>NC_135719.1:672953-1006930 GCF_964656455.1 Halichoerus grypus
TCCCCGGGCTGCGCAGCCGCGGGACGAAACCGTCACCTCCTTCCCGTCCTGCTCAGAGGGCTCGCTGAAGCCTCCCCCGACCACTTTATTTTCAAACGGCAGCTCCCTGTCCCTCTTCCCTGCTTTATTTGCAGTTGGCAGAATCCCTGTCGCCGTCCTCATGGAGTTCCCAGTAACACCAGACTCTTAACCTTTTTTGCCATGGACCCCTTCTCAGAATAACGTTTTTGGATGCATACGATAAAATGCAAGCGAGTGCCAAGGAAACGGATTATATTGAAATACAGTCATCCAAATAATTTTGGAAGTGCGATATGGACTCAAGCGCTCCTTTATGAATGCATGAAGCAAGATCGAAGGGCAAATCTAACAACTACAGTAATTTTGCAGTAGTGATGAGCATCAATCTTATCTGAGACAGAAAAATATGTTGGTTTTCTGGCTCGGTAACCAAGTCAGGTGCTGCGAATGCTACTGTAGTTTGGTACTAATATGCATAATTAAAGGAAATGCTAACTTAGAGGTAAAAAACTTAAAGATGTGGTATCTTCCCATCGGAGTTCGTGGATCCTCTAAATTTTGCCCATGTCCCTGGGGCTGGGGATTCCGGACGATGACACCTGCGGTGAAGTCTGCAGGCAGCTTCTGAAGAAAGCAAAGGGAGGTTCAGAGACGTGCACAACTGGCCCAGAGCCACACAGCGAGAGGAACAGAGCTGAGACTGGGCTCCAAGTCTCCCACATGGCTTCAGTCTCTTTAGGAACATTGTTCTGCGTCCTCAGCAGTCCGTCCCTTGCTGGGCCTGTTTCCCCATCGCAGCCATAAAGGACTTGCCCTACATCAAGTTTTTCAAACTTCTGTAGCTACCAGACCTGGTCTTCAAAAGAAATCTTGTGTGGACACATAGACACATCAGAGCAGCGCCGCTGAGGGGGCCAGAGATCCTGGGGCTGATGCTCGCATCCTGTTCCCTCTCTGCCGTCCCCAGCCTCTGAGGAGCAGTTAGGAAACTGGCCTGTCTGATGTTTCTCTCAGCCTGAGGTCCTGCCCTGACCAACTGGGTGTATGCCCAGCTCTCCGGAATCCCGGCTGCCCAGGACAATGACCCCTCGGGCCATAGGAATGCCTGGACGCCCTGCAAGTATCCCGCCAGGGTCCTATCTGTGGCTGCCTGCTGGGGCCGAGAGGGCAGCCAAGACCAGCCCGAAGCTCCATCCTGGCCAGGCTGCAGAAACCAACTCGCCCGTCTCCTGCCAAACCACATGCAGAGAGCCCTGTACACACCAGTGGTGTGCACCCCCCACCCCCGAGGACATGCCCCAGTGTCCACAGCTGCCCAGTGGGCAGCCCGCAGGGTGCTGTCCAAGAGCACGGTCAATTGAGAGGCAGACGGGCAGGGTCACTCCGTGAGGTTCCAGGCAAAGCTTCCCTCTCCGAGTCTCCGGAGGACATGAGTGCAAGGACTTTCCAGACTTCTCGGGTAAGAATTTGTTAAAACCAAATTAAACCAAATTCCCAGGCCCCATCCCAGACCCGCTGAATCAACGTCTCCAGGAAATGGGACTGGGAAGCTGCGTTTTTTACCAAGATCCCCAGGGGACTGTGGTCATCAGGGAAGTCCGGAAATCCTCCATGGGGAGTGAACTTGGTCGGAGGTCAGCGGTACCTGGAGAGCTCTGAAAGGCTGCAGGGGCTCAGGACCCCGGCCACAGATGGATTCCATAGCCCCGGGGCTCTGGGGCCCCAGAATCTGTATGTTCCTAAGCCTCGCAGGGACTCTGACGTGACCGTTTCCGAGGCTGACCTTTGGAAGCCAGCGGGCTGGCTGGTTTGAGGAGACTCCTCGCTCTGACGTCCTCGTGAGGGCATTCGGGGTTATGGCACTGCGTGCAGACTTGGTTTTGTCAGTTCATTGATCTTGTTTGTTCATTTTGGCTCGCACAAATATTGAAAAAAATATTTAATCGGTTGCCTATGTTTAAAAATGACATGATCTTGTCCAAAAATGTCAATTTCCAACTTTCCTTGAAAAGTCTTATCATCCATCCATGTCAGGCCTCAATTCCCACCTCGCAGAAGTACCTGGCATGGAGCAGGGAGCCCCCTTGGAGAGGGTCCGTACCCCCCGCCCATCCCCACTGCCCCCTATTGTGTTCCCAACTGTCCTTAAATGCAGGCTGCCCTTTGGCCTCTTGTTACGCTGTCTTTCAATGACTAAAGCACCGAACTTCTGGGCGCCTGGGTGGCTCAGTTGGTTAAGCAACTGCCTTCGGCTCAGGTCATGATCCTGGAGTCCCAGGATCGAGTCCCACGTCGGGCTCCCCGCTCGGCGGGGAGTCTGCTTCTCCCTCTGACCCTCTCCCCTCTCATGCTCTCTCTCACTCTCTCTCTCTCCAATAAATAAAATCTTAAAAAAAAAAAAAAAATAAAGCACCGAACTTCTAACAGAAATGGGGGAACAAGAGATGGGCCACCCACCACGTTTGTTCACACGCAACACTTTCCTGGTGCATGGCATTTGCTGGGTCACCCCTGGCTACTAATTGTGAGGGAGCGTTAGGTGCGTCAAAGTCCGGGAAAATGTATGAGACACCGTCCTTCCCCTCAACATCGAGAAAGGGGTGTAGGGCCCTCCTGACGCTCACGCCTGGCCCAGTGCTGAGCGGCCCTGGAGAGGGGAGGGGACACCGCCTGGATGGTCAGAGGTGAAGAAAAGCCTCATCAGACAGGGTGGCGTGAGGTCCTCTGACCCTGGAATGTCCCGGAGCGGACGCCGCATGATGGGCCCGGGAGATAATGCACGTGCCGGCAACAGAAGGCGGTGAGCTTGCCCACGCACGCGTCTTGTAAAATGAGACCGTGGACTGACAAAATAAGGCCCTGTCAGGAACACGGGCTTAGAACACAGAAGGGTTCGGGTCCCAGCTCGGCCACTCCATAGCTGTGCGGCCCGGGCAGTCCCTTCATCATGGTGCTGAGCCTCGGTCTCCCCGCCCGCACGGAGAACCCAGGGCCGTGATCGGAAGGAGCAGCACGGGACAAAGAGGCGGGAACGAGACCGCAGCTGCATCCCAAGGCTCCGTTTTTAAGCATTATTCCCAGCAGTGCCCCGGGCACGGGCAATCCCCCCAAGGCTGCTAGAGCCAGTTGAGGGTAAGGGTGTGCGGGTGCCGACCGGCCCGAAGCACCCGGGGTCCTGAGGAACCAGAGCTGTGCGGCCCGCTCCTGGGCAAGAGCAGTGTGCTCAGTGCATCGGGCGGAGGCGGGGTACAAACGTGATGGGGGAATCTGAATCACGGGGGAGAAGTGGCCCCAAGAACTCCAAACAAGTGTCCCTGGGGAGGGATCCACGTCCCTCGGGATGTGCGGTCCTGCTGAGCATCCCTGCTGTAGACCTTGGGCAAACATCACAAGACAGAAATTCAAAGTGGGTTATAAAGAAGCAGCCTATTCGGTTCAGAAATGTGACCGAAAGGCAGATAAAAGGCACGAGGATGCGTGTACTCTCCAGACAGCCCGGTATGAATCTGAGCTCTGCCACCCGCAGCTGTTAGCCCATGGGTAAGTTACTGAACCACTCAGAATCTGTTTCTCCACCTGTAAAATGGGTACGATCGTCACCACACCTGCTCCCTTCGGCTGTGTGAGTTGAATGAGCTCCCATGTAGGGGCTGACAACAGGAGACAGCACTGAGCAATTGGGAGCTAAGTTAAAAGAGAAAATTAGCAAGAGAGGTTCTAAAGTATACTCCACGATTTCTTAAAAGCCTGTTTTATCTCTTTGCCTAATGGCTTAAAAAACCGCTTTTTAATAAAAAAAAAAAAAGAAAAAGAAAGACTTATAGGAAGTTATCACTCTGCAATAACTTTTATGTTCTTGTTTTGCTCTGCACTAATCTTTTTTGTAACTTATATTGTTTTGCCATTAAAATATTTTATAAAGGGAATCGGGGCGCCTGAGTGGCTCAGTCAGTTAAGCGTCTCCCTTGGGTTCAGGTCATGATCTCGGGGTCCTGGGATCAAGCCCTGTGTCGGGCTCCCTGCTCAGCGGGGAGTCGGCTTCTCCCTCTCCCTCTGCCTCTGCCCCTCTCCCCTGCTCGTGCTCTCTCTCACGCGCACTCTCTCTCAAATAAATAAATAAGATCTTTTAAAAGATAAATAAAATATCTCATAAAGGGGGCCGAGTGAGTTACGAGGCAGGCGCCCCTCCACTGTCTCCTAGAGCTGACCCCTGGCAGACTCTCACCCCCGGAACTGTGGGCTCCAGGCTCTGTGGGTGCCGCAGGGCAGAACGAGAGTGCGGCTTCGAGTGCCAGGCAGCAAGACTCCCAGGTCAGGAGCTCTGTTCCAACGGACTGAGCCCGGCCACACCGGGTGTTAAATACTTGGAATTTCATCCCTACGTGACAGAACTGTCACTTAGCCGCTTCTACCAGAGAAATGCCAACGTGTTTACGCTCCCCTCCCTATCAGAAACCAGAGTTACAGTCCAGCCCTTCAAACGACCTGACCCCACGCTCATGCCAAAGAGGAAAAAATAACCAGAGTGTGCGAGTGTGCGAGAGACAGGTGCCGCCCTCCTCTGGTCAGCCTGTGTGTGCCCGGCATGCACACAGGGCTCACACATGCCATTCAGCAATTAGGGTGGGGCATTACTGGGCCCCAGTCCCATCAACCCCAACAAGTCCCTTGATTAGTCACAGGAGAAAAACTCATAATACACTTTCCTAAAAGTGAGTCCAAGATATGCCCTTTTGGTCTCAAAGAAGGTAGTGTTGAGTGGGTAGAGCCCCTGGTCGAGGACTCCCGGGGCAGCCCCACAGAAAATGACAGACAGCTCAGCAGCTGGGGCTCAGGCATCCTGAGTGGGGGCAGGTGGGGGTCCCACACTGTGTACCTGTGGGGATACCAGAACAGACATGCCCCCCGGGCGTGCGGGCAGATTAGATGGGAGAGGGTACCTGCCCTGTTTCCACTGCCAAATGGCAGGTCCTAGCCACAGGACTCCCCAAGGTCTCCCTAGTCTCACTGGGTCTCTGTGGGTCACTCTACCCTGTGCTAAGCAACTGACATTCAGCATCTGGATCCTCACAAGCACCCTGCGGGGGAAAATACCATTCTCCCCACTTAACTACAGCCCTGGAGGGGCAGGGGGTTGGCCAAGCTCCTACACGGGTCTGGCCTGCAGTGGAAGTGGAGAGGGTCCTGACCCCCCATTCCTCCCACCACTGCCAGGGGGCCTGGACCCAAGTCCGGGCTCAGGGACAGTTCCCTGGAGCAACCACTTCCTGCTGCCTCATCTCCACCACCTGGTCAGTCCTCATAGACCCTGCTCTGGGCAGTGGGACACCAGGATTCACGCCGTAACTAAGGGGCCCAACCTGGCAGGGTACGCTGTCCGAGCCTGTCCCCTGGATCCTGAAAGAACTTTCTATCACCTGCCTTGCAAGGCTGTTGCAGAGATGATGAGAAATAAGAACGCATTAAATATTTGCTCCTCTCCATCCTGTCCACACTGCTGCTAGAGGGAACCTCCCTAAAACCCCGCATCCATGAGCTACTCCCCTCAATGGCTCCCCCAAACCTCTGAGATCTGGTTTAAATGCCTCCTACGCTACGGCCTCGGATGCTTTTCTAATCAGTCCCCGCACTGGGGAGGCAGGAGTCCCCCTCCCCAGCACGCAGGCCTAATGCGGCCCACGCCCTGCCACAGGGACGCCCCCACCCCCTCCAGCCCACCCGGAGCTCATCCATCCCCCGTCCCTCCTGGCTCTGGCCTCTCCTCCCCGACAAAGCCTTCCTGACCGCTTCGCCCGCATGGCTCTCCCGGCTATCCGACCGGCCCCCATCAGATCAGGGGATCCTGGCCGCGGGGCCTGGGGTCTCCTAGACCCTCAGCTCCTAAACTCCCAGGCCGGCTACCTCGGACGCGCCTGGAGCTCCGCGGCCAAGGAAGGAGCTGGCCGCCGGCCAGAGGCTCGTCGGAGGCCGGCCGGGCGGGGCAGGGAGAGCCGAGCCCAGGATCGGGAGAAGCTCCCCTCCGCTGCGCTCGGGCTTCTGCACACTCGGGGGAAGGGAGGCAGGAAGTGCTAGGGGCGCGCGAGTCGCGCCCCCGCGCCGCCGACCGCCCGCCGCAGCCCGGAGCTGTGACCCCGCGCCCCCGCCCGCTGCTCCGCGGACCAGGCGCCGACGAGGCTCGACACCGAGCCCCGGGCGCGCGGACCAGAACCGGAGGGGCCCCGCGCCGTACGCCCGAGGGCCGAGGGGCTGCCTCCAGGCACAGGCAGGGGGCCGCCGGGTGCGCGGCTTCGCCCCCGGCCCTACCCGGTCCCAAGCCCGCGGGGGACGCGGGGGGCGCGCGGGGCCGGCCGGCGGGGAGGGGCGGCCACCCACCTGGTGCGGGTCCGGGGTCGCCGGGCGCCAGGGCGCAGAGCAGCAGGATCAGGGGGCGCAGCCGCGGCGCGGGGCTGCGGGGGCTGCGGGCGCTGCGGGCGCTGCGGGCGCTCGGGCGGCCGGGCATGGCCAGGGCGGGCGGCGCCGGGGTCGGGGGGAGAACCCCGCGCGCGGGCTCTCGTCCGTCCCGTCCGCTCGCTGTCCGGTCCGGGTCCGGCTCAGGACATGCCCGGCCTGCGCGCAGCTCCGGCGTCGGGACCCGGCCCGCGGCAACAAAGGCTGCAGGGCCCGCCCCCTCGGCGGCGCAGGAGGCTCCAGGGACCGAGAGCCCGACGGCGAGGAAGAAAGAAAGAAAGAAAGAAAGAGCGAGGAGAGGAGTGAGGGAGGGCGGGAGGGGGCCGCGCGGCCAAGCCGCGCCGCCCCGCCCCTCCCGCGGCCCCGCCCCTCCCGGCCCGGCCCCGCCCCCGCAGCCCCGCGGGCCCCGCCGGCCGCTGTTTGGGGGCGGGCCCGGGCCGGACGCGCGCGGCGCCCCCCGACGGCCCCGACCGCCCGCCCGGCCGGGGCGCCCTCTGGCGGCGGAGCCGAGCCGGGCCTCGGGCCGCGACCCTCCAAGCCCCCCTAGAAGCCGGAATTTCCGGAATGTCGGCCTTCCCCGAACAGGCCGGGCCCCCTAGGAAAAGGGGTCCGGAGGCCTCCCGGGGACCCCCAGGTGGACTCTGCTCCAAAACCGGCTCAGGAGAGAGGCCTGGCCGGGGGGCGGCGGCTCCCACGCGAGGCGGGTCCCGCAGCCCTAGTGTCCAGTCTCCGTCCTGCGGGGCCGTTGGGTTAGCGCCGGCCGAAGCGGGGTCCCGCGGGCGCGGGCCGGCCATCTGTCCTCGGTGGCCGCCGCGCGTCCTCCTGTGCTCGCAGGAGCCCGCTCCCAGGACACTCCTGCCTTCGCTCACCCTGGCCCTGCGCAGCGACCTCCTCGAGTTCCCGGGCTCGGCAGTGGTCAGCTTCCCGCCGCTGCCCTCTGAGGCCCACACACCTCCTCGCTGAGACCTCCCCGGCACTGTCCCTCATTCCTGGAAGCTCGCTCCCGGCTCCTGCTGTCCCCCTGGGACTCAGGGAGCCCTGGCCACTGAGTTCCTTGACGTCCTCATTTCCAGAGACCTTTCATCCCACCTCTGCCACCAGCCCCCGTGGCCACAGCCTAGGCTGTGTCACCCCCAACTGCCCCACGTCTGAAACCTGGGGACCAGGTGCCCTTCAGACCTGACCCGGCGACTTTCCCACCCTCCCCCGACCACCCTCCTCATCCTGTTGTGTGTGTTCTTCCTCTGGTCCCGCGTCACCTTCTTCCTCTGCCCACCTACCAGCCCCTCCTAGCTACATTCACTGCTCGACCCCTAGCTCCCACCCAGCCACCTTCCATCCCCCCCTCACCCCCAATGCAGGGACAATGCACGCACATCCAGCCACACGCCCCCCACCCGGTGCACCAAGCATCTGTGACGGGCACCCAGCGGTTTGAGACAAAGGCTTCCACCCTGCCCCTCTGCTCCCCTTCTCAGTCCCCCTTCTCCAGGGCGTGTCTGGACCTCTCCCCTCCTGTTGGTTCCCCAGGCTCACCCCTCCTCCAGCCTCCGTTTTGGTGCCTGAGCCCCTGGACCCTGCTCAGTCCTCATCTTGACCTGCCCTAAGCATTCTAGAGATGCCCCCCACCCCATTCCAGCACTCCACCCTCCTTGGCCTGCCCCATCGCCTCCTCACCCTGCAGATGTAGCGAACGACATGGACACAGTGTCCGTTGTCAGGGGCCCTCACTCCGGAAGAGGACCCCAGACCACGGGCACAGTGACAGACATTGAAACAAGACCCACGGCTGAGAGGGGCTGCAGGGGAATAAAGCTGAGAGACTGGAGGGGTGGTCAGGGAAGGCACCTGAAGACGGGCCCTTTGAGTGGAGCCACCGGAGTGATGAGGGCCAGCCATGTGCTGTGAAGGCAAAAGGTGGGCGTAGACCTGGTACACCCGAGATTTGTCCTTGCAGACGCTGAACGTGTCAGCGCTCACGGGCAGCCTCCCTTCCCCTTCTCAGGGCTCCCAGAGCACCCGTTGCCCCCCCAGGCATGGCATCCATCACACAGAGGGCCGGTGGTCTGCTCGTGGGTCTGCGAGGCCCACCCACCGTGAGATGCAGCGTCGGGTCTTACTTGCCTTCGTGATCCAGCCCCCAGCACAGTACACCCAAGAGACGAAGAGGATCGGGCACGGGGACACACAGCCCTCCCCGGCCAACTCCACGACCTGCGAGCCTCGCGCCTGTGGCCAGCCACCAAGGCTCACACCAATTCGAGGCCTCTCGGAGAGAGTGTGTGTTTTCAGGCCCACCTGCTTCCGCTGCAGTCCCGGGTCCTGACCTTTATCCTGTGTGCACCTCCTCACAAACCAGGCTGGACAGCTCGGGGTACAAAGGCACGATGAGCTCCGTCCTGCCCTCGGGACGTGCATAATCACCCAACCAGAAAAACAAGGCCAACTCCAAATTTGGGGAGCAAAGAGTACATTTTGAACAAAGCAAGAGAGATGATACTTCAGCATGTTTGATGTAATTGTTCAGAACGTCCAATTAGAGTCCCCCTCCCAAACCTTGACAGATTATTTTGTGTTTTAAATGATCACTGTGCCACGTAGCCCAACACCCCCAGTGAGATTTAACTTAGCTAAAACATGATCAGAAATTCACCAAACTAAATCAGAAACTAGAAGTATTCTGCTTCTATACATCCATGCGTATGTTGATAGGTTGCTTAAAAGGTAGCGAGCAGAACAGAGCGTTGTCTATTTAAGATTACAAACGAATAGGTAACAGTGACAAAACGAGGCACACAATTTTTTAAAATTTAATAAAAACTCTGGGCCTCAACCGTCGTATCCGACTAACAGAGACGCTGATCCCCACTCCCCACTTCACGGGTTTTCTTGGGCAGTCGTTCTCAGCCAGGGGTGATTTCACCTCCGTGGAATTTTGCAATGTCTGGAGACATTTTTGGTTGTCACAGCCAAGGGGGAGGTGCCACGGGCATCCGGTGGGTAGAGGCCAGGGATGTCGCCGAACCTCCCACAGTGCACGGGCAGCCCCACCGCAAGGGATTGCCCAGGGCGAACATCTCTAGTGCCTGGGTTGAAAATCTCTGGTTAGTGGAATAAATCGTTTGAAGACATGTGTGGCAAACCAAAAGCCTTATGTTCTAGTGTTTGGTTTTACTTTGCGTTTTTTGGGTCAGGCAAGCACAGAGTAAACATACTTTACACGCAGTGAAAAGTAACTCTTCCTCCCAAAGCGGGTCGTCCCTGGCCCCTCGGTGCTCCTCCCCAGGGGCCGTTTCTGCCTCAGGCTCTCACGAATCCTCCCAGGACAGCACACATCCGCTCTATCTGAACCTGGCTTTTTTCACTTAACAGCGTAGCTTGGACATGGCTCTACATCCTTGCTTGTGGATCCGTCACAGCATTTAATGGCTTCTTAGCATGGGGTGCACACAGCGGATCGTGAACTGCAAGAGGGGAGGAAAGCTTTGTTTTACCCACTGATGTATTCTAAGCAGCAGGCTCTCGCTGTGACCATCCTCCGTGCACGAGGGTGAGTACATCGGTGGGATCAGGTCCAGCACCGGGCTTGCTGTCCCGGGCATGTGTGTTTGTAACTTGGACAGAGAGATAGGTATTTGCCAAATCAAAGGCACTTTTTTGGTGGGTCTCTCCCACCCCAGTACATTGCAAGAGTTGCAGAAGTAATTCTAAATGCCGGTGTAGGGGGCAGATTGCTAAACAAGGATGCCCTAAAAGCCCCCTCCGTGGGACAGGCACTGGGTGTTCTCAATTTATCACCATCTCTGAAGCACAGCACCTTCCCTGCCAACTACCCGGGCCTTGGGAGGGTGGCCTGCCCCATGCCGAGAGGGACAACAGCACGGGAGTCCCGGCGGCTATCCACCTGCAGAGTTCTGAGCCATCGGCCGGCCGCTGCCTGGCCAGCAGCCCCCTGGGCAGTGAGAACGGTAATTAGACAGAGGTCAAATGTGACATCGAATATGCACCGAGTCCCATGTGCTGGCCCAACGCCCCACCTGCAACGTCTCAAGTGTCCTGCTCCCAAGGTGAAGTAGAGGTCATCACTATCCTCTGTGTACCGGTGGAGAACTGCAGTGCCCACAGGCCATGTCATCTGCCACAGGCCCCAGATGTGGGGGTGTCGGGGCCCGGCCGGGCCTGCCTGCGGCACCTGGGTCCCTGGCCGCTGCGCGCCCTGTCCCCCCAGATGGACAGTTTGGACTGCTGTCATCAAAGGGGCCATTGTGTTGCATCTCCTCCTTCTGGAGCTGTTTCCTCGGGCAGCTAGATGCCTGGGAAATAGGCCCCTTCCCCTTCACCAGGGATTCGCAGAGGCTTCCGTTCACGAGCGTCTGGCAAGTGCCAGGGGCCAGGGGCCAGGCTGAGTCCAGAGGGACCCTGGTGATGGCGCCACTGTTCCCTGCAGTCCCTCTGGCCTCCACCCAAGCCCAGCAGCCCCCAGAGGACCGGGCCTGGTCTCACGGGCCGGCACCCACCAGGACTGTGGGAGGAGACTGTTGCCTGCAATTCCAAGCAGCTCTGCATGTGAGCCACACACCCAGCCTGAGCCTGGCACGAACCTGGCCCCCCTGGGCCCGCTCCCGCCTCTCGCGGCCCGTGCACTCCAGCCGCTCATCACCTCCGCTGCTTTCCTTCTCTGTCCTGCCATCCCTTCAGCAATGGGTGTCCCATATCCCTGTGTCTGGAAATAATTTGAAAACTTCTTAGGCTTTTCTGTTGCATTTACTGAGAGCCTGGGACTCTTTCTGCTCATTTATCCTTCAACATTTTTTCCCATGAATTTTATTAACTTTTGTAAAGAAAATACTTGTTTCAACATTTAAAAACCAGAATCTCAGAGCTCCTGGCTGGCTCAGTCGGGGGAGCATGTGACTGGATCTCGGGGTCATGAGTTCGAGCCCCACGCTGCGTGTAAAGATTACTTAACAATAAAATCTTTAAAAGAAGAAGAAAAGGAAAACAGAATCTTTGCTGGTAATAAAATCCTGGATAAAATAGATTACATGGGCTGTTTTTCTTTTTCTTTTTTTAATCAATAGATTGTTTCTCGCCTTGATTCACCCGACGAAAACTCACATGTGTTGCCTGCAGTGGAGCTGAGTTGAATGAAAACAGCACGAGCCTTATTATGAAATTACTCTCACCAACATTAAAAATGGACCTGGTTATATAATTTGGGGGTTGGGAAGAATACTTTAAAGATGAAATCAACAGCAAAATCTGTAGGGGAAAAAAAGTTAATAGATGTGCCTACATCAAAAGCAAAACTTCTTCCTATTACAATGCTCCAAAAATCCAACATCCGAAAACCAGGAGACCTGGAAAGATCAGAGGGAACAGAGAAGACCATCAAGCAAAGAGGATGCATCTCAGACGGAAGCACCGAAATTTCCAGATTGGAAGAGTTTACTGGCATCCAGCACAATGGAGAAAAAGCAAACAGATCCACACAGGAACACAGCCTCCCTGCATCTTTACGGGCCAACACTCAGGTACTCGGGCACTTGAGAAAAGTCACGCCGGGAGTTTCCAGAGCAGGGGTAATGGTCACAAAGACCGTGGTCGGAAATGCACAGGATTCTCTCCAGTAACTCCATGAGCAAGAGGCCAGCAGAGCCCTGCCTTCAAAGTTCCCAGGAAAATGGTTTCTGACGTGGAGTTCAGATCTTGGACTCTCGATCCTGTTGCTAGGATATGAAACATAATGAAAGAGATAACCCCAAATCTGAGTGCAAGGGAGTGGGGGCGTTGCTCCTCTGAAAAGTGGGCGAATGTTCTGGGAAGCCCCTGGAGAACTGTCTGTAACCGTAGTGGATCACACAGGAGGCTTGGGGAAGGCCAACACCTGGAGATCCGGCCGCCAGGTGCCCTGGCCACCGGGCCTGTGGACAGCAGGTCCCCTGTGTACCCTGCATGGGCCCTGCACCCCCCCAGTCCCACCACCCCGTTTACAGCTGCTCGCTCCTGGTAGAATCCGAGTCCTTTTATTCCTGAGCTAACATTGGCTCCTGTACATGGCAGATGCTTTACCGTAATTTTCTAGTTAACCCTCAAGCAGCCTGCGAGGTGAGAGTTAATATCCAGTTCGCAGGCGAGAGAAATAGACTTATGTCACTGGCATGAGGTCACACAGTAACTGACAGAGCAGGACCCAGATCGGATCTGCGTGCACCCCAGTGCCAGGCTCCAACCGTCTCACCTCCCTGGCCGCACACTCCGAGTTCCGAGAACACACACCGGGTGAGGCTCATCCTCACGGGGGAGGAAGGGAGCGCCGGTCCACGCACACATGAAGCACTTGGCCCCTGTCAAATTTGCAAAAGTGTTTGTCTTTTGGTGTTTAATTTGCATATATATCCAAGTAATACTTAAAGAGTCAAATGGTGCTCCACGGAAGCTGGAAAGCCTCCGAACCCGCCCCGACCTCCCCACCACACATGCCCATGGCAGGTTCCCTGGGGGGAGGGGATGCAGCTCCAAGGGGGCTCCTGAGCCAGGCCTGTCCCCGCCGTGGCCCCGCTGTCCCCTGTCTGCTTCCCGGACCCTGCGAATCCTGGGGGCTGTCCAGGACCGCTGGGCACATCCTCTCTGCGATCTTCCCAGCACCACAGAGCATGGCGCTCCGGGAGGGCCCGGGCGGCCTTGGCAGGGACTGTGAGGCAGGAGCCCAGAACAGCGCAGCCTGGTGACTCAGCCACCTGTGATCTCTCTGTGGGGGAATTATCCCACCGGGGAAAACACTGGCCACATCACTGGTGAAAAATGATCTATGGAAGTGTTATTTTTCCACTGTCCTAACAATAGCCAAGAGATTGTTTTTAGAAAAGAAAACTAAATGTCTCCAACCTGCAACCCTATCCCAGCCATGACTGCTTCCTCTTGGGTGGGTCCCGAGTGCAGGTCCTTGGAGATGCCATCAGACAGAGCCACATGGGGTAGACGGGAGGCACCTCAGTTCCCTCCGGTGTCAATGGGGCCCTGCCCCCCACCTCACAGGGGGCCATAGGGGTTGGAGGAGCCGATTCTTGTGACAGTCCTGGCCCTGGGCCTAGACACAGGGGGTGCTCAGCCAAGGAGAGGGACAGCGTCCCCTCCCCCCGCCTCAGCACTGCCCCCTCCCCTGGCTCCATGTGCCCTCCCGCCTTCTCTAGGCCATCCCCCCCATCCTAGTGAATGCACTTTCCAGCCCATGTCCCCCACTGCCCCTCCAGCTCTGCCTGCCTGGGGCCCACAGGGGGTCTCCTCACAACCAGGGCCCACCCCACAAGGTGTGCTCACAAATGCTGAGTCCTGCAGGCCCAGCTCAGAGCTCGGCCCTCCCGCTCTGCCCCACGACCTCTGCCCCCAGCACTGTGTGTCCCCCACTCATTTCCTCCTTCTCTGTGCTCCCCTATGCCCCTTGAGCTCCTGGGGTAGGACTGATGCTGGTCCAGCTCTGTCTCCATCACAACGGTCCCCAAATGCTGGGCCTAGAATAGAATGGGCAATGTCCTGCAGGCTTTCACGCCACGGTCCTTCACCAACCCCCTCCAGGTGTCATGCTTTGCTTCTTGATGTGGGTGCTGGTTTCATGGGTGTGTTTGGTCTGTGAAAATCCATCATCTATACACTTATGACACATGGGCATGTGTGTGGATATTACATTTTACTTAAAAGGTTTTTTTAAATCCTAGGGTGATGAGAGGGAGACTTGAGGTGGGGTGGAGTTGGGGATATAGGTAGAGTGGTCAGGGAGGACTTCTTGGAGGAGGCAACATTTGATCTGAGACCTGTGGGGTAAGAAGGAGCCAGTCTTGGAGCAAACTGGGGAAAGCATTCCAAGCAGAGGGTCTGGCAAGTGCAAAGACCCCCGAGGCAAACAAAGGTTTGGTGCTCTGGAGGGAGGCCCAGGCCCCGTAGGTGGATCCCAGTGCTGAGTGGGTGGGGTTAGAGGACTGACTGGTCAGAGAGCAGGCACCAATCAGGCAGGGCCTGTGGCCAGGTGAGGAGTGAGGATCTTACTCTAAATGGGACAGGAGGTCATGGAGGGTTTTGGTCAGGGGCGTGCTGTGATCTGACTCTCCTTCTGAACGTGGAGGACCTGGGCTGAAACACCCAACAAGTCATACATGAATGAACGAAGACAGCGGGTGCACAGAGAGCTCTTAGAGTATGAGAACTTAGAGACCATTTTACGGAGAAGGAAGCAGGGACTAGAGAGGACTTGCCCCAAGTCACACAGCACGTTAGTGGCCAGAGCACAGAGACTAAAACACAGGCCACCTGATACACAGTGACACCTGCCACCAGAGGAAGACTTCCCTAGGCCTCAGGGTTGAAAGTATGCTCTAATTTTGTAAACTTGCTGTCAGATTACTAGTTCATCCAGGGTCCGGCCCAGACTAGAGCTGAGTAATTGAGTTAATTTCCCCCTTTCTGATCACTGGGCAGGGAATCCCACGTGTTGCTGATTCTCCTTCTCCTGGGCAAGGGAGGCAGAGGCCTGGGAGCAGGCCTGGCTGTGGGGACTGATGGCAGGCAGGAGACGTGGGGAAGGCCTGGCCTCTGGGGACCACGGCCCAGCACCTGGTGGCATGCCCTGCCATTGTTCCTGATGAAGGCAGGAAAGAAGGAAAGAGCTAGGGCCAGTGGGGGACTGTCCACCACAGAGAGGAACCTGGGAACAATGGGAAGAAGGAGGAGGAGGAGGGGGGGAGGGGGAGGGGGAGGAGGAGGGGGAGGAGGAGGGGGAGGAGGAGGGGGAGGAGGAGGAGGGGGAAGGGGAGGAGGAGGGAGGAAGGGGAGGGGGCGGAGGAGGGGGAGGGGAGGGGAGGAAGGGAAGAAGGAGCAAGCCTCCACAGCAGCCAGAGCCAAGGCCTTTCCCCCATTTGCCGGGCTAACTCTCCCATGACCCCGGCAAGGGGTTATCATCATCTTCCTTTACAGATAGGCGAGGTTAATGGGTCAGCCCCAGCACACATGGCTGGTAAGTGACATAAAGGGGACTATGGTCTCCTCCTCCCCTGGGGGCCCTCCTGTCCTTCAGCCATCCCACGTTCCTGGAGATTCACCGTCTGTCGTATTTCCCTGTTGTTTTATCTGCCGCCCGTGCCCTCGCACGAGCTCGTCTACCGTCTTACCCCCAGCAGGAGACACGGTGCCCGAGCGCGGCTGCACCCCGGTGCCCAGCAGAGTGCCGGCTGCCCACGAGGTGTGCACCAACTACCCGGGGACCCAAGAAGGGGGCAGTTGAGGGAAGGCTTTTCGGAGGGGTGGCATTCGAGTCGCGGCCCGGGTGCTGAGGAGGAGCCAGGCGCGGGGAGATCCGAGGCAGGTCGGCCCGTGCGCCTGCAGGAAAGCGAGGCAGGTGCCCGGAGGTCGGAGGCAAGGTGCAGGCGGTGGGCGGGAAGACGCCGGCGCACGCCGGACTCGCTCGGGGCACCTGCACAGACACCGGGCCTCAGCCTCTACCCCGGACCTCCGGGCTACGGCGCTCGCCTCTGGGTGTTGTTGTAAAGCCCCTGTTGAGGGTCCGTCTCGGTCACGAGGCCTTGTCGGCCACAGCAGGGAATCCAATTTCATTCCAACTGCGCGAGGAAGCCGCTGGAGGGCGTTAGGCCAAGGGAGCACTGCGAGCAGCGCAGAGCCGCCTCCTCTGAGAAGGCTTCCAGGCTTTCCCTGGCTGGGGCCCTCCTCCGAGCACGCTCAGCAGGGCGCCGCCCGCGGGTCACCGTCGGCTTCTCCTCCCCGGGCTGCCCCCGGCTCAGTCGCCTCTCAGTGTCCAGCCCAGGTGCGGCAGCCCTGCCGGCCTTGGGAACGAGGTCCCGGACACGTGAGCAGGCCAAAACGGGGTCGGGGACGAGGGGTGCCCACCGCTGCCGCGCGGGGGAAGCACCTTTATCAGGAGACGGGGCTTCGAGGGCGCGGGGCTGGAGGCGCAGGGCCCGGCCTCGCGCAGCGGGACGCGGGCACCCGCTTGACCGTTCCCTTGCCCGGAGGCCCCGAGCCCGAGGAATCTCGGAGAGGCGGCCAATAGAAGCACGGCCTGGAGGCCCTGGGGCGGGGCTCGGCTGCGGCCGGCCAATCAACTCTCCGAACGTGCTGCCGCGCGGCGCCGCAGGCCCGCCTCCCCCGGCCCCAGGGCGCGGCGGGCGCAGCGGGCCCTAGAGCGGGAGGAGGGGGCGCGGACCCCAGAGGGGGCGGAGCGGACGGAGGGGGCGGGCAGAGGGGGGGAACACCGGAGTGGGCGGGGCGGAAGGAGGGGGCGGGAAGAGCGGGCGGGGCGAACCCCGGAGCCGGCGGATGGGGCGCGGACGCGGGAGCGGGCGGAGTGGGCGGAGCGAACCCCGAAGCGGGCGGAGCGGGCCCCGGAGCGGGCGGAGGGGGCGCGGACCCCAGAGTGAGCGTAGCGGACGGAGGGGGCGGGCAGAGGGGGTGGAGTGGGCGGAGCGGGCCCTGGAGTGGGCGGACGGAGCGGACGGAGGGAGCGGGCAGAGGGGGTGGAGTGGGCGGAGCGGGCCCTGGAGTGGGCGGACGGAGCGGACGGAGGGGGCGGGCAGAGGGGGTGGAGTGGGCGGAGCGGGCCCTGGAGTGGGCGGACGGAGCGGACGGAGGGGGCGGGCAGAGGGGGTGGAGTGGGCGGAGCGGGCCCTGGAGTGGGCGGACGGAGCGGACGGAGGGAGCGGGCAGAGGGGGTGGAGTGGGCGGAGCGGGCCCTGGAGTGGGCGGACGGAGCGGACGGAGGGGGCGGGCAGAGGGGGTGGAGTGGGCGGAGCGGGCCCTGGAGTGGGCGGACGGAGCGGACGGAGGGAGCGGGCAGAGGGGGCGGAGCGGGGCGGATCCCGGAGTGGGTGCGGCGGGCGCAGCTGGCCCTGGAGGGGGCGCGGACCCCAGAGGGGGCGGGGCGGGTGCAGTGGGAGGGGTCCCCGCCGTCTAGGCAGCTCAGGGCGGCGGACCGAGCGTGCCCAGCCGGGCCCCGCAACCGCGACGGCCCGCAGGTGGCGGGGCGGGCGCGGCGCTGGCTCTGCGCGCTCTCGGCGGGCGCCCCCTCCACCGTCCCGGCCGTGCGTACCGCGGGGCGGGCCCTGGCGCCGCTCCAGCCGCGTGCTGCCCGACCGCGTGCCCCTCGGCCTCGTGGCCACCGCCTGCAGGAGGTGCGGACGCTGCCCGTCTACGCCGTGAGCCGCTGCTGGAGTGCGCAGGGCAGACGGAGCTGGCTCCGCCGCCGGCTTGGTCAGCACCTCCATAACGTGGGGGCTCCGCCGGGCCGCCGGCAGTCCGAGCGCCGGTAGCACGCAGGCTGGGGCAGGGGCAACAGCAGCAGGTGCCCAGCGTGGCCCGCGGCAGCTCGAAGGCGGCGGCGAACACCTGCGGACGGCGGACGGCGGAGGGCCGGCCAGCGGGCCCGGGGCGGGGAAGCGCGGCGGGCACAGGCGTCCGCCCCCCACGCTGGCCCGGCGGGCGGAAGCAGGCGGCAGCCCCGGGAAGACGTCGCTGGCGCGGGTGGAGGGCGTGTGAGCGTCCGCGCCCCCACAGTGCCGTGCGGGGGAGAGGCGTGAGGACACCGTCAGGCTCCAGACGTCCCCCCAGATGGACGACGGTGTGAAGCCGTCAACCGGCGCTGGGAGTAGGGAGAGTGGGTGGCCGGAAGAGCACCATCAGCGTGCCCGGGTGGCCCACTGTCCCGGCGCCGCTGCGAAGTCCCTCCCCGGCCCCCCGCCAAGACGGCAGCTCGCTTCCCTGCTCCCGGACCCTGAGCCGCCCAGCCGGTCCCTGGCACTTTGTCTCTGCTCC
Source organism: Halichoerus grypus (assembly GCF_964656455.1). Lineage (NCBI taxonomy): Eukaryota > Metazoa > Chordata > Mammalia > Carnivora > Phocidae > Halichoerus > Halichoerus grypus. The sequence continues at coordinate 691,236 of NC_135719.1, forward strand.
TCAGGCGCTCTGTCCTTCCCGTCCAGGCGCCCCCTCCGGTTCCCTCCCGGGAGGCCTCCAGGTGCCGGGAGCGCAGCAGAAGGGTTCTAGACCCTGCCTCGATGCCCGCCCGCTCCCTGCGGAAGCTTCTGGGGCCCTCTGCTCGTGTGCCCGAGCCCTTTCTCTGCCTCTGTTTTGGCTCTTGGTCTCTCTGCGCCGCCGGCACCCCTGCAGTGTATCTGAGCGCCACGCGTGGTCTTCCTTCCCCAGGTGCTGGCGGGCAGGAGCGCGCAGAGCAGGAGGGCCGGCCCGGGAGCGGGAGGAGGCCGTCCCTGTGGGCCATGTCTTCAAGCTGACAGCCGTACTTGAAAGCACGTGCTTTGAGGACCGAGCCCCCAACCAGGCCAGCTAAGTGGGCCCCCAGGCCCTGGGGGCGCAGCCTTATTTGGAAACAGGGTCCCTGCAGGTTGATGGGGTTAAGGTTGGGCTTGGTCCTAAATCCCACGGCCGGTGTCCTCATAAGAAGGCCCCATGAAGACAGAGATGCACAGGGCCGAGAGGAGCAATGAAGATGGAAGCAGAGCTGGGACATCACCCAAGCACTGCGGGCATCGTCAGGAGCTGGAGGTGGTGGGAGGGCTCTTCCCCAGGGAGCGCTCCCTGCCCGCACCCCTGTCTCAGACCTGTGACCTCCAGACCTGAGAGAAGAGAGCACTGTTGTCCTGAGCCGCCCACTTGTGCTGGTTTGTGCGGCCGGCAGCGCTGGGGGGCTAACCCAGATGTCCTGTGGGCCGGCCTCCTGGCTGACGTCCGCGCCCCCACGCCTTCCTGCCAGCAACCTGCGGCCCAGCGGCTGGGCAGGTAGGATGTGTGGGACTGAGCCACAGGATCGAACCAGGAACCACACTGGAGGTTCGGGCTCAGGGAAACACCGGTACAGTGGTGGCCGCGGGCCACGGAGGCTCTGAGCCTAGGGCAGGTCATGTGACCTACAGGGGCCTCCACCTCCCTCGCCTGGAAGCGAGTCCTAGCGGTCCACTTACTAGTGTTTTCATTCTCCTCGTGGGGATCAACTCACATCCAGCAGACGTTTCCTGCAGGCTGGCTGTGTGTCAGGCCCTGCGCCAGCCGGGGGGACAAGGACGCGCATACGCATGCACACACACACACACACACACACACACGCTATTTATGCCCAGAGATTGTCAGATGGGATTTGAAAAACAACCCCACAGTCTAGCTCTATTCTGTTTGCACAGACTCACCTAATCACAAGGGCACAAACAGGCCGCAAGCTAAAAGGATGGGGACTGGGAAACCTGAGCCGGAGCGAACAGGGATGGTGGGGCTTTGCTAACGTCAGAGGAAGGCGTCCACGGGCGTGAAGGCATCGTGACGGGGAGAGCAGCTCAGGGTAGGACAATACGAAGTAACAGTTCTCCAGCAAGATGCTTGGAAATGTTCAGCTTATATTCACAAAATGGAAGAGCCTCAAATTATGTAATGCAAAAAAGACCAACACAATTATCTGAGCAAAGGACAAATCCTTGATCGTGGTGGCAGGTTTTTAACACACCTCTCAGTAACCGAGAGCTCAGCAGATTAAAAATCAGGGTACAGAAAATCTCAACGACGCCATTAACAAGCTCGATCAAAGGGATAAGTGTAAAACCCTGCAGCCGACAGAGAATACACATTCCTTCAGGTGTTCAGGGAATTAACTGTGTAAAAATTGACCATGAACAGCCACAGAAGAACTTAAACAGAACTAATGAACTCCCGTTATGCAGATCTCCAGCCTCTGATCACAGTCCAATAACAATAATGAAACAAAATCCCACATGTTGGAGAAAAACCTTATAAATGATGCAAAAAATAAACCACAATGGAAATTAGGACACATTCAAAACTGAATAATGGAAATGCTGCCAGCTAACATGTCCTGAGTGTCTGCTGTGAGTCAGGCCTGTTCTAGATGCTTCTTACCTCCGCATCCCCATTTCCCAGGTGAGAGAAACGAGGTAAGGCCTGGCTGAGAAAATCGTGCGGGGTTCCCGGGAGGCTAAGTGGCAGAGCCAGAAGCCAGAGCTGGCCTGGATGGAGGTCAAGTTCAGAACTCCATGTCAAAACCCACCGGAGAGGAAGTGGCTGCTAGACCAGTCCTACCCGCGGGAGAGGCAACCAGGTGGCAGGTGCCCCGTCAGGTGCTGTCATTCCGCCTTGGGGGCCTCACCCACCGCCCCCTGCAGCTCCTTAGTAGGAGCTCCATCCCCCACATTATTCCACCCGCACTAGGCCCTGCCTGGCCTTTCCCACCTCTCCTCCCGGCTCACTCAGTGCCTCCTGACCCCCCTCCCAGCCCCATCCTTCCCCGACATCAAGGCCCAACTCAAAGGAGCCGTTCTGGAGCCCTCCCACCGTGTGGGGTTCCCCGGGGCCATAAACTGCAAAGCTGATGTTGCCACCCCTCTGGGTCCCTGCTGCCTGGCGGTGCTCCCGCAAACTTCTCCAAGGACATATTCTGAAGGGCTCTGCATTCACTTGGGAGGGAAGCGTTCCTAAAGCCTTGAGTTTTATCTTCAAAATTCATCCAGTTTGCAGTCTGTTCCGTGTTTATTTTATAATAAAATCATCTTCATCCTCAAGTGACAGACTTAGAAAATGCTCCAAATATCCACTGTGTAGCACTGTAGAGAACCCCGTGTGAGAAGCAGGCCCAAATCCCCTGCCTCCACATGGGCTCCCTGTCCAGCCTTCTCTGGACCCAGACCCTGCCCAGACCCGCTCCTGCCGTTCCCTCTGCCTGGGGGGCCGGCCCTGCAACATGGGGGGACCCAGACCCTGCCCAGACCCGCTCCTGCCGTTCCCTCTGCCTGGGGGGGCCAGCCCCACGACATGGGGGGACCCAGACCCTGCCCAGACCCGCTCCTGCCGTTCCCTCTGCCTGGGGGGGCCAGCCCCATGACATGGGGGGACCCAGACCCTGCACAGACCCGCTCCTGCTGTTGCCTCTGCCTGGGGGGCAGGCCCCACGACATGGGGGGTCTGCCTGTGCTCCCACCACCCTCACTCATTCTGTGCCGTGATGCTCCGTTGTCCTGGCTGCCAGGTCCCTGGACTCTCAGCTTCCTGGTCTGAACCCCCTTTCCCTTCCCTGCCTGCCCTCTGTCAACGCGTCTTCAGCTACCTCTTCTAAAGCGCTCAGGGACCACAGACAGTGGGTTGGGCCTGACAAATGTCATGCACGTCCCTGGTTTATGCACTGATAAGTCACACCGTCCAGCCGCCCAATGTTTCGGCTTCCCCCACGTCCTGGGGACCTGGAGGGCACCTGCCACAGGGTGTCCGTGGTTTGCTCCCTTGTGGCCTGACACCCCCCCTGGGCTGAGCAGGAGCCTCCTGAAGCCAGGGACCCACCTCCCTGCTCTGGGTGTCGGGCCAGGAGGGCGTTGAAGACTCCGGCTGAACAGCAAATGAGCACGGCCCCACCCTGACCTTTCCACCTAAGTTTCTCAGCTCTTAAGTCGCTGGTTAAAGTGCCAAGTAAACAGGGATCCCACTTTCAACTCCCTGGGGGTGGATGGGATCCATTTCAAATGTGGCTGTTGTGCTGAGCTTGCATAATCACCTCCTAGCTCACACACTAGATGAATGTGGGGGGGCGCTCCTGCAGGGGGTCCAACTGACTCCATGGGTTATCACAGCTGATGCTCCGCACAGTTGATGAACCGCGGAGGTTCGAGCCAAGCCCCTGCTTTAGAGATGGGGAGACTGAGGCCCGGGGAGGGGAACCCCACCACAGCCTCTCTCCCTCAGTCTGACGAGGTCCCAGGAGGAAGGCAGGCCAGCCCTGAGGGGTGAGCAACCACGCTGTTGGCCTGAGGCTGGTTTTCTGGCACCTGGGACCTGTTGTGCGGCATGTGGGCAAACCCAGGTGGGGGTCCCCCTGCCCCCCCCGGGTCACGGTTTCTCTCTCCTCCCCATCTATAAGGTCTCCCAGACAAGTTCTAGGGGGGGAATGAAACAGGCAGACCTACCTGAGGCCCAGCCTGTCACCTGGACCCTCCAGGCCCCACCGGGCAGTGGGCGGGCTGGTGGCCGGAGCTGCCCCGAGGCTCTGATGCTGCCCAGGCCCTGCCTTGCTGGGCGCACGTCCCCCAGATCTCTAGCGCGGCCAGTCTCCGACTGACTCGCTCTCTTGTACAAAAGAGTTTAAAAGCTCTCTTGGAGCTGCTGAACTTCAATCTCCATAAACATTTCTTTTGATAAATGCCAGGATCCACGTGGTGGGTGTTTTGAGAGACTGTTTAGCCACGTGCTGGCACGTTAGGGAGACCCAGACAGCTCTGTCCCTGATTCTCTGTGTAACCTTGAGCAAATCCCCACACCTTTTTTTTTTTTTTTAAAGATTTTATTTATTTATTTGACAGAGAGACACAGCGAGAGAGGGAACACAAGCAGGGGGAGTGGGAGAGGGAGAAGCAGGCTCCCCGCGGAGCAGGGAGCCCGATGTGGGGCTCGATCCCAGGACCCTGGGATCATGACCTGAGCCGAAGGCAGACGCTTAACTGACTGAGCCACCCAGGTGCCCCTCAGATTTTTTTTAAAGATTTTATTTATTTATTTGAGAGAGACAGGGAGTGCATGAGCAGGGGCAGAGGGAGAAGCAGACCCCCCACTGAGCAGGGAGCCTGACATGGGGCTCGATCCCAGGATCCTGAGATCATGACCTGAGCCGAAGGCAGATGCTCAACGGACTGAGCCGCCCAGGCGCCCCAAGAATCCTTTCTATGACTGAAGAATATCCCATTGTGTGTGTATATTGTGTTTCGTGTATCTACGGACCTGTTGGGAGACAACTGATGTGGCTGTTGTGAATAATGTCGTGGAACATTGGTGAACCGGCATCTGTTCACGTCTCAGAGATTGTAAAATGGCCTGGTGGGGACCTGTTTCCTCCTTTGTAAAATGAGCAACTGGGTGACTTCCTGCTCTAAGAGTCTGTGAAATGTATGGGCTTCCAAAAAAACTAAGGGGGAGGTGAGGGTGAGGTCAAAGGTCATCCGACCCTCCGGAAGGACAGGGCTTGTCAGGGGCCCAGGGCGCTGTGCGCGCAGTCCTCCCGGAGGACACACGGTGGACACGGCTGCAGCCCTGGGGACAGGGGCTGGACCTGGAGGGGATGTCTTGGGTGGAGCAGTGCGGGGCATCTGCTCTCAGCCTTGGCAGGACCCCCAGCCCTCAGCTGACCCCCACCGCGCCTGGGATGGCAGGGGGGCAGGGAGGCCTGGCCCCACCACCCAACCCGTCCTGGGGGGTCCAGGGACTGAATGAGCCCAGGGCAGAGGGTGGAGACCGGCAGCCTGCGGGTTGGACGTCGCCCACGGGCGGGTTTTGTTCGGGGGCTTGGTGCTGGCCGCCCGGGAGCCTGGGTGGCTCAGTGGGTTGAGCGCTGGGCTGTTGACTTTGGCTCAGGTCCTAGTCCCGGGGTCCCGGGGTCCCACTCGGGGCTCAGCGGGGAGCCAGCCAGAGGCCAGCGCCCGCTGCCCCTCCCCCGCCGCCCCTCCCCCGCGCATGCGCACAGGCGCTCCTCGCTAAAATTAAAAAAAAAAAACCCTTAGTTGCCAACATTTAAAAAATCAGGAGTTTTTAGTTAAAATCCAGATTTGTGATCCCTTTTTAACTACAGTCAGAAGAGCTGGTGGGCTGGCCCGCGGGCCCTTCGGATCCAGCCTCACAAGCGTCCATCCCCGGCCCCTCGTCTGCCTGCCCCGCGGTGCCCGTTCAGCTCTCCTTAAATCCCTTGTCAGCCCGCCTTCCTGAGCTCCAGAAAGTGAAAGGTCAGAAGTGGGGTGCTGGGGCGGGCTGCCTCATCCATGTTCCAGCTCTATTATTCATTAGCTGTGTGCCCTTGGGCAAGTGACTCAACCACTCTGTGCCCCAGTGCCCTTATCCCTAGGATGGTAACACAACACTTTCCTCCCAGGGCGGTTGTGCTGCTTCGGTGGGTACACACACACACACACACACACACACACACACACACAGCGCTTAGGCAAGTGGCCGGGTCGTGGGCAATGAGAAGGGGCACGAGAGCAAGTGGCCGCGAGGGTGCTGAGCCCCGGCCCGCAGCACAGACGAGCGGGAGGCCCAGCCCTGCTCTTGTTAGCTGTGTGGTCTCCCACAGGCCACGCATCCAGCCAGGCTGACGGTGCTTCTGGTCCTCGGAGACCCCACGAACCCCACAGTCATTACCGTGAAGTGCCGCTGAACGCTCTTGGCGCGGGTCCTCAGCACTCCCCAGCCCCGCGGCCCACCCCTTGCAGAGCTGGCCAGTGGACACTGATCCCACAGGCTGGGAGACTGAGCTGAAAAGAACAAAGAGGCTCTGCTGGGCTCACAATGGCACCATTGTGAGCACACGGGGCTCACAGTTTCCTTTCTGTCCTCAACCTGCACAGATGCCCTGGAGGGCCCGGGTGGGAAGGCGTGGGAGCCCTCCCAGAGTTCTGCCTGCTGTCCCGGAGGCCAGAGAGGAGGCACAGCCCGCAGGACCCTGGTGTGTGTGGGGGTCTCCTTGTTATGCAGATGAAAAATCTGGGGCCCAGAGTGGGAGAGATACTTGCCTGACATCACGGAGCAAATGGGGGGGTTTGCAGAAGCAGGAGGCCCCTCTGCTCCAGGCCTTACCTCCCCCGGGGCTGTTAGAGACTTAGACTTTAGCCATTTGACCTTTTATCCAAATGAAGTTGTATATTCTGTCACTAAACACACTGACAAGATGTAAAAAAGTAAACATTTATCTTGCAACTTAAATATTTAGAATATACCTAAACTCGTATCCTGTTTTGGCATTTTTCCGCTTCTTTTTAAAATAATAGCTTATTGAGATATAATTTACATACTATAAAATTCATTTTTTTGTTCCTTAGAGGGAAGGGGCTGAGGGAGAGGGAGAGAAAGAACCCCAAGCAGGCCCCAGACCTGAACACTGGGTACAGGTTTTGTGGGGACATGTTTTCGTTTCCCTTGGGTCCATGCTAGGGGTGGCCCTGCCGGGCTAGAGGGTAACTCTGGGCGTGACCTTCTGGGGACCTGCCTGCCATTCTCCAGCTCCGCGGCCGGGTTCCATTCCCGCCAAGCATGTAGGAGGGTCCCTGTTCCTGTCCTTCCTCACCAATGCTCTTGGCATCTATCGGCTTCCCGACAGCCTTCAGGGAGTTTGGCAGCAGCGTGGCCCTGCCTGACCGCCAGGCCACCCCGCCCCACCCCCACGATGCCCAGGGGTGGCCTTGGGCTGCTCCTTCCCTACGGCAAGCCTGTCTCCTTGATATGAATGAGATCATTGGTGGAGAGCACCTGGCAGGTGGGGGGCACCAGGGGCGGGAAACCAGGTCCTCGTCCTGCCAGACCCACAGCCCAGTGAGGCAGTCAAGTGCCCTGCGGCACACATGTCCGTTCGTGCAGGCTTCTCTGAAGTCCAGCGGGCAGTTTGCAAACCGCAGGCTGTAAGGGTGCCCAGTGGGCATTTGAACCCAGCTGGCCTCAGGCCAATGCCCATGGGCTTACTCTCTGCACACTGGACCGAGGGACAGCGTTGAGTCAGAAGGGAGTGTGGTCGACCGTGGGTGTGCAAAGAAGAGTGTGTTTGCCATCTGGGAAGCAGTAACGCCTTCCTGGGGAAGGGCCTCCTGACCTCGGTCTTCTAGGATGGAGCTGGGAAGGGAGACTGGGAAGTGAAACACCAGGCCCAGGAGAAGGGCACTTGGCCTCCTGGAGGCCTGCAGACGCATGGCTCTGCTCTTCCCAGCTCAGCGTGGCTGCAGCCGCAGGCAGGGGGTGGGGGCGGGCGGGGGCGAGGTGGGCGTTGAGGCCGAGAGGCGAAGCAAGACCCATCAAGACCAGACAGGTCTGATTACGGGGTTCAGACTTCGGACTTCATCCCGAGGCAGTGGACAGCCCTGGAGAGGTTTAGGGGAAAGATCCGAAAGATGGTGCTGGCTTCAGAGGTCTCCCCCAGATCACCGAGGAGTCTGGTTTAGCTGCGGCTGGTACCCAGAGGGGAGAGGGGAGGAGGCCAGACTGGTTCTCATCTCAGCCGTTTCCATGGTGACACTAGAAGATGGTAGGGTTCCTTTGAATGAAATACCCCTACTGAGATTTCAAGTGTGTTTGTGTTTCAGGCTGGCCTGGATCCTGTCTTGGAACAGAGAAGGTGAACGGAGAGGGGGAGGGGCAGGAGATGCTGGGGTCAGGTGGTGTGGGGCAGAGGGGCCCCGTCGTGCTGCCGGCCTGTGCAACCTTAGCCCCCCATCCTCCATCCCTCCATCCTCGCCCCCAGGCCTCCCAGGACCAGCACCTAATGGTAGTCAGGTCATGCCTCTTGGGAAGAAGAGCTTTTCTCCTTGTACTCAGGGAGCTTCTATGGAGACCAGCACTTTCATTCTGGGGCCTGGGCGGTCACTAGTTCATGAGCTCCTTAGGGACCTCCTGAAGCCCTTTCTCACTCCCCCTACCCTCATATTTTGCAGCTGAAAAATAGAAGTCCGCATTTGGGAAATGGTTTGCACGAAGGCTAAACATTGCAGAAGACCTGCCTCAAAAAACTAAACTTAGAATTACCCTAGGACCCAGCAATTCCATTTTGGGATGTATGCCCAAAGGAGTTGAAAGCAGGGATTCCAACAGGTATTTGTACACCAACATTCAGAGAGAAGGTGAAGTAACGCAGATGTCCATTGACAGACGAAGAGATAAACACAAGGGGGCACATGCACACGCTGGACTATCACTCAGCCTTAAACAGGAAGGACATTCTCACACCTGCTACAACATGGATGAACCTTGAAGACAATATGCTTGGTGAAATAGGCCATCACAAAAGGACAAGTACCGTGTAATTCCACTTGTATGAGGTACCTAGAGGGGTCGAATGGCAGGTCCCAGGGGCTGGGGGAGGCAGAGGGGGACCTAGTGTCTAATGGGCACAGAGCGTCAGTTTGGGACAATGAAAGAGTTCTGGGGACAGATGATGGTGATGGTTACCCGACTACATGAATGCACTTAATGCCCCTGAGCTGTACGCTTCAAAATGGTTAAAACAGGGAATTTTATGTATTGTGTTATTTCATCACAATTTTGAAAACAAGAAACACGCATACACAACTTCCAAAGGAACAAAGATCCAGGTATCTTTGGTCCCAGAACAGTTCTTTCTGAATAACAGGCTCTATTGAGCTGTATCATTTTGGTCCTGGTACCCCAGGAATTAGTTTGGTTTAAACAGCTTAATATCGAGGGTACTATGAGCTCCACAACAATCAGCTTTCCTCCTTTGCCGGGACTGCTAGGAAGGTGTGGACCAGATTTGCAGTCCTCTTATACTTGAGAAGAACCCAGCACTTCTGGGCTCTCATTTCTGTCAGCCTAATTGTAGAGTAACGTAATGTTCATTCTCCAGTCATACCTTTGTTTTACTTTCTTTTTTCTTTCTCATCTATTTTTTTTAAATAACCTTTTTTATGATTATACAAGTATATATATGCATTTTAGGGAGCTAGAGAATAAAGACAAACAACAATTCAAAAAGTAAAACTTGGGATTCCTATTACCCAAGTGTCACCATTAATATCTTACTACGTGGCCTTCTTTTCCTAAGAGGAGAGATTACATTTTGCCTGCAATCTCCTTCTTTCAATCAGCCACCTCCATTTTTCTCCTATAGTGAATTTTCAGCTCATCTGATATTCAAAATATACTCACTTCTCCCCATGGATCCCCAAATCTGATTGATAGCTGGTTTATCCAGAACAGTGTCCGATCCAGGATCACCTATCTCATCTGCCTGGTATGGCCCTTGGGCCCCTTCATCTAGCAGAAGTCATTTCTAGGAATACAATACTCAATGAAGACCCTGGGCCAGTTGTCCTGCAGGTTTCCCATCTTCTGATTTTGTGTTACTGCTTCCGAGTGGTGTCATTTGTCTGGTTCATCATGCCTCTTCACTTCCTGTGAACTGGAATTAATAGCTAATGGCTGGCAAATACACACAAAACATTTTTGGATAGAATAAATAATTACCCCTGATCCTGTGTACTTCAAATTGCATTCCTACCAGAGACACATGCTCTTGTTGAGGATTTAGTAAAGCCACTAGCAAAACTCAGATGAATTTCTCAGGATGGTGACAGCCAATCTGTCCATTCTTCCATTCAACTGCCCCTCCTGCATCTAGGGAGTAACATGGGTCCTGTTACTTTGATCGTTGTGTATATCCAGTTCCCACCAACTATTAATGTAATGGTTTAACTACAATTTGATCATCCTTGTTTCTAAAGGTTTGTGAAATTATGCTTTTACTCATCCTACATGTGTGTTTTTTGGTTTTTTGTTTTTCCTATGAAGTAGAGCGCTCCCTCATCAATGGGAACTAGGTGGTGATGAGAACTACAGTTCCTACTAGAAAAGCAAAGTAAGTCTTTGATTTTTCAGTTTTAGTGGGGAGAGGCTTGAAATAGTGTCCCTTCCCACACTGAGGTGTTATCAGTCTATAGGATAAAGGTCTTCTTCACCTTTTAAATCTGTAGGAAAAAAACACCATATGGCATTTTCAATTAATTTCTGAGACTGCTTAGTTTTTCCATAACCGTCTACTGTGTGAACAATATGGCATGGCTTAGTTGCAAAATCCCATACAACCTCAGAAAAATTCCAGAAACCTCAAGCGCACACGGGCCCCCAGAGGCCAACTAGCTCTACTATTGTGCCTTGGGCTCTGAGCTTTTCTGCAGGATGTGCGTCCACGCAGGTGTCCAGCACCTCCCCTGCCCCCCGCATCGGGGGCGAACACCTGCCCCGGGGGTCTCTGGGAGGGCCTGGAGCAGGTGTCCGGCGCTTCCTAGGTCCCCCTGCATGGCGGGCGAGAGTCTCGCCCCGGGGCCTCCAGGATGGACGCGAGCAGGTGTCCCGCACCTCTTAGGCCCCCCCGCATGGGGCAGGCGAGCACCTGCCCCGGGGGCCTCCAGGATGGACGCGAGCAGGTGTCCCGCACCTCTTAGGCCCCCCCGCATGGGGCGGGCGAGCACCTGCCCCGGGGGTCTCCGGGATGGACGCGAGCAGGTGTCCCGCACCTCTTAGGCCCCCCCGCATGGGGCGGGCGAGCACCTGCCCCGGGGGTCTCCGGGATGGACGCGAGCAGGTGTCCCGCACCTCTTAGGCCCCCCCGCATGGGGCGGGCGAGCACCTGCCCCGGGGGTCTCCGGGATGGACGCGAGCAGGTGTCCCGCACCTCTTAGGCCCCCCCGCATGGGGCGGGCGAGCACCTGCCCCGGGGTCTCCGGGATGGACGCGAGCAGGTGTCCCGCACCTCCGCGGCCCCCGCCCCACGCCCACTCCCGTCTCCAGGCCGCAGTGGGGGTCGCCTGTGTGGCCGGCCTTCCCTCTGACCACTAGAGGGCCGTCTGCACATTTTATCAGACAATGAAAGTTTGTGTGCGCAGAATCAGGAATGAACCGCAATGTTGAGAGTAGTGAAAAACTCTACCCCCAAAATATGAAAAATAAAACTAATGAGAAACATAAATCTCGAGCAGGTTAAAATAATCTTACGCCTTTGAAAGGCTCCAGAAAAGAGGCGGCTTCCGCCTGCCCGGCTAGCTCAGTCGGTAGAGCATGGGACTCTTAATCCCAGGGTCGTGGGTTCGAGCCCCACGTTGGGCGGCTGCGGTTTTGCTTTTCTAAAGAGCCCTCGGACTCACCAGTGTGTTTTCATCCACGGTGCTCACTGCCACCTGCAGCTTCTCGTTTTCAAACAATGCAACACGTGAAAAACTGCCAAGACTTAACCGGTTTAAAGGGGGACAATCAGGCTGGGGAACAATTTCATCCTCTGAGCACACAGCTCACGGTTACGTGGGGCAGAGAAACCCTTGTCGCAGCGCGCTCTGTGTGAGGGCCAGTGACTCGGATGTCAGGGATAAGAGGACTGAACATTAATGAGGGGTGGGGTCCTGCCAAAACGTCTGAAATGTGTATTTTTAATTAATATTTAATTTATAATTCTTAATATTTAATTGAATGCTGTGCAGTATTGATTAGTTTGGAGCTCAGCAGTGACTCGAGGGGTTTATTATGCATATTGATTTCCTGTCCTTAGATTCACTTGCTTTCTGCCCTTGGGAAGGGCCCTGGTTATCGGGGGCTGTTTAAAGCCCCCCACCCCCCAAGGACGGTTTCAGTGATCAGCTAATGGGGTAGCTGTTGTGAACAGACCGTTAGGACTATTTTAACGTTTTTTCCCCCTAAGTTAGTGATTCAAACTGAACATTTTTCCATCTGCCATTTGGGAGTCTCAAAAGACCTTTTCCTGCATAGGTTTTCCTAAAAGAACCCAATTTCTTAGGGGCAAAACGTGGCTTTTATGTTGACAACTGCAAATGTTTTCCTTATCTTAGATACTTTCCATCCTTCCTAGCAACCCCCAAACATTCTCCACAGCCACCGGATGCTGTTATCATCAATTCAAGATACAATGTCAGACTCTGGAAGAAACACATGGAAAATTTCAGCATCAGAAATGAAGCTCGCTGAATACCTCTATTATTACAGTAGTTAAAAAATCTTTAGGTGATGCGGGTGATGTAGCATTTTTCAAAAGGCAAAAATCCCATCCGTCAGAGAAGAGGTAAACTGGTAAATTGACAAGAAGTCAATGAAGATATCACCCAGCTATTGATTTATTGATTTTTCATTCCAGTATAGTTAACATACAGTGTTATATTAATTTCAGGTGTACTGCACAGTGATTCAGTAATTCTGGACATTACCCAGTGCTCATCACCGTAAGTACACTCTTTTCCCCAGAAGTATTCATCATGCATCCATTATATTTATTTATTTATTTATTTATTTATTTATTAAAGATTTTATTTATTTATTTGACAGAGAGAGAGAAAGAGTGAGCACAAGCGGGGAGAGCGGCAGGCAGAGGGAGAGGGAGAAGCAGACTCCCCACTGAGCAGGGAGTCCGATGCGATGCGGGGCTCAATCCCAGGACCCTGGGACCATGACCTGAGCCGAAGGCAGACGCTTAACCGACTGAGCCACCCAGGCACCCCCATGCATCCATTTTAAATTGAACACTGTGTTAGTTGAATTGCACTCCCATAAGATGCATGTGTTGAAGCCCTATTCCCCGGGACCCCAGAAGGCAGCTTTATTTGGAAATAGGGGTTTTGTAGATGTAATTAATCAAAATGAGTTCATACTGGAGTAGAAAGGGCTCTCAACCCAGTACGACTGGTGTCTTTATAAAAAGAGGGAATCTGGACACAGATACACACCCAGAAATGCACATTTTGGACACAAGAGAGAAGGCCATGTGAGGATGTAGGCAGAGGGTGGAGTGTTTCCACAAGGCAGGGACGCCAAGCATTACCAGTAGAGCTAGAAGGAGAGTCCCAGAGCAGGTTCTCCCTCCCGGGCTCAGGAGGAAGCAGCCCTGCCCACACCCTGATCTCAGACTTCTGGCTTCCAGAACTGTGAGACAGTAAATTCCTGTTGTTAAGCCACCCACTCGTGGCACCTTGTGATGGTAGCCCCAGGACACTAATTTAATCAGCATTCTATTAGGAGGTGATTTTGATTTAAAATTTATTTTTTAATGCTCTGTATTAAGTAATTACCATTCATCTCATTTCATTTCATTTTAAAAACGTTAGGAAAAGCGATGGTTTGATTGGATGCAAACGTTCAGCTCCAGGGAGGGAGTTAGGGTCACAGTTCCATCAGAAGTAACATTTAAAAATGAGCTTGATCTCAAAGGATGTTTTTTTCTTGTTGCTGGCTGGTGATTTATTATGTTGACTGATGATTGATTACTATTTTTGCTAAAAGAATATATTCAAAGATATGCCAAATCAAACACACTTTACTCTCCCATGGAACTCGTATTACAAGACTTGGCATTCAATTATTCTATTAATGATTCATTTTAAGAAAGTACGCTAATTCTCTGTGGTTCAGTTTCTTTGACAAGCAAAGGGCAAGAAAAAGAGATAACTTACAAATGAAATGCAAAGAAATGAGTGAACTGTGTTTGGATCCTGATTTGAACCACCCACTCGTAAAAACACATGTATGACCACAATCTGGAGAATCTATTTGCTGACTGGATACTTGAAGATACTAAGAAGTTATTTATTTTTAAATGTAATAACAGCATTGTATTTTAAAAAAGAGCACTGTGTGTTATAAATAAGTGATGAATCACTTGTGGTGAGCACTGGGTGTTGTAAATAAGTGATGAATCACTGAATTCTATTCCTGAAACTAATATTACACTGTATGTTAACTAACTGGGATTTAAATAAAAATTTGGAGAAAGAAAAAAAATAAAAAAGAGATGTGTACTCACTTGTTTATGATGGAAATAGATCCCATATCTGGGATTTGTGTTACGGATTTTGGTGGAGAGAGGAATGGTTGGTAGCAACGAAACAAGATTAATAACTGTAGAGGCTGAGTGATGCATACATCATCGTAGTACCCCCTCCACTTTTGTATGTATGTTTAAATCTCCATAAATTTAAATACTATTTGATTATGCAAAAACAAAATTGTCTAACCTCCTTAGCCCAGTGATCAGATTTAGCATCACTGATGAGATGCACAGACATCCTGAGTCTCCTGATGTGACCCAGATGAGAAGTACATAGCATCACCTATAAGATATTCTTGTCAAAAACACACTCAACTTAGATCTAATCAAGGCTTTAGACCTAACTTTAAGCTTATGGAAAGTATAAGGAGAAGAGACGTGAGTTAAGTAAGGCCGTGAGTAAACAATCAGACAAATCCAGAACGTCAGACATTCAAAAAGGCTCAGGTTCTTCAGAAAGCAAATGTCATGAACACACACTAATACCTTTAAAAATAAAGTGTGTATGTGGGTGGACTGTTTTGTGCAGGGGGCCCCCTCCCACCCTGCAGCAGTCTGGTGAGGTCATCGAGCTCTTTTCAGAATGATTTCAAATGTACAAAACAAAAACACATAGGATGATAAAGGAAAACAATTCTACTGAAATAAAGTTATCAAAATATCTTAAAATATGGTAATGTGCAGGCTCCATTTCTAATGCATTAAATAACAAGATCTAGCAGCAGGTCTAATAAGTACAGTAATTTCAAAATCATGATGAATGTAAATGGTAGCTTGGAGATATATACAAGAACGGTCGTGTGACATGAAAACATCCAGTTTATATTGTGGCAAAGCCACAGGTGTTGCTGATATTGTAGTTTGTTTCTTTCATTTATAATGTAAGGACAGGCTAAATTTCACTTTGAGTGTGGTGAAAATAAAGACATAATTTTTTACCTTTGAATTGTATCCATGGATTCCTACCGTAAGAACTTCTGGCCTAGATTTAAAAAAGATTTAAGAGATTTAACAACCAAATGCAAAATGTCATTTAATGGACTCAGTTTTGAAAAAAAAAAAAAAAAAGCAACAAATATACAAATATTTTAGGAGCCGGTGAGGAAATATGGAATGGGAATTAAATGATTTTAGGGAATCACAGTTAATTGTGTTGTGTGTGATAATGGTATTGTTTTATTTAAGAGAACACCTTTCTGTGTTGGAAGTACATACTAAGGAAAGCAGGCATGTGTTATTCTTTCTAGTTGTCTGTATTTTTTTTTTTTTAAGATTTTATTTATTTGACAGAGAGACACAGTGAGAGAGGGAACACAAGCAGGCTTCCCGCCAGAGAGCCTGATGCGGGGCTCGGGGCTGATCCCAGGACTCTGGATCAACGACCTGAGCCGAAGGCAGATGACTGAGCCACCCAGGCGCCCCGTATGTTTTGTTTTGCTTTGTTTTTGAGAGAGAGAGCAAGCGCCCGGGGGCGGGAGGCGGCACAGAGGGCCGCCTGAAGGGAGACTCTTGGGCAGGCTCCACACCAGCGCCCGGGGCGGGATTGGGGAATCCATCCCAGGACCCTGAAATTAGATTATGACTTGAGCCCAAATCAAGAGTTAGACGCTTAACCGACTGCCCCACCCAGGCGCCCCCAAATAAAGTGACTTTTAAAGATATTTTTATTGAAGTGCATTACTTGTGACTGTACAATGTGATGAATTTTTACAAGTGCCTTACTCGTAAAGTGCATTACTCATAACCATACAACCTGATGACCCTTTACACACGTGAACCCCGCGTAACCACACCGGAGCGCACCCCTCCAGGCAGCCCCCTCCCACCCCGGGTAAGCACCACCCCGAGTTCTGGGGGAGAGTGTGCCCGCGGTCTGGGTTCCCGTCCACAGACCACCAGGCTGTGGGGACCGACGAGAGCGGGGTCGGCAAGGCTGTGGGAACACAGGCTCTCTTAAGCTGCTGCTTGCAGGGCAAACTGATGAAGCCTTTCCCAAGGCTGTTGAACAGGCCCCAGCCTCTGACTCAGTAATTCCACATCTGGGGCCCCAAATAATAAAAACAACGTGTAACGGTTTAGGTCGAAGGGCGTGGGTTTCTGACGGCGCAGCCCTGAAGAGAACTGAGACCCCATCGGTTAAGGTCTGTGTCCCGGGGGACGTGGTGAGCCCGTGAGCATGGGAGGTGGACGCAGACGTGACTGCAGGGCTGTGTCCCGGCGGGGACGTGTCCGCGCGGAGGCCGGCGAGGCACAGGAGGGAGATGACGGGGTCCCCGCACCTGTGCCCCGTGTTTTACGCTGCTGAGTGGCGGCCTCAGGAACGAGCAGGGGGGTGGCAGAATCACAACACAGAAGGCAGGGTGGGTGCCGGGGGCGGGCAGCGGACACGGGTGGGTCCGCGGCCACCGCCGTCGGGGGGGCGGACGAGGGGCTGCGGCGGGAGCGGGGCGCCCATAGCCGCCACCCCCACACCCCACCCCCGGTCACTAGGACGCGGGCGGCACGGAGGAGCGCCGCGCGGGCTCGCAGGGACCCTCGCCCCCGCGTGTGCTCCAGGGGTGCGGACCGCCGGGCGGGGCCCGGCCCCCCCGCGCTCTCGGGCCGGCCGCCCCTCCCCCGCCCCGCGGAACTACCGGTCCCGGCGTGCCCCGGGGCGGCGCGGGCGCAGCGGCGCGTGCGCGGCGGGCGGCCGTTGGCTGGGGCGGCGGCTGCGCGGTCGCGGCGCGGTGAGGTCTGCGGGCGCTGGCAAATCGGGCCCAGGATGTAGAGCTGGCGGTGCCTGACGGCGCGTCTGACGCGGAGCTGGGTGGGGTAGAGAGTAGGGGGCGGTAGTCGGGGGTGGTGGGAGAAGGAGGAGGCGGCGGCGAATCACTTATAAATGGCGCCGAAGCAGGACCCGAAGCCCAAATTCCAGGAGGGTGAGTCCGGGCCGTCAGGGAGAGGCGGCGGACGGCGCGGGGGCGGGCGGGCAGCGGCCGGGGGCGGCGGGGGCCGGGGGGCGCCGCAGGCCGCGCCCGGGGGCGGCGGGCAGGGGCTTTGTGAGGAAGGCGCATTGCGGCGGCGGCGGGCGGCGGCGGGTTTGGCCGCGGGCGAGGGTGCGGCGCGGGCGGGGAGCTCGGGGAGCGCCGGGCGCCCCGGGGAAGGCGGGCGCGGGGGGCCGCCCATTGTGGGGAGGTGGCGGGCGCGCCATGGCGGCGGCGGGGAGCTGATGTGGCGTGGGGGAGGGGTGGCCGCGCGGTGTGGGGGGGGCGGCCGCCAGGCCCGGGACAGCCCCACGGCCGGCCCCCGCCCTCCTCGGCTCGAGGGGAGGGGGGCGCCCGGCGGGGTGCGGCCTGGCGGGGGGCGGCGTGGCGGGGCCCCCGCGCGGGAGGAGCGCGCTGCTGCGAAATGGCCGCTGTGCGGCGGCCGCGCCATCATGGCCGCCGGCGCCCGGCTCGGGTCGCGCGCGCAGCGCCCCCTCCTGGCGGCCGCGCAGGGGCTTTGTGCGGCCGGCGTCCGCGGGCGTCCTGGGGGCGGGCGGGCGCGTTCTGGCGGCGCGGCCTCGGTGTGCTCCGTGCGCCCGCCCGCCCCGAGCCCGCCGGCGGCGCTGCTGGCCGGGCGGGCGCTCGAGGCCCGGCGGACGGCGGGAGCCGGCCCCTCACGGTGAGCGCGTCTGTCGTCGGGTGGAGGCCGCATCGTGGGCTGGGAGGGGCGGAGAGTGTTGGAGCGGAGCGGGGACGCGGCCGCACCTCGCTGTGTGCCGGGGTCACTGGGGAGTCGCGGACCCCGACCCCCCGCGGAGGTGGCGGCGGGCTCGGCCCCGCTCTCCGCCGCGCGGACGGCTCAGGGCCGCCGCGCGTGGGTTCGCCTGTTGTGTCGCCCGGTGGTTCAGGTCAGTGCGTGCGGTTCGGATCTGTGGACTTGGAGAAGGGCTGCTGCTGGAACAGATGAAATCAGGCGTTCCGGTTATGAGTCCCCGCGCGGTCCTAGCCGTGCGCTGCGGGAGGCGCGCTCACGTGCTCACGCGCCCTGTTGCTTGAGAGGCCTGGCGGGGCTGGATCCGCGCCGTGTGGGCTGGGCGGGCGGAGCGGGTCCCCGGGACGGGACGTCATGGCGCTGGCACGCGGGCTCGGTGGGGCTTCCTCCGGTGCCGCGCGCTGCCGGTCTGTGTGAGACCGTCCTGAGCCAGCGGGGGGGCAGTGAGCGGGGAACCGCCGGGGGGCCCGTGTGCCGCCGGCGCGGTCAGTCCGCGGGAGGAGGAACCGCGTTCCCGGAAGCGAGGTTGGCGCTGCTCGCGGGGCGCCCTGCCGTCACTTCGCAGCTGGGCGTCCACTGTGGGCGCCGGGGCGCGCGGCCGCGGTCAGAGCAGAGGAGGCCTTGGAGGGAAGCAGTCGCGCCAGAACACTGCAGAAGTGGCCTTACGTCATCGGGGAAGTGCGACCGAAACCGTTTTGTTCAGGGTTCCATTGAACGTGGACGTGTTCTCATTTAATAATGGCCCAGCGTGTGTTAGGTCAGCACTTCCTAAGCGCTGGGGCTGTTTTGTACTGGACTTGATCCTCCCTTTGAAATGCTGTTCGAGCAGAGAGGAGGGAAAACCGTTGAACTGTTGGGCAGTGAGCCCGTTGTCGGAGGGAATGCCTTTCTGCCTCGTCAGGAATGGACCAGCCGGTAGCTTTTGAGTGCCCCCACTGAGTACGGGCCGGTGGGGGGCTGGAATCTCATCGGCCGTGAGTTTGAGAGCACTGGACAGAACTGCCTTGGTCATGACACTGGGAGGATTAGGAGCGGAGCAGGGCGTTACAGGCCGCATCTGAGAACCATGCTTTGCTCTTTTCCCCCGTTACGGGTCCTTCTCTCCACTTTCATGACAAGTAGGCTGCAGGCATTTGTCGTTCTGGCTCATGTGCCTCCAGCTCTGTGTGTATTCGTCAGGAGAGTAAGGGTCAGGTAGCTAGGATGGAGGTCACGAGGGCCTTAGTCTCAGTGTAGTTGTTTTTGGCAGCAGCCAGGAGAGGGAGGAATGAGGCCATTTTCAGGGTGTCTTTATTATTTATTTTTAAGCAGGCTCCATGGCCAGCATGGAGCCCACAGTGGGGCTCGGTCTCATGACGCTGAAATCATGACCTGAGCTGAGGTCAAGAGTTGGACGCTTAACCAGCTGAGCCACCCCGGCGCCCTTCAGGGTGTCTCTGAACTGTACCTGGGGAGTGAAGTTAGGAGACACAGGGGTGATCTTTGGTGCTGCTGGTAAGCCCTGTGCCTTACTTACATCCCCACGTTCTCAGCCATGGTGTTCAGTGACGGTTCCAGCCTCGCGCTCTCCTGAGCTCTAGACGTGGTACCCAACTGCTTACTAGATGATTCCATTTTGGGTGTGCTGTAGCCGCTGCTGTAACATAGTCCACAACTGGTTGAAGCCCCCTCCCTCCATTTCCTGTTCTGGTTAATGCTCCCTCCAGCCTGGTCAGTTTAAAACTTACTGCTTCTGCTCAGTCGTCCTTTACTTCTCACTGCTTTTGGTTCAGACCTGTTTCTCTTACCGTGGACTGCTGGGAGAAGTCCTTGGCTGGTCTCCCTATTTGCAGTCTCCACTTGAAGTTCTGCATAGGCCCAACAACCTCTAGCAGGTTCTTCAGAGGGGACCACTGCACAAGAATTACATAGAGAACTTTGATCAAAGTAAAATTCCTGGGGCTGCTCGGGGAGGGTCTAATATGTCTCTGGTGAAGCTTGAAAATCTGCAGTTTTAAAAACTGCAAGAGACTCTTGGTCAGATTTGGGAATCCTTCTTACAGGATAAAGTCCAGACTTCGTAACATGACACGTAAGGCACTCTATGATCTGTGTAACTTTGATTTCTACTTTTATATGTTTATCCTGTGCTCCAGTGATGGCGAATTATTTATGTTTAAATGGTAGGTAGTCTGATAGTGTCACCTTGTCATGTTTCTATGCTTTTGTACCAGTTGTTTCCCTAGTAGCTCATCATTCACTCCTATTGCATATGAAGATAACATAGGAAATCCAGTAGATTGTGCGAAACTACTTGCTTACATATCAGTGTCCCTTTTTCTAATGGTGCACAAGTAGGTATGTGAAAGACTGGGTATAAATATGTTGAAAGTGAATATATAGATTTGGTTTAGATAACTTAATGTTGAAGGTTTGTAAGTTGTCAGTTTTTTTAAAAGTAGCAGTAATTTTTTAAAATGGTGAAAACCTTTATTGCCCTATAATTTTTGAAGAGTTGAGCTGGGGTGCCTGGGTGACTCAGTGGGTTAAGCATCTGACTTTGGCTCAGGTCAAGATTTCAGGTTTCTGGGATCAGCCCCCTTCAGGCTCCTCGCTCATTGCTTGAGCAGCTCTCCGCTCAGGGGGGATTCTGCCTCTCCCTCTCCCTCTGCCCCTACTGTTTGTGTGTGCGCGCGGCTCTCAGTAAAAAATGTTGAGCTAGGGGCGCGTGGGTGGCTCATTCGTTAAGCGTCTGCCTTCAGCTCTGGTCATGATCTCAGGGTCCTGGGGTCGAGCCCTGCGTTGGGTTCCCTGCTCGGTGGGGAAGCCTGCTTCTCCCTCTCCCACTCCCCCTGCTTGTGTTTCCTCTCTTGCTGTGTCTCTCTCTGTCAAAAAAATAAAATCTTAAAAAATGTTGAGCTAGTAGGTCACTTTAATAATTTTAGAGCTGAAAGAGCGATCTGTGGTGGAGTACTTTTGTTAACCTTTGGGTCTGATGAAATCCAAGGGGACTGAAAATAAGTGCAAGAAATTCATTTCTACGATAATCAAATGTAGTCTTCAGGTACTGCCAGGAATTAACAGCCTGTTTTGTCTGAGGAGCTGAGTTGGCTTCCAGGTCTTAATCCCTTATATTTAGTTATTCGTGCAAGTCTTAATTTTAAGTTCGACATAGAGTGTGATTTCCAAAAGTTGGAATTCTTTTTTTTTTTTTTTTTTTAAGATTTTTTTTTTTTTAATTTATTTGAGAGAGAGAGAATGAGAGAGAGCAAGCACATGAGAGGGGGGAGGGTCAGAGGGAGAAGCAGACTCCCTGCCGAGCAGGGAGCCCGATGCGGGACTCGATCCAGGGACTCCAGGATCATGACCTGAGCCGAAGGCAGTCGCTTAACCAACTGAGCCACCCAGGCGCCCCAAAAGTTGGAATTCTTACTTTACTTGACCAGTAAAAGGTTTGGAAGCAGAAATAATAGGGAGAGCATAAGGTCCTAAATATGGAAATATTTTAGGGGCACCTGGGTGACTCAGTTGGTTAAGTGTCCGACTCTTTTTTTTTTTTTGTAAAGGATTTATTTATTTATTTGACAGAGAGACAGACAGCTAGAGAGGGAACACAAGCCAGGAGAATGGGAGAGGGAGAAGCAGGCTCCCCGCTGTACAGGGAGCCTGATGCGGGGCTCGATCCCAGGACCCTGGGACCATGAAGTGTCCGACTCTTGATTGCAGGTCAGGTCCTGATCTCAGGCTCCTGGTATGGAGCCTGGCATTAGGCTCTGCACTTAGTGGGGAGTCTGCTTGAAGATTCTCTCTTTGCCCCCCCACCCCCCGGTGGCGCATGTGCGTGCGTTCTCTCTCAAATAAATTTTAAAAAAAGGAAATATTTTAAAAATTGTCTTCTGAGATACACATTGAAAAACCCAAATCCTTCCAGAAGGTAGATATTGTAGAATTTTATTGGCTTAACAGGTGATAGATGATTTGATGGTCTAAATGGATTGACATTCTAATCAATTGTTTTTTTGCTGTTTACATTGCATACTGAGCTGCTTTTGTTGCAGGGTACTATTGAGGTTTGATCCGAGGTATTAATCTGGTTTTGCGAGGAATACATGCGAGTACAGATGTGATGGCTCTCACATGTGACCCTTAGATATGAAGAGAAATTACAATTAACTTGATATTTCTTTTTTTACTTTTACAGGTGAACGAGTGCTGTGCTTTCATGGGCCTCTTCTTTATGAAGCAAAGGTATGAAACCTGTTTTCTTTTGAGAAGTTAGCTGAAATGACTGATTAGATGATTCTTGAGCATCAGATTTCAGTGGTTGGTAGGAAGAGAGTTAGTTGCCTTTTTCACAGATTGGTAGTCCATAGCGTCCGTCATCTTCTCTTACTTGCCGAGTGGGTCACATACAGCATTGCCACCTTGCCATTCACCTTACGACCTGCTGAAGGCCCAGCAGCTGGAAGGAGCATTTGAGGGGAAAGGTAAAAGACTGGTTGGTTGTGGGAGCAAGTTGTATATGTAGTTAGTGACTTGTGAGAAATACTGCCAAAGTCAGTTTTGGGTGTGAATATAGTATGCTGAGTAAGCCCTGAGCTAACTTGACTACATTAAAGATCAAAGTGAACGTTAAAAATGTGAGGACATTTAACTTTATCTGTTGGTTTGTCTGTCAGAGTTTGAATGCTAGGGGCTTCCTTTCCCCTGTATGGGGTGTGCTCCTGTTGTCAGAACTGATTGTACATTTAGCCAGAGGTAAATGAGATGATAAATTCCCCAGTAAAAAGTGTTTTTAGTATTTCTGGGAACTTTTAGCGCAAATATGTAAGGTGTAACTTTTTAACGCTTGTAATTTTTAAAAACGGTATACAAAACAATACAGCATTTAGTTAAATACAATTCCTACAGCATTCTTGGTGAGTATATGCGTGAAAATGGTCTTAACAGTCTTGAAGTGCCCGTGTGACCAAATAATAACCATTTTCACTATTTTTCAGTTGTTTTGAATACATAGATTAGATACGTGTTTTTCAAGTTCTAAAATGACTGAATTTGGATTTATGGAGAATCTGTTAACCTTATGTGTATGTACATCTCTCAATGATGTCATACTAACACAGCTTGTAAGTAAGTTGTGAGTTCTGTTGATCATTTATATTCCTGAAAATTATTTTTGTTGTGTCAACTCCGCTAACCTGACAGGTTTTTTTTTTTCCTGTGGCAGCAGAAACTCCAGTGAACAATTTTTAAATGGCTGTTGGAATAGCTTAAACTATCCTGGTTCTCTTGGTTTGCCCAAGATAAAGACTTTGGATAGTGATCACTTGTCATAGTTGATAACTTCCTCTAATCATGCATTCTAATTGTTAGGCCACTTTTAAGAAGAACATAAAATGTTTTTCATGTATAACTTGGCCAGTTGCTAATACTCTGCAGCAAAACAGTTTATTGCCTTCCATAAGTTAATGACACTTTTTAATGGTACGGTATAAATAATTTTCTTTAGCTGAATTTGTTTTTGAAATATGTAATGGCTTCTGACTGGTAGAAAGTGCAAACATGGCTTCCATTAGCTGTTCTTGGAGAGCTAATAATCGCGCCCACTGATTTAAGGCTCATGGTGACCTCTTATGATGGGTTTTCTGCTTTGCTGGACTAGCTCCAGCAGATGGTGACTTTGAGGCAGTTTTATGACTGTTGATGTATGTGAATGAGAAGCTTGAACACTCTTCTTTGTGACCGTCACATTGTGTCGTGCTCGTTTTGGCCACCGGAGTTTGAGTGGAGTGTCTTAAATTAAGATTGTATACCTGAAAAGCATACAGGTGGTCATCTTTTTCAAAACCTATTTCTGAGTGAATTTTTTCTTTTTTATTTCAGTGTGTAAAGGTTGCCATAAAGGACAAGCAAGTGAAATACTTTATACATTACAGTGGTTGGAATAAAAAGTGAGTATTAGTATTAGATCTTTAAAAATAATGTTTTATTTCTAACAAGGTAGCTTGTGTCACGTGTGTCACAAACCCATGCCTCTTAATTCTTGTACGGTTTTAACGTATTCTGTGTATCAAAGCAAGGGTGAAACATTTGTAGTACGGAGAAAGTAGTAGAAACTAGGGTACATAGCCATTATATTTTAAATTCTTTGGATTATTTCTCGTGCTCTAGTATAATGTCTAATAATTGTTAGTCAACCAACTACTTTTTTTCTTGGTTTAGTACATTTTAGGACAGCTTTAGTTTTTTGCCTTAGCACAAACTCAGCTACTATATATGTTATTGCAAACAGTTACACTCAGAGCTAGTTGGATTTTTCTGCCTAAAAAAGGAGAAAGGATGAGCGTGTTTGATTAGGAAGTAATGACCAACTTATGTTCTGAACTTTGGTAACATAAATGTTGGCAGAGAGTGATTTCATGTGTTCACTTTTTAGAATATGGTTTAATACGGATAGAAGAATTTAATTACAGAACCTAATTTTTCACCTGGAAGAGTTAAACTTTTTTTTTTTTTTTAAAGGAGTGGTGTATTGATCCATTGCCAGGAGTGGACAGTGGTCATAGATTGAACATATTCTAGAATATCTAGCCAGTGGAGTTCTCTTTTTCAGTGATGACTCTTTCTCCTTGGGACCCACAAATATCATGTCTAATAATTTATTCATTTTTGGTGCTTGAAATAGAAGTGCCTATAATTTTTACTGTGAGAGGTTTTAAATTACTTTCATTAGTGGTGTTTTGTCGTTCAAAGATTGCCAGAAAGTAGTTCTTCCGGGGTTGTTTGCTAGCAACTTTTAAGGCTTTGTGTCTCCTGAGCTGTGCTCTGGTGTCTGGTTCCCCACGTGAGCAAGCCATCTGATTGGATGAGCACTCTAGTGTTATGGAAGAAGGTATTCTCTGACTCTCACTGGCCCTGTGATTTTGGTCTTGTTTAGGTGACCCAGTTTTATTTTTTAGAAAAATTTTTCACAAAGTGCTTTTAGCTAAGAAATATCAGACCCTGGGGCGCCTGGGTGGCTTAGTCATTAAGCATCTGCCTTCGGATCAGGTCATGAACCCAGGGTCCTGGGATAAAGCCCCACATCAGGCTCCGTCCTCCGCGGGAAGCCTGCTTCTCCCTCTCCCACTCCGCCGCTTGTGTTTCCTCTCTCGCTGTGTTTCTCTCAAATAAATGAATAAAATCTTAAAAAAAAAAAGAAATACCAGACCCTTCACTTTTCTTCCATTAGTATACTTGTAGAAAGGTGGACATCTAAAATGTGTAAAAGCACATTCCTTGTGATTTTTGTCCCCCATTTAAACTATTTCTCATAATGACAGATAGGATTTTAAATATTGAGAAATTGGGAAAACCATAGGGAAAACTATCCTTTTGTCTTTTACAAATAAACTATGATGTTAAATGTGATTTCTAGTATCTAAATTATTTCTAATATCCAGGAAAGTTCATCGTATGGCTCCTGGTGTGTATTGTAGATTTCCCTATTTAAACTGTATTTCAGTCTTGTATTAGATTTATTGTACATGCGGATACTCTGTCAGTATTGGGTAAAGTTGAGAGCATTACGATACAATAAGAATCTCCATTCTCTACAGGTAATAAAATATCTCATTTGTGCATATCATGTGTGGGAAAATTAACGTCCATCCAGGAAATCAAAAAAAAAAAAGAGCAAATTCATGATATAGGATTGCTTCCCTCCCCATTTACTCTTGTAAATAAATGTTTTATGATTTCATCTTAATAGCTGTGAACACACAGGTTTTGTGCTTAACTCTTTTATGTGCAATATTTTGTTTAAAATTACAGGTAGATGTGTACAGCTTAAAGACTTGGGTTTTGAGTGGCATTTGTAGCTTATAAGAAATTATGAAAGTGTCAAATGCTTGTATTTCCTGATTTTACGACTTCAAAATAACGTTTTTTCCTTTGTTAGAATTCAGTAACACAAGTAAAATGATAGGCTGCATAGATTTGTTTTCAGCTACTTTTATATACTGATTCCTTGGAAAAAATTTAAAAATGGCACTAAACATTGGAGATCTTTAATATCTTTTAGATGTATTGAGGATATTAATGAACAAAGATGTATTTTTTGTAGGTGATTTGGGATGTAGATCAATATACGTAATTTTGAAAAATTTGATCTTAGTATTTAGAGAAGGCTTTAAATAAACCCCATTTTGAAATGGGGAAGAGTTACTCAGATGCCCAGCAGGTGTGTTATGTTTATATTTAGTACTGTGTAAGTAATGGCACAGATCACTGTGATGTTGCAATTTATTGACAAGCTACCTTTACAAAATTCTGAACTTATGCTTGTGACCTGTGAAAATTTCTGAACGTCTGGCCTTCAGTTACTACCCTAGTAGTGATGTTCCTCAGAGCAAAAGATATTTCATCTTCCTGTGGTTCAGCAAGGGTTTTCAGCTTCTGACACATAAAGGAAACTCTGGAATTGATTTGGTTTTTGTTATTTTTTAATTAAAAAAAATTTTTTTAAGTAAATACTATGCCCAGTGTGGGGCTTGAACTCACGACCCGGAGATCACGAGTCACATGCCCTACTGACTGAGCCATCTGGGCACCCCTTGATTTGGTTTTTAGATCAAAGTGCTTATGTAGATGTATTTTATATCAGAGTGGGAAGGGATTTGCAGGGATCTAAAATGGAGCTTTGTGGTAAATAAAAATTGGACAGCTCCCCTTAATTTAGAGAGAATGGGAATAGGTACCAGTAGATGTATAAATAAAAATAAGATTCTCATTTTGAAAATGGTTTGTAAGGTATCTTACTTTTAGAAAGTCATACAACAAAAGCCCAATCTCGAAATTGGAGTTTTTTAAACTTTAGTAAATATATAAATATTTTCAAAAGCACAACAGATAATATATTTCTAAATTTTCAAAATCCTTATTGGAACTTGTTGACACAGACATTCAAATATTCCATTTGTAAATAAATCTTAATAAAGCTTAAGCTAAATTCTGCACCTAGTTACTGAGATTACTTTGTACTATGCTGTCTGTATCAGAAGTGCTGTGAGGCCCAGGCGCTCTGAAAAAACTTTGAAGACACGTGAGGATATTGTAGCCCTTTTTCCTGTTCCTGAAGGAGCTCCCTCAGTACACCACCCCCTCCTGACCTCTAGGTAAATGCATGTTTTAAAGTTTTCTCTAGGAAATCATGTTGAGGATTGCTTTTTAATTATTTATTCTCCTTTTGGCTATCTTATGTAAGAGGTCAGAGGTGGGAAATCATTAAATGAAAGATTTTGCTTTGAGGATACATCTAATTGTGTCACTAAAGGAGCTCCCTCAGCAGGAGAAAAGAATCACTTTGCATGAATAGTTCAGCATTCCCTAAGAAATATCTTGTTTTTGTTTTCCCCTCTGGAGAAAAACCACATCAGAAATCTTGAAGGAGCTTTTCTAAGGGCCAGAATGCTTAAGCAACTAGATATTTTTAGAGTGGTTGGTTCTACCTTTTGATGTTTAAAAAGCCATCTCTCTGGTTACGTCTTGGAAGTGCATTCATGAGTGAGTGAGTGAAGGTTGAGGATGATGTAGTCTGATAAACCATCTGATAATGGTTTGATCTACAGTCTTAGCTGAGTTGGTCTGGATGTTGTTTGTTTGAGTGTGGTAGACCTAATCATGTTCCTGACCTACCTTGAGTGTATTTTATGTCAGACTCCTGACTATTTTACATGTATTATTTAATTTTTGTAACAATTCTGTAAAGGTAGGTATAGTTAACACTCATTTTACAGGTGATGAAAATCATGCACAGCTAGTTCTGTAACTTTGCTATTAATTTACACAGTATTAGCTTTTGATGGACTCTTTCATTTTTTTTGGAAATTAAAATTCTTTAAGATCTCTTTATTCTGTAAGGGTAGTTGCTTAGGGACTCTCTAAGTGCCATGCTCTTAAGTCATTTGAAGAAAGGATTTGAATAATCTGTTTTTATAATCTGGCAGTTAAGATTTGGAATGCTGCTTTTGAGGATATGAAATGTTTACTTCCTTTATAGAACAGATTTTCATTTTAGTTGAGAATGGATTTGTAGTCCTACTAAATTTTTGTCAGAGAAATCCGAAGTCTTGCCTCTTAGATCTCTAAAAAGTAATTGGTGGACAAAGTCTGAATAGTGGTAAAAATAATTTTGAATGATAATTTAACTTTTGTCTTTTTCAGTTGGGATGAATGGGTTCCAGAAAGCAGAGTACTCAAATACGTGGATACCAATTTGCAGAAACAGCGAGAACTCCAAAAAGCCAATCAGTAAGTTTGTTTTGCAGCGTGAATAGGAGGAGAAATGTCTATAAATTAATTTTGGGAAATGGAATGAATACTAGAATCATATTGGCTCCCCACCTACAAAGTGATTCTTGGTACCTGTTAGCTGCTGTGTTGGGGCTTTAAACTTCAATCAGAGAAGCCTTTCCTAGAAAAAGGAAGTAGATACTGGTCATTTCTTGAGTCTGTCCATAGAGTCAGACAGAAGACAGCAGGCTGTTGTTGAAAAGTCCTGTAGTTGCAAACTCACTGTGATCCCCTTACCTCCTAGGCTCTGTGGGAGTTAGACTTGGGAAGGGGGTGTGGGACCTCAGTTTGAATATAAATTTCAAATGGAATCAAGCTGGCACAATTTATTTTTCCACATAAGTACTCATTTAATGACAACCATTGAAATTATTTTTGAAGGGAGCAGTATGCAGAGGGGAAGATGAGAGGGGCTGCCCCCGGAAAGAAGACATCTGGTCTGCAACAGAAAAATGTTGAAGTGTAAGAAGCTCTATCTTTGTTTTAATTTTGTATATTGTTTTATAAGTGAAATTCAAACTCAGTACTCACTATGTATTAGGATTTATTGAAAATGGAAACTGGAACATTTTAACTTGAAAAATGCCAATGAGAATCCCGTTCTCAAGTGTTGGGTTGTTGAAAATACGTAATAATTACATATTAATTCCTTAATTTCCCTTAGCAGGTTTTCTGTACCACCTCGCCCCCTTTTTTATTATGGTGAAAAATACGTAACATAAAATTCACCATTGAACTCATTTTTAAGTGTGTAATTCAGTGGTATTGAGTACATCCAGAACCCTTTTTAAGGTGTGTTTGTGTATGTATTTTCTTTTACAAATAGAGTATTATCAGTAGAACACAAGTCTTAAGATATTTTTTGGGCAGATTTGCTCTTTTGTTTAACTCTTCTTTTGAAACCCGTGGTAAGAATGTGTGAGATGTTAAAGTTTCAAATTACCCACCACCCCGGTGCGGGGTGGGGGGCATTTCTTGTCGTTAACTCTTAAGATTTAGAACATCTTGGTAATAAAACCTATGTGTGGAAGTCATGCACACATGACAGATCAAAAACTTTTATTAGAAGATCATTTTATTTTTTGTGACTTGATTATTTTCATTTAAAAACAGGTAGTTTAGGGGTGCCTGGCTGGCTCGATTGGTTGGGCAGCTGCCTTCGGCTCGGGTCGTGAATCCTGGAGTCCCAGGATTGAGTCCTGCGTCGGGCTCCCTGCTCAGTGGGGAGTCTGCTTCTCCCTCTGACCCCCCCCCCCACCTCCTGCTCTCTCATTCTCTCTCGCGCTCTCTCGTGAATAAATAAAATCTTAAAAAACAAACAAACAAAAAAGGTAGGTTAGGGGGCGCCTGGGTGGCTTAGGTACAGTCTACCTTTGGCTCAGGTCATGATCCCAGGGTCCTGGGATTGAGTCCTGCATCGGGCTCCCTGCTCAGGGGCAGTCTGCTTCTCCCTCTCTCTCTGCCTTTCCCCTTGCCTTTGCTCTCTCACTCTCAAATAAAATCTTTAAAATAAAAAAAGATCTAAAAACAGGTAGTTTAATAAGTGGTCATGTTCTTGTCAAAGGATCAAAAGTAACAGTGTTCTAAAATAGGATTTATTGACGAGAAGTTTGTATGTTTTTCCTCAGAATTACATCGTATTGCTTTAGAGTTGGTGGTCTGCCTTTACTACCTAAACATGAGATGTTAGTCATGAAGGGAACTAGGCAGTGGAAGGTTGACCTTTGTCGAGCTGATATTTGATAGCCAAGGGGTGGGTGTGCCACTGAGGGCGGCCCGTAGCTTTCATTAAAAAGCATTAACAAATTATGCTGTTCTTTGGAAAACTGCCATGTAGTAGTAGTCATTAGGATTTTAATAGCAAGTGAGTCTTAAAAGTCAGCAACTTTCTCATATGGGAGAATATGATGGATTTTTATCGATAAAATATTTTTGATTTAATGTTAATCCTTTCTCGTGTTAAAAGTTGGTGTAGAAAATTAGTCTAGTAGTAGGCTTAAAAATTAGTTGTATTTGAATATAAAGTGTTGTACGATTTGAACTACAAAAATAATGGCTCAGTAAGTATGAAGTAAAACTTTAAAACTCAATTTTCCCTTCCTGGAGAGTGGGGTCCTCTTCAAATTTATTGGCTCCTTGGTCTTTTGATGAGGGATCTTGGGTCTTTTGGGTCTTCTTGTCATTAGGTAGGATAAGATATGTTTTAGGCTCACCTGGTACATTTTCTGCCCTAAGACATGGAACTTCCTTTTTTCTCCAAGAGCCTTTATTAATGGGAGAGATGACATTTTGTGGAGATCATAATCTGAGTGGTTAGAGAAAACATCAAGTAATTTTTTTTTTAATATATTTTATTTATTTATTTGACAGAGACACAGCGAGAGAGGGAACACAAGCAGGGGGAGTGGGAGAGGGAGAAGCAGGCTTCCCGCCGAGCAGGGAGCCTGATGCGGGGCTCGATCCCAGGACCCTGGGATCATGACCTGAGCCGAAGGCAGACGCTTAACCCACTGAGCCACCCAGGCATCCCACATCAAGTAATTTTAAATACTGCTTTTTCCTGGTAGAATAGTATGGATATTTTAAAGTAAAAATAGTAATTAAACGAAGCAGTATTTTTTTCCCCATTTCTTTCATTTTGAATCGAGGTTTGGATGTAATTTTTAATGTTTAGTTTTATCCTACTCGATCTTTAGGGTTTAGTAAGTGTTCTTTCTCTGAATATGCATAAACACAAATGCATTTGGTTAGAAAATAGAACCAGGTTTACCTTGGCTTTGTTGACATTTTGGTCCTTAAGTTTGGGTGCTCATCTTTCTAAACTGGTAGTGAATACATGTGATGTTAGCACTTCGGCTTCAAAAGGCTGTGCTTCGTTCATTATTTAGTGGAGTGGCTTTTTTTTTTTTTTAACATTTTATTTACTTAGCACAAGCAGGGGGAGCAGCAGAGGGAGAGGGAAAAGCAGGCTCCCTGCTGAGCGAGGATCCAATGCAGGACTCCATCCCAGGACCCTGGGATCATGACCTGAGCCAAAGGCAGACACTTAACCGACAGAGCCATCCAGGTGTCCCTGGAATGGCTTTTCTTAAGAATGACTTAGGATTTCAGTTATTCTTTAAATTGAATCTAACAGCTGATGTTTTGACTATATAATACTTAGTCATAGGGCTTAGAGAAAGGAACACAGACAACACCAGGCAATTTATTGTAGGAAATCTGTTGCCTAGTTTGAGAAACTAGCTTGCTTGTTTAATTAATATAAGTAAGAAGGTTGAAGCAAGAAGTCTGTGAGTCTTTACTGCTGTGATTCATTGAAGTATAGTTTATAGATTTCAGAGTTAGGGTCAGCTGTCAGTGTTTTTTCTTTAATTTTGTGGTATAGAATGAGTGGGTAAGGAATACGTGTCAGGGCTCTAGGTTTCTCTTGGTCCCCACCTGTTTTTAACACGTATAAGTAAAAGTTCATGGTTTAATCTGACCCAGAAATACTGTCCAACAGGTACTTGTGTTCCAGAAGTTAAACTTGGAGAAACAGGAAAAATCTTGTACATTCAGATGGCCAGATTTTTGTACTCATCCCTAAACATAAGTTAATTTGAGTTGTAAAATGAATCTCATGCTCTAAATTAGATCAGTACAATTAATAAGATTTATAAATGTTTTTTTTAAAGCAGTAGAAGAGTCAGCCTACTCTGGTGTTCTGGTTTGGTCCCACCAGATGTAGCCCATAGTCGTGGGCTTTGCACATGATTTTCTTGTATTCTCTAAGTATTTGTGTATGAAATTAAAATGAATAATTTACTGTTTGCTAGTTTGTAAATATACATGAGTTAAGTTGCAGTTAGAGATGATGACCAAGAGGAAGGAGACATTAGCTTTGTTCTGTGTAGGGGAAGAAAAGAGTATTAGGTGTAGAAAAGGATGGAATATCCAGTTGAGAGAAGTACAGGGAGACAGACAGTGGCCCCTGAGGGTGGAGCACACACATGTCCCATCAGGTTCTCGGACTGAGCTGATGGGGTTGCTTGAACCTTGGAAGTTTGTTTGGGTAGAACTAATAATGTAAGATTCTTATAAACTGTATAACATATGCTGTAAACTTGTAAATCAATAATATCATGGAAGTCTCCCAGCGTGGTTTTGGTTTAGTTTTGTGTTATATGGAGGGAGGTGTGAATTTAGCCAACTATCAGTGAAAATTCTTGTCTGAGCAGGAAACTAATTCACAGCCTGGTCTTATCATCCAAGGCAGTATTTCTTTATGAACTTAACTCTGGTAAAAGGGAACTTTTATTAGCAGTAATCACTTATTATTCTTTCCCTTTTCTTCCCTTCTCCTTTTAGGAAAACCAAAAAGAACAAACAGAAAAGTAAGAATATTAAATTTGTTTTAAAAGTATTTTATCTTTATAGCATTTACATTTTGAAATTAGTATTAAGTGTTAAAATTTACAGAGTTTTTAGAGTAAGCATATGTTTGTTGGTCATGTCAAAGATGAATCACAGCAACATTCTACAGAATCCAGTGTATAGCAGTATAGTACTTGGGTAGTAGAGGCCCAGCTCGGATACTGTTTTTACCATGGGGAAACCTGTGTCATGTTTAGTCTTAATGATTGAGAAGATAATATTTTTTAATAAATGTAAGATCTTGTAAATGTTGCCTTATGCTAAGTGTTTGGTAGAACTTTATATTTTTGGTAGGACTATGATTCTTTACGGTAGATTTGAGTAACTCCTGTGTAATGGGAAAATGAAAACAGTGGGGGTGTCATGAGACTGTTTTCCTTACGAGTTTCTCCTATGTGAAGCTGAAAATCTCCCTTCTCCTGAATCTGTGCAGCACCTGGAAATGGGGACGGTGGCAGCACCAGCGAGACCCCTCCGCCTCCTCGCAAGAAAAGGGCCCGCGTGGATCCCACTGTGGAGAATGTGAGTATCTCCTCAACTTTATGAATCGCATTTTAGTATTTGTAGTTTGTGCAATAAAACAGAACTTGAGTCTCGAAAACATTGTTAATTTGGTTAACTGCTGAAATGAAAATACTCCTCTTCTTGGATAAAGGGTTTTTTTTAATACATCTTTATTTATTTCACTTGTAGCTCTGAGTATGTCCCTGCTATGTATGTCCTCCCCAGCTCCTCATCAGATGCTTGTTTCCAAGCTCTGTTGATGCACAGAACTTACTGTCTCAGTGGTGTCCCACTGTGCAGACTGCCAGGTCCCGTTACCTGGTTTAGTGTGTCCCACGATGACTGAACAGACCCATAAAAAACCACAAAAGCTTTATCCGTTCCACATAATGTGTGTGTGTGTATGAGTTTAGAATTTCTCTAAGTGATAAAATGTCTTATTTCTAATTTCCAAAGTTAATGAATTTGGAAGTGGGTTTTCTTTTTTTTAATATCTTACTTATTTGAGAGAGAATGAGAGAGAGAGCACAAGATGGAGGAGGGTCAGAGGGAGAAGCAGACTCCCTGCTGAGCAGGGAGCCCTATGCACGGGAATCGATCCTGGCTCTCCAGGATCATGACCTGAGCCGAAGGCAGTCACTTAACCAGCTGAGCCACCCAGGCGCCCTGGAAGTAGGGTTTTAATTTAATTTTAATGTACTGGAAGTTTATATTTTTGAAGCCGAGATTAGAAAACTTAGAGTGCTGTGTTCTGAGAATTGGCAACTTTGGGCAGTGATTAAAGACTTCGTTAGGAGTCAGGACATTTAATTTTATGTATTAAAGAAGTAATTTCAAGGTAGTCATACTTGGAACGGTCCTTGGATATCAAAAATAAATATGAAAATACCGTTAGAGTGCACCAAGTCTGAGTGCTCATTTGCAGAAGAAAAGAAAATGTGCTGAAGAATTTGTGCCTTCACACGAAAAGGCACTGAATAGACCAATTATCTATGAAGACCAGATTCTTTTCTCCCATAGCTTAGCTGTAGGGGTTTTTCGTGTGCGAATTTTTGAATGTCAACTCTGGCAGTCCATTTGAGTACTTAAAGAATTAATTTATGTCTTTAGTGCCTTTAAAGATTGAGTAAAGCCCTGAATTTTAGTTGTTGTTTAGTGAGAAAAGGTGGGTTTTTAATGCCATTCCCTTTTCTGTCCAGGAGGAAACATTCATGAACAGAGTTGAAGTGAAAGTGAAGATTCCTGAAGAGCTAAAACCATGGCTTGTCGATGATTGGGACTTAATTACCCGACAAAAACAGGTACCTTGAAAGCGACACAGTCATCTATAGATGTTCTAGGTAGTGTGAAACAAAGTTTTAAGGAAAAAATTGTATAGACTTGACTATTGAAGGGGTGTGACTGATGAGTGTTATTTAATTTTTTTAAGATTTTATTTATTTTTTGACAGAGACACAGCGAGAGAGGGAACACAGGCAGGGGGAGTGGGAGAGGGAGAAGCAGGCTTCCCTCCGAGCAGGGAGCCTGATGCAGGGGCTCGATCCCAGGACACTGGGATCAGGACCTGAGCCAAAGGCAGACGCTTAACCGACTGAGCCACCCAGGCGCCCCTGATGAGTATTATTTTAATTCAGAGACTGAACA
The DNA here is from genome assembly GCF_964656455.1 of Halichoerus grypus. Taxonomy (NCBI): domain Eukaryota; kingdom Metazoa; phylum Chordata; class Mammalia; order Carnivora; family Phocidae; genus Halichoerus; species Halichoerus grypus. Next base: position 726,259 of record NC_135719.1, read on the forward strand.
CTGTGATCATCAGAAGGCCTCACTTGTAGAGGACTAAAACAAAGTACATATATAAAAGTCCCATGAGTTTATAGTGAGAAAAGGTGGAGAGAACTCCATTTTGGAGGTTGCTAGGATAGGAAATCATTCTGAAAGTTGATAAGGACAAAGAAGCATGTGTTTCCTGTTCTACTGTCATTGAAAATGGGACATCCTCACATAATGTTGCTACTAGTGGTCTGTAACAGGAAGCGCACAGTAGTTCCTGCAAGGTATTCGTGGCCTCCAAAAGAACCTGAATCTCGTCCAGCTCCAAGTCTGATGACTGGTGTAAAGGAAATAGGGCATGATGAGGTACATGTGTGACATCACAGGGTGCAGCCATCAAAACCAGAATGAGGACCTTATCAGACGATGAACCAAGTTCTTAGAACAGATGGCATGGGCAGGAATGGGGGCGTATAGACTACGTGGGGGTCAGGAGACTTCAGAGACCTCAGTCCTAGACGCTGTGTGGAACTCATTTGGTTCTTGATTTGGTTCTGGTGCTGAACTGCTGGATTCAAACCTTGACCTTACCAGTTACTGAGGACTCAGCCTTTTTGTGTTTTGGTAGGTTCCTACCTCCCACTACTGATGTGAGGATGAAAAGAGATTTCATGTATGCTTCCAACAGGGTCTGGCACATGATCCACATACAGTAAATAATGTCAGTGTCAGGGAGGTATATTTCTACATTTCTGTGTGGTGCATTCCATAGATCGTGAGTAGAAGGAACGTGTGTCCAGCAGATGACTGGTCTTTAGAGCTGTGCTGTCCAATATGGCAGCCTCTAGTCAACATTTGGCTATGTACTGAGATTACTAAACTAAAATTTTTATTAGTTCCTCAGCCACATTAGCTATGTTGTAAGTGCTGAACAGCGCCATTTCCTATTTCGTAACTGTTAGGTGGTCTTTTATTGCATTAAAGGTTTTCCAGTGTAATTTTTCTTTAAAAAAAAAAAAAAATACTGTGGTATTCGTTTGTTTTTTGTTTTCATAGCTCTTTTATCTTCCTGCCAAGAAGAATGTGGATTCCATTCTAGAGGATTATGCAAATTACAAGAAATCTCGAGGAAACACAGATAATAAGTAAGAACATATAAATCTTTTAAGTATACACAAAGATATTTTTCTTTTAAGTATTCTTATTTTCAAGTAAATCCTCTGAAACATCCACTTACTCTTAGTGCCATCAGAAACCAGCAAAATAGAATTTCATTGGTTTGACATGGAGTTTGGCTGGCAAACTTTTTTTTTAAAGGGCCAGACAGTAAATATTTTAGGTAAAATTGAAGCTATTATGTGTAAGTGCATATATAACCATTTAAAATACAGTTGTTTGAGAATTTTTCTAAAAAAACCATTCTTAGCCTGAGGGCTGTAGTTAGCTTACCACTGGTTTATTTTTGGAATTGATTTTTCTTGTTCTTTTGTTTAAATCCCTTTAAAAAAAAATGTGTTCATTAAAAGTTCATTGCCATTAGTTCAGCCTTCAGTTCAAGTCCCTTGCTCTTAATTGATTGAATTAATCTCCATTTCTCAATTCTTTTCAGTGACTTGCTTTGAAAGTAAATATTTTTGTCTTTGTATCAGGGAGTATGCTGTTAATGAGGTTGTGGCAGGAATAAAGGAATACTTCAATGTGATGTTGGGCACTCAGCTACTCTACAAATTTGAGAGACCACAGTATGCGGAGATTTTAGCGGATCACCCGGATGCACCCATGTCCCAGGTGTATGGAGCACCACATCTACTGAGATTATTTGGTAATGTCCTATTTAGAAAAAAATTATTTTTTATCCTTTGGTTTTTTATTTCTTTATCTTATTTTTTAAGATTTTATTTGAGAGCGAGAACGAGCGGTGGGGTGGGGGGAGCAGACTCCCCACTGAGCAGGGAGCCCGATGTGGGACTTGATCCAAGGACCCTGGGATCATGACCTGAGCCAGAGGCAGACGCTTAACCAGCTGAGCCCCTCAGGCATCCCTGTCCTTTGGGTTTTTAATATTTTTTGTCTTTACTAATTGACATCAAGGGGTAACAGAAAATAACATTATAGAACATTCCATTTTGAATTTTCTACCTAAAATGTTAAATATCAAGTCTGTTTAAAAGTAGAGTTTCTAAAATCACATATCTTAAAGGAATCAGTGATTGCATTTGCTGCTCACATAACAAAAATAGTGCTTCTAGTGCTATCCCGTACGTAACTTTGACTACATTATTTTGTTTACACAGTACGAATCGGAGCGATGTTGGCCTATACTCCTCTGGATGAGAAAAGCCTTGCATTGTTGCTAAATTATCTTCATGATTTCCTAAAGTAAGTTTAAAGGTGTGCTTGAAATTACAAACATGGATTAACACAGCGTACCGAGAATCACTGATCCATCGGCATTATAGATAGAAGACAGACGAGAACAGAGCAGTGTGCGGACGGAGGAGAGACGTCAGTGGAACAGCATGAGTGCAGGTGTTGATTGCCGCAGATGCCGGGGTGGCGCCTGACGGGATCAGCTGGCTAGTCTTTGGAAGGAAACCAAATCTGATCCACACTTCCTGTCACAGACCAAGATTCTAGATTAATCCGAAGTATAAATCTAAAATAGAAACTATTAAGATAATGATGGAAAAATGGTAGTATTTTCATTATTTTTAGAGAAAGGTCTTAAATAAATAATAGAGGGAATAATCATCTTGACTGTGTAAAATTAAAATTCTGTGATTAAAAATTAGTAACACAGAAAGAAATAGTAACAGAAGAGTTGTGATCACGGTGAGCAAAGCAGTGACAATCAGCATGGTGGGTTTGCACAGCGGCGGCAGCTCGGTGGCCTACCGAGATGGTGCAGGGTTCCCATGGTCAGGGGGTCTCTGTCGCGCTGGCCGAGATGAACCGGACTGCAGAATCGGGGGAAAGGGCGGTCTGGTTTCCGCAGCTTTGTGGAGGGCGTTTTGGCAAATGCCTGTTGGAAGTTCAGATGTGCTTCCCTCGGACCAGACCGTTAACCTCTCTGGGGACTGACCCCGTAGATATGTTGAGGTGCACAAAGATTTCCAAGTGCATGAAGGTGTAAAATACACGTATATAGTAATGAATTCTCAGTAGCCAAGCCGCTGTTAAAGGATGTAGCTGTAAACATCCTGTCGAGAAAGCTGTCCATGTTGCGGCAACTGAAAACAGCCAAGTTGCAGGAAAAGTAGGTGCGTGAGTCCCCTCATTTGTGGAGAAACGTTTGTACTCTTTGGAAAAGATCTAGAAAAGTGTGGATCCTACCAAATGGTGGATTAGTTCCTGGGCGCCCTTCTGGGAGGGAAGGTTGAAGTGGTCCGTTTCTACTTTATCTATTTCTGTATTTGAATTTTCTTAGCGTGTTACCATGTGTCTTATAATCTCAAAACTGCAACACATGCCTGGGAATGTGTGCGGCATTCTAGTCCTTGCTCTCCTGGTGATGAGGAGAGGTCCTCTCTCTGCCTGGATTTTTTTTTTTTTAATGAACTCAAAGTGTTGTACCGCTGAACACTTCAGTTCAGGACCCTTTGATTTTTAATGGTGTTCGTTAATTTCTGAATCTGTATCTCATACATTGAGTTTCAAAGAGCTAAAGAAAACACTAGATGTTCCTTTAGGATGCAACATCTGTTTCCTAAAAACAGTCCCAGCTCTCAAGTTGGTATTCTGAAGACAGCTATTCTTTACTGTTCGGAAATGAGGGAGTGGCTCTGGACTTCTTCGTTCTTTATGCATCACTGACTGGTGTGTATGGCCCTGTGTATCTGAATTGTAATGACAGGGTTTTACCGTGAAGTTGCCTTTATTTTAGTATGTTTTCAGAGAAACTGTTTTGTGCAGCATCTGTGCCTTGATTTAGATCAAGGTAGGATTCTCCTTCATCTTTATAATGACTGATATTTTGTTTTCAGATACCTGGCAAAGAATTCGGCAACCTTGTTTAGTGCCAGCGATTATGAAGTGGCTCCTCCTGAGTACCATCGGAAGGCCGTGTGAGGCGAGGTGCCGGCCCTCACTTCGTTTGGATCTCTGTAAACACATTTTTGTTTAGTCCTTCTCTTGTACAAATGATGTACTTTGAAAATGTTAGTGTATAACAGAGTTGATGTTTGTTTTCTGTTTGATCTTAAACAGAGAAAATAAAAGGGGTTACCGCTCCTTTTTTCTTTTCTTTTTTTTTTTCATTTCAAAGTTGCTACCAGTGTATTCAGTGACGGACAACGGAGAGACATACTGTAGACTGTTCTATTGCCTAGTCGACAAAGCTGCTTTGAATGCTGGTGGTTCTATTCCTTTGACACTACGCACTTTTATAATATGTGTTAATGCTCTATGACAAATGCTCTGATTCCTAGTGCCAAAGGTTCAATTCAGTGTATATAACTGAACACGCTCATCCGTTTGTGCTTTTTTTTTTTTTTTAATGGTGCTTAAAGTAAAGAGCCCATCCTTTGCAGGCCATCCATGTTGTTTCTTAGGCATTTTATCTATGCTCAGATTGTTGAAGAATGGTGGCTTGTTTCATGGTTTTTGTATTTGTGTCTAATGCACGTTTTAACATAATAGACGCAATGCATTGTGTAGCTACAGTTTTCTGGAGAAGTCAATCTTTTAGGAATTGTTTTTCAGATCTTCAATAAATTTTTTCTTTAAATTTCAAAGAGCAATGTGCTTGTGTGGATGCATTATAAAACCTTTTCGTATCTAGACAGTGATTTTTCAGGTAGGTGTTTAATTTTCTGCTTGGCCTTTATGGAAGCAGGTGGGTGGCTTTAGCATCAGCCTCTAATCCACGAAGCTTTGGCAGTTTGTTCTTGAGTCGTGGCTAAGCAGTTGGAGATCCACAGGACTATTTCTCTGCTTTTCCTAGATGACTTCTCTACCTGTGTGACATCTCGTTGTCTAATTACTTGAAAGTGTTTACACCAACATGGTCACAATGCGTGATACCGGGTTTTCTTAAGTATTCATTAACCTCTCCCCCCCCCATTACGAATAGGGTGTTGACAGGTTTGCTTGATGATACTAAAGGCAGTAATCGTCTCTGGGCAGTAAATGTACTAAGTAGTGGTGAGTATGTTCATTCAGTAGTGATCTTGGTGTGGCTCCAGAATGGGATGCGCAGTAATGAGAGTAGCTGGAGTAAGACATAGGATGGTCCTGAATGGACGGTTCTAGTTCATTGTAAACATCAATGCTAAAATCTTTAATCAAGGTACAATTGATAGAAAACATTAGTTTTATATGTAAAACGTAATGATTTTGTATTTATATTTATTGTGAAGTGATGACCACAGTAAGTCTAGTTAACGTCCATCATGATAGGTGGTTATATCAAGTTTTTAAAAACATTGTGTTCTAGTACATTTTTTAATTTTTTTTTAAAGATTTTATTTATTTGACAGAGCGAGAGAGGGAACACAAGCAGGGTGAGTGAGAGAGGGAGAAGCAGGCTTCCCGCAGAGCAGGGAGCCCGATGAAGGGCTCGATCCCAGGATCCTGGGATCATGACCTGAGCCGAAGGCAGACGCTTAACGACTGAGCCCCCCAGGCGCCCCTCTGATATATTTTTTTTTAAAGATTTATTTATTTCAGAGAGAGTGTGTGCGAGCTGGTACGAGGAGCAGAGAGGGAAGCAGAGGGAGAGAGAATCCCAAGCAAACTCCCCACTGAGCGTGGAGCCCGACACAGGGCTCAATCTCAAGGCCCTGAGATCAGGACTTGAGCCAAAACCAAGAGTCGGACGCTTAACCAACTGAGCCCCCGAGGCGCCCCAGTAATACATCTTTTTAAACCTAGGTCTTTGTTGGGGTGCCTGGGTGGCTCAGTTGTTAAGCGTCTGCCTTCGGCTCAGGTCATGATCCCTGGGTCCTGGGATCGGCCCCGCATCGGGCTCCCTGCTCGGCGGGAAGCCTGCTTCTCCCTCTCCCACTCCCCCTGCTTGTGTTCCCTCTCTCGCTGTGTCTCTCTCTGTCAAATAAATAAAATCTTTAAAAACAAAACAAAAAAACCCCGATAACCTAGGTCTTTGTTTCCAAATACCTGCACTTCGCAGTGTTTATTGCAGGAAGCAGTTTGGTTGGGAGTCCCAGCCATGTTTGACACTCGGGGATCAGCATACAGATGTACTGCAGTCTAGGATTTTTGGTCTTAAATTTATTCCTTGAACTAGTGATTGAACCACCTGAAAGGCAAGGGCTGGAAGGGCAGGAGGCAGCCTTGTTCCTGACGAGGGTGCCGTGAGACTAGCAGTCCTGGCGCTCCGCTGCCCATGTCCCGCCCTCGTACCTGCTGCAGTTCAGCTAGGGCAGGACTGTTGAAAGGTGGGGCGTCACTTCCTGAAGCTATTTTCAGACCGCTGGTAAGTGGCAGATTTTACGTCCTGCTTGAGCGCGGTCCTGGAACGTGATGGCCATGTCTCTGGAGACCTCGCTTGGTGGGGTGATGGGCTCGGGTCAGGGCGGTGTGACCGCATCCCCAGCACCCAGTGCACCAGTGTGCTGGCACCTCGTTCACATGGTGGTCCTCTTTAATTAGTTGTGCTATTGCTCAGGTTTTGAGATTGCTTGCTCAAAATCGAGATACTTTGCTCATCCTTAGGCTCCCTGCCCTGCCATTTTTTGCCATTCCTGAGCATGCCTCTTGGGCGGCTCTGTCGCTGCCCTCTGTCCGTGGACTTCTGTTCACGGTAGCGGCTGGTGTCTGCAGTGTCTGTCGCCGGGTGTGTGGTTCAGCTCCACGTAGCACAGCCCCGGCCACGGGCCAGCCTCTGGCCACACAGACCCTGTTCTGTGACTGTTGGCATTTACCGGCCTCGTGGTGTCCGCCGTGGGGCGTCCCTGCCCCCTCACACTGGTCCACGGTCCCACTGTTGCCAGTATTTAAGACAGTCCTGCTGCTTCCCTCCTAAAAGTGAATGCTTTCCTGTCTGAGAGTTTGTAACCCAACCTGACTGCACTTCGTAACCCAGACCCAGCTCTGGAAGGGACACCACCTCACTCACCGTTCTGTGCTTGAGTGTGTCTACCCTAAATCTAGTTGACACACAGATACTACGTATAAAACACCCTCAATAATAGCTAAAGAGAAGAAGAATTGTACAGAAGAGAAAAGGAACGTGGTGATTCAGACAGCCTCCCACTGGGGGTTCTTAGAGCCTGAGTGGGACTATGAAGCTCTGCTTGAAGGCACCGGGGTCCGGGGTCCGCAGGAGGACAGGCCTAGGGCTTGTGAGCCCGTGTGCAGTGCTGCTGGTGCCCTGCCCGGTGTTTGCCCAGGTCAGGGCGCTGGGGCCTGATTGGCTGACCTGTGTTTTGACAGTCTCCACTTGGGCGGAGGATGTGAATTCAAGTCGGGGGCTGCCGAGAACTTAGGACCCCACCTTCACTTAAGGTTACGAGTGAAGGAGACCTAATTGTTTATACAATAAATGTGAATAAAGTGTTCAGCACCTCATTATGTGAGATAATGAAGAACAAAACATCAAGAGAAGATTTGAGAAACAGACTCGGGGTAGAGGCTGTTAGATTCAGCGCACTTCTCCCACAGAACCAGCACCCTGAGCCAGCCCCTGAGAAGAGTCGTTGAGACGTGGGAGGGACTAAGGCACTTTAACTCTACTTAGCATATCCAGAGAGAGAAGAGCTGAGATGGAGAATTCCAGCAGAGAACTGAAGAGAACCAGGTCCAGAGCCAGGACCTCCAGTAGCTGCAGTGGGAACTCTGTGAGTGTGATGAGAAGCAGATCGAGAGACCCGGGGGGCAGGAGGGGGATGGCTGCCGTTGGGGTACACCACGTGATGATTCGCATGGTGGCGTGGGGCTGTGGTGGGGCGGCACCTTCACGGACCTGCTGAAGGAATAGCGTCCGAAGATTGAAGAGCCTCAAGCATGACCAAAACCCATTTGAACCTCTGTCCTTAAAACTCGTAGACGACTTAGCCTCCCAATGAAAGCTGATCTGTGCAGACGATGGCAGCCAGGAGACTGGGGTGTTCACAGTGATGGCAGAAAACCTCAACCGGCAACATCCTTGAAGAAACAAAAACTTTCTGACAAAGCCAGAAGAATATGTCGGAAAACTTACCAGCAACCCAAACGGGAGAGAATCCCAGCGTATTCAGTGAAGGAAGTTGGGCTTGGGTGAAGCAGCGAAGGCCAGGCAAGGTGATGAAGACAGGTGAGGTCGTACCACTGAGCAAAGCTGCACAACCACTGTCTTGTCCAGTCGCTAGGTAAACTCCAGCCCCATGATGACCGCAACCTGGAGGTTCTCACATCGTTGAGGGAGAAGGCGAGGGTCAGGAAGGCATGTCGTGGAATCTAGAGTGCCCAGGAGAATGGATTGATTCAAAAAATGAAAATCAGAATAAGGAGTAAGGTGGTCTGTCCGGACCCAAATGTACTAATAATTCTAAGTGGCTAAATGCTTCTTAAAAGGTGGTCGTGCTGGTGAAAGGAGCAAAAGCCGATGATAGGCTGTTACGAGGGACACAGCTAACATCCAGGGTGATGATTAAGGAAGAGGGGTAGGTGTTGGCCTGAGATAAGGCCGTTACTGCTTACGACAGAAGCCATGTTTTCTAAGGCTTGGAGGGCTTGTGGGGCTCAGCTGGGCAGTTCTGATGGTCCTGCCTGGGGTCGCGAGCCAGATGGGAGGTGCCGCCTTGGTGGGGTGTCCTGACCTTGCCGTCCAGATGAAGGCCCACTTGGAGCAGTCTGGAGCAGGAGGCCTGGCACACAGGGGCTCTCTCTATCGAGTGAGGCCCAGACCTGCTCCGATGCGTTTACTCACCAACCCAGAAAGTGGTTCTCCTTTGGTTCCCATGGAGGACTCCAAAAAGCTTTTGTTGACATCGATTGTATGTGTTGATATTTACCGACTTAGAAATTAAATGGAGAACTTTAAAAAATAAATATTCATGAAAAAAAGTTACCGTCATTAGCATATTTCTAATTAAAAAAATTATTCCCCAAAGGAAATTTAGCAAAAAAAATGGCATTTTTTTTCCGCAATAGCCAAACTGTGGAAAGAGCCGAGACGCCCTTCAACAGATGAATGGATAAGGAAGATGTGGTCCATATATACAATGGAATATTACTCAGCCATCAGAAAGGATGAATACCCAACTTTTACATCAACATGGATGGGACTGGAGGAGATTATGCTAAGTGAAATAAGTCAAGCAGAGAAAGTCAATTATATGGTTTCACTTATTTGTGGAACATAAGGAATAACATGGAAGACATTAGGAGAAGGAAGGGGAAAATGTGGGGGGGAATTGGAGGGAGAGATGAACCATGAGAGACTATGGACCTGAGAAACAAACAGGGTTTTAGAGGGGAGTGGGGTGGGGGGATGGGTTAGCCCGGTGATGGGTATTAAGGAGGGCACGTACTGCATGGAGCACTGGGTGTTATACGAAAACAATGGATTGTGGATCACCACATCAAGATCTAATGATGTATGGTGACTAACATAACATAATAAAATTTTTTTAAAAAATTGCATTGTTTTTACACTTGTAAATACTACATGACTCATTCTCAGTTGTCCCGCGTTCAGTCGGTTGTAGTCGTACCTTGTTTTGGCTGAGGCATGTGAGGAAAATCCAGTCTCACGTGGAGAAGGGGGCGTTTTAATAGTTGTCTCAGGTAATTATGGATATTCTTCGAGACTACACCAAAGCTAAACAGCTGGTCGTTTTCTTTTTAATTGGCCATTTGAATTTCTTCTTTAAAAAACTTTATTATTGAAGTATAGTTAACATGTCCTATTTAGTTTTAGGCGTACAGTGTAGTGAACTGACTGTTCTAGACTTGACTCTGTGCTCACCACGGTAAGTCACCACCTGCCACCAGACCACGTCACTACGTCACCACAGTAGGATTGACTGTATTCACTAGGCTGTACTTTTCATCCCCGTGACGCACTTACTTTGTAATGTCTTGGTCCCTTCCCCCTATTAGGTCTGTCTCCCTCCGCCGCACCACCCGCACTCTGCCCCTTCTGGCAACCTCCAGTTCATTCTCTGTAGTTATCTGTGTGCTTATTCGTTTTGTTTTTTAGATTCCACATGTAAGTGAAATTACGTGGTATTTGTCCTTCTCTGCCTTATTTCACTCAGCATAATCCCCTCTAGGTCCATCCATGTCACAAATGACAAGATTTCATTCGTTTTGGTGGCTGAGTAATATTCCATTGTATATATCTCCCACATCTTTATCCATTCATCTGTCAGTGGACATCTGGGCGTTTCCATGATTTTGGCTATTGTTGATAATGCTGCTACAAACATCAGGGTGCATGTATCTTTTCTAATTAGTGTTCTCATTTTTGGGGGTAAATACCCAGTAGTGCAATTGCTGGGCCGTAGGGTAGCTCTATTTTTAACTTTCTGAGGACCCTCCATACTGTTCTCCAGAGCGCCTGCCCCAGTTTGCATTCCCACCAACAGTGCGGGAGGGTTCCCCTTTCTCCGCATCCTCGCCGACACCCGATGTTTTCGGTGCTGTTGATTTTAGCCATTCTGACAGGTGTGAGGTGGTATCTCACTGTGGTTTTGATTTGCATTTCCCTGATGATGAGTGATGTTGAGCATCTTTTCATGTGTCTGTTCTCCTTTAGAGAAGTGTCTATTCTGGTCCTGTGCTGGTTTTTTAAAACAGATTATCTTTTAGGTGTTGAGTTGTATTATGCATTCTTCATATATTTTGGATATTAACTCCTGATACATCATTTGTAAATATCTTCTCCTGTTTGTAGGTTGCTTTTTTATTTTGTTAATGGTTCCCTTCACTGTGCAAAAGCTTTTTATTCTGGTGCAGTCCAGTAGTTTATTTTTGCTTTTTTTCTCTTGCCTGAGGAGACCTATTTTTAAATATGTTGCTAAGACTGATGTCCAAGAGGTTACTGCCTATGTTCTCTTCTAGGATTTCTATGATTTTAAGTCTCACATGTAGGTCTTTAATCCATTTTGAATCTATTTTTGTGTAAGAAAGTGGTCCAGTTTCATTGTTCTGCATGTGGCTGTCCAGTTTTCCCAGTACCATGTGTTGAAGAGACGGTCTTTTCCCCACTGCATGTTCTTTCCTGCTTTGTCGAAGATTAATTGACCATACGATCATGGGTTCATTTCTGGCCTTTCTGTTCTGTTCCGTTGATCAGTGTGTCTACTTTTGTGCCAGTCCCATACTCTTCTGATTTGTAGTAGATCTTGAAATCTGGGCTTGTGATATGTCCAGTTTTGTTCTTTCTCAAGATTGCGTTGGCTATTTTGAGGTCTTCAGTGGTTCCATACAAATTTTAGGATTATTGATTCTAGTTCTGTAAAAAAAACAACAGGTGCTAATTTTCTGAAGGTTAATTGCAAAGTGGAATATGAAACCCTAAGATTTTTTTACTCTTACTCCATTAAAATCCTTTCGTCTCTGAATGGATACCGTGCTCATGCATGGTTTTGTAACAGTGTAATGGTCCTTTGGAAAGTGTTGGTTTCCTGAGTCACGCACATTTTCCAAATGTTAAACAGCTCTTCGTACCACATGGAAGGTTGGTACCAGCGTTTCTGGGGAGAGGGCTGCAGCTGGGCCTCTGTGAATAGCTCCAGAGTGGGGATGTTTGGGCCCATGAGAGTTCACAGGGGGCATCTGTGTGCCCCCCGGCATCTAGCCACCTTCAAGCCTTCTCAGCTGATGCTGAATGGGACAGAGGTGAGCCATGCCTTCCACGTCCTGCCCAACCTGCAGATTTGTGAGCAAAGAAAATGTTCCAGATAATTCGGGCGACTAAGTTTTGGTGTGATGTGCCACACAGGGGTAAGTAACTGCCCCTCCTGACCTGCCATCCAGCCGCCCGTGACAGCATGGTCAATTTGGGTCCTTCTGCCATATAGGGGAAACCTGTTTGTCCTCGCTGGATAGACGTACATTGTGGATACCTAGAGATGGATTTGCCTTCCCCGCAATCCTCTGGCCAGCGCGGTCATCTGTGGACTCAGAAATCTTGATTCGCTGTCAAGGCGTTCTGCACCACATTGCTTCCAACACCGCCATCGGCCCGCGGGTGTGGTCGGATGTGCTGGCCGGGACAGGCTCCACATGAAAGGACTGAGCGGTCCCCCCGTGGTGGCGGCCCCCCGAGAATACACACTGGAAACTCTGCAGAAGAGTGGCCTCTCTCACACACCACATGCAGAATGTTCGCTTCCCAGCCCTGCAACTTCAGGCTCTGCTGGTTTGGAGAGCACGTTATGCATGAGAGCCTGGGCTGTGGGAAGCAGAAGCCGGACGCTTGCGTGAGGGACTTGTGCGGAGGCGCCGTCTCTGAGCGAGCGGGGGACTCTCTCTGCTTTGAAGCTAATCTGTTGCAGTAACTTTTGTTTTTTTTAGATTGATTGATTTATTTTAGAGAGTGTGAGCAGGAGGGGCAGAGCCAGAGGGAGATAGCATCTCAGGCAGACGCCCTACTGAGCTCAGAGCCTGACGCGAGGCTCCCTCCCACGGCCCTGAGATGATGACCTGAGCTGAAACCGAGAGTCGGACCCTTAACTGACTGAGCCACCCAGGCGCCCCTGCAGTAACCTTTCTCTCTGAATCTGAAACGGAATTCCTCAAAGGGGCGGCCGAGTGATCGCAAAGAAGGCTTGGGGTCTATGGATAGTGAGTCGGTTTATTCCAGGCTCCAGGGCCCAGTCTGAGAAATGAGCTTGCTTATTTGGTTGTTCCTTTATTTCAGAGTATTTGTCACATGCCCGCTTCGTGCCAGGCTGTGGCCCCACCTAACAAAACCAGAGAGGAGAGTGGGAGAGGGACCTTACTGGAAGACACCCCCACCCCAGTCTGCAGTGCAAGGGCGTGAAGTTCTGCAAGAGCCTGAGGAGACTCGTGTTCCTTGGGAGGTCAGGGTGGGCTTCCCTGAGGAGGTGCTGCTGGGGCTGAGATCTGGCGCATTAAGAAGGGCTAGCGTGCAGAGTGAACAGCCTGCGTCCTGGCCCTGGGGCAGGAGGGAGCGGGAACGCCAGAAGGACTGAAATCCAGTGGGCGCAGTGGGGCTGAAGGAGCCGGGCTGGGGGTGCAGGACAGGAGCTGCTGGGGATGACTCGAGGGGTTCAGGTGAGCAGAGGTAGGGAGGGCTCATGATAGGACTTGCATCTTGAGCAGCTGCGCCTCCAGGAGCAGGGGTGGTTGGGGGGCATATGGGGGGGCTGGCGTAGTCACACGTGTGAGTTTAGTGGAGATGGAGGGGTGGGGTGTGGGGGGGCTGGCATCACATGTTTGGTGGAGATGGAGGGGTGGGGTGTGGGGGAGCTGGCGTAGTCACACGTGTGAGTTTAGTGGAGATGGAGGGGTGGGGTGTGGGGGGGCTGGCATCACATGTTTGGTGGAGATGGGGTGGGGTGTGGGGGGCTGGTGTAGTCACACATGTGAGTTTGGTGGAGGTGGAGGGTGCGGTGTGGGGGGCTGACATAGTCACACGTGTCCGTTTGGTGAGGTGGGGGGTGGGGCGGCTACGCGTAGTGGCCGCCTGTGGAGGGAGGGAGTGGGGACGAGGGGAGAGGTGTCAGGGTGAGCAGGTTGGGGCTGGGAGCCCCTCGGCTCCCTCTCCTGGAACGGGTCCGGGCCCCGCCCTGACAAAGGTGCTGTTTGCGGCAGAGTCCGCGAGAGGTAGCAGAACCCCGCGTGGTGCTTCCAGGGACCCCGTGGGTTGCGTTTGGTGCCCCTGGTGCCCTGGCGGTCCGCGTGGCAGTGGTGCAGTGTGGGGCGTCTCGGGGGGGGCTGCAAGTGGAGGGACCTCCTGGTGAACGCTTCCCGGGCAGTCGCTCCCCCCACTCTGAACCTCAGTCTCTCCTTCCGGGGAACGGGGGCTGCTGAGTGCCTCCACATACCCCAGTGCCCGGGTGTGGGCAGATGAATAATGAACGTCCCACGGTCGGGGAGAGGCCGAGGCAGCTCTGGAAGGTTCTCTGCTGCGGGAGTTAGCTCAGTGGGGGACGGGCTCCCCAGGCGCCCCGCTGGTGCAGCAGGGCCTCACCGTCCCAGGTCACGTGTCCAGCCCCCGCCGTGCCCCCCACCCCCACCACCGGGGGGTCACGAGAGCCGGGGCTTCTCTCGGTCTCCCGAAAGGGCTGGTGACGTGTGTGGGAGGCCAGGGCCGCTTTCCACCTTCGAGACTGGGCTGTCGCGGGCAAGGGGGCGCGCCCAGCCCCGGAGACCGCCACGTGGGGCTCCCGCCACGCTCACTGTCGGGCTGTGAGAATCTTCCTCCACGTTTTATGCCACAGGAAGGTTCCAGAATAGCAGGATGAGCACTGGCTGTCATCGCTGCCCGTGGATACTGCGGCCACGTGTGTGCTGTCCACGCACCACCTTACCCCTCCTGCTCTGCATCCCCCGGAAGTCAGTACGAACGTGAGTGCCTCTTCAGCCATGTCCGCGCCAGCGGCTGTCTCAGAAAACGGGCCCGGGGCGGTGGCGGGGCCGCGGGCGGGCGACGCCATGAAGAGGAGCTCACAGTCTGGCACGTGGGCCCCGGTGGCCTGTGAGACGGGCCAGGGTCACACGTCCAGTGGTCGGCGTCCGGGGCGGAAGGTTTGGGCTGGTGTGGAGCAGGGGTGCTGAGGGCTGCTCCCTCCCTGCCGCCTCCCTCTGCCTTACGGAGGGGGACCCCCCAGGACCCCCCAGGACCCGAATGCCTCCCGTCCCCCAGGAGTGGCCGGGTGCACGCAGATGATCGTGTCGGCGCTGTCTTTAACAAGTCCTTGCCAGGTGTTGGAGGGCGGCCTCCCCCCTTCCTGGTTCCTCCTCCGTGAAGCGGCGAAGCGAGTTGCCCCCTGCCCCACCTGCTCGTGCCCCCCGACTCACTTCCGCGAAACCCAGACCACTTCCTTCTGAGTTGTCTCCTCGCGGAAGTGGCGAGAAGGCCACGGCGTAGAGGCCTGGTGCGGCCAGAGGCTCCTGGGGCCCTCCCGTGCCCGCACACCCGGCCGGGCCACCAGCGATACGGGAGGTGTATCAGTCCCATGACCCAGACGGCCGTGAATGCTTCCCCACACTCACTCACAGTGGGGGTGCAGGTCCTTCCAGAACTTTCCTTGGGGATGCCGCTGGGGCCGGGCGGGGAGAAGCCTGCACCGGGGGTACAGCCCTCGTGTACGTCGGGCAAGCGCGGAAAGCTGACCGGTGCTGCTGGCGTTGAGAAGCCGCTCGGGGGTCCCAGCGCCCTCGGGGGAGAGTCTGGTGGGGGAATCCTCGAGAGCGAAACCAAAGTCAAACGGTCTTTGTCAGTAATGCCTGTCTCTATCGTGACACTTGAAATGTTGAGAATAATTAGGGGCGCCTGGCCGACGTGGTTGGTGGCACCTGCAACAGTTGGTCTCAGGGCTGTGAGTTTGAGCCCCACGTCGGGCATAGAGATTATGTAAAAAATCTTTAAAAAAAAGTAGGAATTGAAAATGGGGAAGGAGAAGCAAGAGACGGGGTGGATGGTTTCAGAAGTAGAGGCGATGAGCTTCACGAGGCAGCTCTGAGCGGGGTGTGCGGGCGGGGCTGCTGGACGAACCTCTGCGGGGCTTGTGGGGAGGGGGAGGGCTGTGCCCATGTGGGGCCGTGGGGCTTGAGTCACCCCGTGGGACCTGCGCTTTCAGTCCCTCCTGCAGATGCTCCTCCAGGTTTCACCTCCATGAGCGAGGAGTGTTGCCCCCTCGTGACCACTCCTGCCCAGCCCTCAGGAACTGTGGAGTTCGGTCCTCAAAGTCAGATGCAACCACGGGTCTCCCCAGAGCCCAGGGCCAGGCCCACTCCGGGGACACCTGCACTGGGTCATGCCGGCACCCCAAAATGCCCTAAAACGACACCCCCCCCCTCATTCCCAATTCCTTGGGGCTTCGCTCGGCCCTTCCTGGGGTGGGATCTGCCCCAGGAGCCCTTAGATTCTGAACTGGGGTCAGCCGCCAGGGCCTCTTCCCTTCCTCTCTGGGGGTCCCCTTCTCTCTGCCACGAGCCTGCTTCAGGGCCACCCAGACCAGCAGGCTGTCCCTGAGCCTGTCCTCTGGCCCCCCGTCACCCGGGAGGGAGGGCACCGTGAGGCATACTGTGTCCCCCTTCCCAGCACAGCTGCACGACGTAGGGGCGTGGGGGGCCACGCAGGCGTTTCCAGAATTACATCTTTGCAGCCTAGACGTACCTATTCTCAACGTTAGAGTACTTCCTTGAAAAGAGCTGAAACAGCTACCAAGGGCTGTAAGGAGAAAATAGGAAGAATCCTTCAATATTACCCTCCAGACACGGCCCTGGACCAGCCAGGGTCCCGGCAAGACAAAGGGAGGAGGCCCGGCCGGATGGTGGCAGCTGCTGGCCCGGGGCCTGGCCGGGCACGTTCCAATGACTCGGACGGACTTCGGATGTTTAAGGATTGTAAGGACGGTGAATCCTCCGGAGGAGCAGCGGAGCCGCAGGGCCGGCAACAGCATGGGAGCCTGGCCCTGCCGCCTCCTGGTTTTGCGGTCTGGGGCACGTTGCTTAACCAGTCTGTTCCTCAGTTTCCCCGTTAAAGATGGGGTCACGACAGCATCCCACTCACAGGGTCAGGCCGGGACACCGGCAGCTGAGCGCGTCAGGGCGCTGAGCTGAGGGAAGCTGCCCAGGTCCCGCAAGGGAGGGCCCACCTCCGCCTCGTCATGGGCCACCCGTCAGCTGGTCTGGGGCCCTCAGAGCCCTGCGGGGGCTGCGGGGGAGAGCGTCCTGGGCCTCCCCCGCCTCCCCCGCCACGCTTGGCCCTCATCCCCCACGGTGGCCATGCCCTGGGGTCCTCTGGCCCCGACCTCCTCCATCAGTCCCTGCGGACGGACGGACGCAGCCTCCAGCCCAGTCTCTCGTGTGTTGACGAGCTCTGTTTGCCCGTCTGTGCTGTTGGGAGCTAAGACAATTACTAAATGTTTAAACTCCGTTCGGAGTTGAAAACTGTCACTGGATGAAGTGACTGCTGCAGGGAGTCAGGGAGGCCTTGCGCTCCGCTCGTCGGTGCGGAACCCGAGCGCGGGGTCTCCTGCTGTTGCTAGGAGCACCCTGGGGTTGCTGTCCCCCCACAAGAGTGCGCTGCCTCACTTAAGTCTTAGTTTGTAAGGCGCGAGGAACGTAGTTCCAAGGGATAACCGGGGGATAACGTATTAGTTGGCGCAATCATCGGCATCTGGCCTCTCGGCTCTCGTGGAGTTAACGAAACGTGATCGGGTTTTGGGGCGGTCGGGCTCCTGCCCTGCTGCTCTCGCAGAAGCACAGTGGTCTAGGCTGTGCTCTCAATGGTCGGGACTCCCCCAGCGTCATCTCGAGACCTGATCCCGGATGTGAGGGTGTTAGGGGGCCTGTGCGGTGCTCGGGGGTGCACTGCGGCCCACAGGGCAGCAGGACGTGGGCCCTCGCCCACCGAGCTGTCCCCAGGACGCTGAGCAGTGCACGTCTGTGGTATTTGTAGCAACAGCCCCAGCGGACGAGCAGCCTGTGTATTTGGAAGCTCTTGAGCGATGCTGCACCATCTTTAAGAAGAAAAGTCACCTTGACCTTGAAATTACAGGCCGTATGTCAAAGGGGAGGGGAGAGCGGGCTGTCCCCTCCCCTCTTCCTGCGTTCTGTGCTCGGCGCCAGCAGCTTGCAGAGACTCTCCCCGAGCTGCTGTGACCCCATGGGGAAGGGTGTCGTTCCCACTTCTGGGGTTCAGAGTGGGACCCAGGTCTGAACCCCTGCGCTGTCATGTCGTATTATGTAAGCATTGGGGTCATGCTGTCACCTGCAAAGTGAGGATGACAGTGAACCCCCCGTGGGGTGGTTGTAAGTGTTTGCAGGTCATACGTGTGAAAGAGCGCCGGACGGAAGCCGTGGGTCCGCGTTCGCTTGTCTGCCCGAGGTGATCGAGTACACGGCTGAGCTGGGATTGGAGCCCGGGTAACCCGAGACCCACGCCGCGGCCTGCCGTCCTTGTTGGGTGACGGCCGGAGGGAGCAGGCCCCGCACGCTGTCCTGAACGCCGGCCGTTCCTGGCAGCGGGCGGGGGTGGGAGCTCCGTCTCCGGGCCTTTCCCCGCACGTTTCCCTGGCCCAGGCCACGCATCCAGGGGCCACCAGGAGCCGGGCTGGTGGCCCCACAGATGCATGAATGTGGTGTGTGTGTCAGGACACTTACAAAGCATGGGGACTCAAACGGTGCCCTTGGCCACCCACCCAGCAAGCCGGACCTGCCTGCCCATTTTCCTGGGAATGTCACCACTTTAAATTCCAAGTCTTGGGAACCTCGTCAGTGCAGGCAAACTGGGATGGTTGGTCAGCTTACGCCCAAAGCAGGGCGACCTCAACATAGGTCCCCCTCCATGCCCAGAGCGAGACCCTGGGAGCCCAGAAGGAAGCTACTTTGATTTGTGCATGCACGTCCATCCGTGTCTCTCTCTCTCTCTGTCACACACACACACGCGCGTGCACACACACACACGTACGCACGTCTGAGGAGGGGGAGGGGCTCCACCCTTTCAGGACTGGGGCCACCCAAGGGCTTCATCCCTGCCCCCAGAAGGACGGCTTCTGTGCATGGACACTGCTGTGCGGAGGTGGGGGATTCAGAGGAGGGGATGCCCCCCCATGCCCTCCCCGCAGCCCCCCGGGAGTGGGTGACCTCGCGCTTGAGCTGGAGTCACTTGGCAGGTGGCGCCCACTGTACTGAAGGGGAAGTTCTCTGCTGACGAGTGAAGCCCTTCTCATGGACGCCTGGCAGGCTCGCTCAGGCTGCTTCCTCTCCCGGGACCACAGCTGGGACCACGGGCAGGCCACAGCCTCAGGTTCCCCTCTGTAGACGAGGCCACCTTGCCCACCAGAGGTCAGTGGGAGTCATGTCACGGCAGCCCAGCCCTGGGCCTTTCCATGTGCTCCTCCCATGGAGCGGAGTGTCCTCTTTGTTCTTCACGGAAGCCCACTCGTCCCTCCTCCCTCAGCTTGAACATGTGCCTGTCCGTGGAGCCCCTGGGTTCCTGGCGGCAGAGCAAACCCTCAAACACTCATCCCTGGACTTTTTTTTTAGATACCATTCACATACCATAAAATTCCCCCTTCTCATGTATACAATGCAATGAATTTCAGGAGAGGCACAAAGTTGTGCAAACATCACCACGATCTAATTCCAGAACATTTTTAAGACCCCAAAAAAGAAAGCCCGGACCTATAAGCACTCACTCCCTCCCATCCCCCAGCTCCTGGCAGCTGCCAGTCTCCTTTCCATTTCCGTGGATTTGCCTGTTTTAGGCATTTCACATGGATGGAATATACAATACGTAGTCTTCTGTGTTTGGCTCACGATGTTTCCAGAATTTACCCTCTTGTAGCAGGTGCTGGTGCTCTTTACTTCCAATAATATTCCGTTGCCCGGACAGACCTCATTTCGTTTGTCTGTGTGTTTGAGGAGGTGGACACGTGGCTTGTTTCCACATTTTGGCAGTTACGAACAGTGCTACTCTGTGCGTGTGCACACTTCTGGGTGGACACGTTCTCAGTTGTCGTAGGAGGGGAATTGGGGGGTCACATGGTGAGACGACTTTTACCTTTTTAAGGAACTGCCACGCTGGTTTCAGAGTGACTTCCAGCACCGTTTGGTCACCAGTAGGTGCGTGAGGGTCGCAAGCCCTGCGCACCCTCACCAGCTCTCACCGCTGCCCGTCTCGCTGACCACAGCCCTCCTAGCACCCGTGTGCGTCTCCCGGATGGTGGGTGATGTTGGTCATCCGTCCCGTGTGCTCGTGGGCCACTTGCTTATCTTCTTTGGAGGAATGTCTACTGAAATCTTTTGTCCAGTTTTAAATTGGGTTAGTTGTGTTTTTCCTGTTGAAATGCATTTCTCTATCTGTTCCGAATACTAGATCACTATGATCCGCAAATGCTTTCTTTCATTCTGCGGGTTCTCTTTCCACTTTCTTCACAGGATCCTTTGAAGCACAAAAGTTTTTTTTTTTTTTTTTAAGATTTTCTTTATTTATTTGAGAGAGAGAGGGATAGCACGAGCTGGGGGAGCGTCAGAGGGAGAAGCAGGCTCCCCACTGAGCAGGGAGCCTATGCGGGACTCCATCCCAGGACCCCGGGATCATGACCTGAGCCGAAGGCAGATGCTTAACCACTGAGCCACCCAGGCGCTCAAAGCACAAAAGTTTTTAATTCTAATGAAGTCCAGTTTATTTTTTTGTGGTTGTTGTCACTGTCACCTGTGTGTTTGGTGTCATATCTAAGAAACTTGCCAAATCCAGCCTCCTGAGGATTTGCCCCTTCTATGAGTTTTATAGTGTTAGCTCCCACATTTAGGTCAGTGATGCATTTTGAGTTAATTCCTGTAAATGGTGTGAGTCAGGGGTCCAACTTCATTCTGCATGTGGACGTCCAGCAGTCCCAGGACCATTTGCTTAAAAAAAAAAAAAAAAAAAAAAGGATTCTTTCCCCATTGAATTGTCTTGGTGTCTGTTGAAAATCAACCACAAATGGAAGATTCCTTCTAGACTCTCATTTCCATCCCATTGATCTGTATGTCTGCCCTTATGTCTGTACCACCATCTCTTCACCACCGTAGCTTTGTAGTGAGTTTTGAGGGGGAAGCGTGAGTCCTCCAGCTTTGTTCTTCCTTTTCAAGATTGTTTTGGCTGCTCTGGCCCTGATTTCCAAAGGAGTTCTAGGACCAGCTTGTCTACTTCTGCAAACAAGCCAGCTGGGGTTCTAGGAGGGATTGTGTTTGTAGATCAATTTGGGGAGTACTGTCATTTTACAGTATTAATTGTAACCCACAAACATGGGATGATGTTCCACTTATTTAGATCTTAATTTCTTTTGATAACATTTTATAGTTTCCAGCGTATAAGTCCTACACATCTTTTGTTAAATTCTCCCTGTTTTTTATTCTTGCTGATTCTATTGTAACTTGGGTTGTCTGTTGCTGGTGTATAGAAATACAGTTGGTTTTGTATATTTATCTTATATCCTGAAACACTGCCAAAATCACTGACTGACACCAATAGTTTTTTTGGGATGTGTGTGTGTGTTCCTCAGGATTTTCTGCATACAGGATCATGTCATTGCAAATAGAGGTACTTTACCTCCTCCTCTCCAATTTGGTGCTGTGACATCTCTTTCTTGCCTAACTGCTCTGCTAGAACCTCCCGTACAAGGTAGAAGAGAGGGCTGAGGACAGACATCCTTGTCTTATGTCTGATCTTAGGAGGGCAAGCGTTCATCTTTCATTATGAAGTGTGACGTTAGCTGTGGGTTTTTCCTAGATGCCCCTGTCAGGGTGAGGAAGTTTCCCTTCCATTACGAGTTTGTTGAGTGCCTTTGTCATGAAAGGGTATTGGATTTTTTAAAAATGCTTTTTCTGTCTATAGAGAGGATTATGCAGTTTTTGTCCTTTATTGATATGGTGTATTTTATTGATTTCCAAGTGGTGAGCCAACCATTTATTGCTGGGATAAACCCCACTTGCTCATGATACAGAATCCTTCTCATACGTTGCTGGATTTGGTTTGCATTCAGTATCTTACTGAGAATTTTTGCATCTATAGCGATAAAGACCATTGCTCTGGAGTTTTTTCTTGTAATGTCTTGAACTTTTGGACTTTCACTGGTCTTGTTTGGTTGGTTTTACGTCTTCCTTTGTTGTCTTTCCCTCCAGCGCGGGAGCTCCTTGGGGCCAAAGAGGTGTCCCATGAACTCAGACCTACAGGGCCTGGCGCCAGGCCTGTTATGGAGGAGTGGGTGATGGTGACCCGAAAAATGACAGGCCCTTCTTCCTGTTTCACAGCACTCATGCCCATGCAGGACGCCGAGAGCCTCCTTGTGCCATCGTGCCACCCCTCCCCTCCGTGCCTGGGACAACAGGGGAGCTGCACATGGCTGACCCTGGCAGGTGTTTGATCACTGAAAGGCTGGGAATTGACCTTGGTGGCCCCTTTTACAGGAGATCCATCATCACCTCTGGGTTCGAGGGCAGCACACAGCCCGTGTTCTTGGGGGGCCATCTGCCCCAAGACCCAGAGTTCGTGGCCACGCCCAAGCCCACAGTCTGTAATGAGTGTGGAAATTTTGAAATGACTATTTGATTTCTTGTGGTAATTTGTATTTCTCTGAAATCTCCTCCAGAATATTTTTCAAAAACAACGAGTAACTTCATGAGAATAGGATTAATAAGAGTGTTCTATATTGGTTCATTAATTTTGATAAATATACCATACTCCATACCAAGACAGTAACAGAGAGAACTGGGTGTGAGATATATGGAAACTCTCTATACTGTCTTCATAATAATTCTGTAAATCTGAAATGTTTACAAAATTCAAAAGTTTATTTTAAAAAGTGTGGGTGAAGATTTAAGTTAAATTGTTCCAAATAGTTGCCCAATTTCCTAGCACCTTTTATGGAGTAGTAAAGATTAATTTGTTCACCTGCTACTTATGTCCTGAATTCTCATTTTGTGGACTCAGGGTCATTGATCTACATATTCTTAGATGGGGTACACTTTCAAGCGCTCACAGCCATTCCCATCACTTATTTATAAAATCTTCTTAACCATCTTGGCCTTGTTTTCCCTCAAATAGAAAAGTATCAAACAATTTTATTGACATTTTATTTGGAAAAGTACCAAACCCGTGTTTTTGTTTTGGGCAAGAGTCAACTTCTTTGTGTTGATCTTCCCACTCAAGAGTATGGCTTGGTGCTCAATGTAGTCAAGACTTGCTTTCGCTTTTAATAATTGTGTCATTTTCTTAGTGTGTAGACTTCTGTTATTTTTCTGATGGCGACTTCTGGCCACTAGTTTTGTTGCAGTCATGGGACGTGTTTTTCTTCTGGGTTTTGTTGACTTTCTGTGTCTTCCGTGTCTGGTAAGCAGCCACTTTCTGAACTGTTTATTAGTTCTGAGTTTTTACTCAGACTCTCTTGCATGTTTTTAAGCCACATTGTCATACCGTCTGCAGACATTCATTTGGTTTTTTCCCTCATTGCAGCGGCCAGACCTTCCAGATTGATGTTAAGCAACAGTGCTGGAATTGGGCCTATCTGTCACATGTCTGCCTTTAATACCCCTGACCGTAGGTCTAGGACTCTCAAGGAAATATGCTTGTGTTTCACAACTCTTTGTCTTGTTGTTGCAGCATCTCATGTTACTGGAATTCTCTAATAGATGGAAACCATACAGTTATTTTCTAAATGAACCTTATCAAAAACCACATTTTTTTTTTTTCAAATGTTCTCAAGCCTTTAGCTGTCCAGGTGGCCCAAATACGACAGCCTTCACCTTAAGGGAAACCGTGAACTGCAGGACAAAGAGCAGAGCCCCAGCTCAGCCCGTGGACTCTGCTCCCAGAGCCCAGATGCCACAGGACGTGGCAGCCATCCTGCGGCCACCTTCTGAACGGAGACCCGGAGTTCTCAAGAGGGAAGGGATGGTGTGGAGCCGGCAGGAGCATGTTCAGGGGAGGGGTTGGTGAGGATGGGGTGGGCAGTCCTGGCAGGAGGGCCGGCGTGTGGGGACGGAGGCCACATAGGCAAGTCCAGGCTTCCAGGCTGATGCCCGGGTCTGAATCCTGACTTTGCCAAGCCTGGCACGTTTCCTCCTCCCCCACCCCTGGGGCACAACCCGCCAAGGTCTCGACTTCAGCCTGCTCCTCCCCCTGGGCGTCCCGCGGGGTGGACAGTGACCCTGTGCCCACACCATCCTCCCAGCCAGGCAGCCCCTGGATGCCCCCCCTCCCCGCAGGGGACAGGAGCCTGCAGGGTGGACCAGGCCTGTGTCCCGGGAGGGCCCCGCACACACACAGGCCTGGCCCGGGGAGGAGTTCACCACATGTTTATTGGGTAAAGATCACAGAAAAGACAGTCGTGGGTGCTGTCCACACATGGGAAGCAGCCCCTGTGGGAAATAAAGAACATTCTCGAGTCTGGGTTCGAGTCAGTCAAGGCATGTTTAAGGCACGCAGCTGGTGGCCTCCTTCGCCTCGGAAGACACGGGTAGGCCTGTTGCTCGGGGGCGGGCGGGGAGGACTCTTCTTCCTCGTTTTCTCACGGCCTCCAGGCCCGGCACGGGGGCGAGGGCCCCCCTTCCTGCAGGGCAGGCCTTCCACCACCGGCCCGCTCTGCCCTCGCTCGCCGGCGGGCCGCCGTGGCGCCCCCACTCACACCAGGGGGATGGGGTAGGAGGCGCAGGCTGCCAGGCCGCACATGTTCTTCCCACGCTCGATGAGGAAGTACCTGGGCGGACAGAGCGAGCTAGGCCTGGCTGGGGCTTCCTCACCACTGCCCTTTCTGGAATGTTCTACTGCTCCCCAAGGTCTGACTCCAGGGGTGAGGGCCTGGCTTATCGCCAGGAAACCGCTGACCTGACTCTGGACAACTTTCCCTCCCGTCCCTCTGGCTGCCGTATTGTGTCCACTGCCGCTGTCCCCACAATTTACCGGGGCTCCTTAGCCCCCACGAGGTCCTCGCTCAGTGACGGAATTGTCACGGGCCCCCCGAGGACACGGGGTCTGCCGGCAGACACGACGGAGCCCCTCCGGGGTGTGCACCTGGGGCCCCTGGTTCCAGCCCCTTGCCCCTGGGAGAGGCTGTGAAGGGTCAGCAGTAAGCTTGCGGCCTGGATTTCTCCCCACCCGCCCTCCCGGCCGCCGGCTGGGTCCCGCCCACAGATCCTACTGGGACAACGGTCCCGACACAGAATCGTCGGGATGTGGGGCCCAGGACAGGAGAGGGTTGCACAGGGGCATCTCGGGTGTGGGGTTCAGCCTCGGGCTCCTCCCCCGGGCCTGCACCGGGGCCCGGCTGACCAGCCCCGGCTCAGACGCCATGTACCTGACGGGGAGGAGACCCCCTAGGCCCCCAGACCTGAGCAATGACGCCCCTCCCCGCACACGGGACCCGGACGCTGCTTACCCGTTCATCCCCCACTGGGGACCCCAAGAGTTCTTCACGATCCAGTAGGGTATCCCGTTTTGTTCTCCGTACCCAACAGCCAGGACCGCGTGGTTGACTTTATCCGGAGTTTTATGACAGGACGTGCTGGAAACGGAAAATATAAAAGGTTTGAACACGCAGGAAGGAGGAATGCATCGGGACGGCTCAGCCCCGTCCAAGGAGGGTCCTCTGAGGCTCCGAAGCAGCGTTTCCCAGCGCGGGGAATCCGCTCCGCTCCCTCGGTGCCAGACCCTGTCCTCGGGAAGCTGCATCTGGCGGGGAGGCAGCCCGAGGAGGGGGTCAGCCCAGTGGGGATGGGGGTCCCTGGGAAGGCCCCTCAGTGTGGCTGTGGTGGGCAGTGGGCCCAGATCACCAGGGTCCCCCAGCCCAGCTGACCCCGGACCCTGGGGGGTGGGGGCCACTGGCGCGGCTGAGGCTGGTGCACCCAGGGAGCGCTCCCAGGAGGTGGATCCTGGCTCCACGTGGGGGGCGGACTGGTGGGGGCTGCACAAGGACACACGGGTGAGCGTGCATTTCTGGGCGGCGGGGTCTCGGGCAGCGCGGGGACGGGGAGGACACGTGCTGGATCTGAGATCTCCGTGGCCACGGCTCGAGAGGGCAGGACGGCCCTGGGACTCGGGCCTGCTCACGATGCGGGGCAGGCAAGTGGCCGGGGGCAAGGGTGAGGCGAGCCCGTCCCAGAACAGCTCGGTGGGGAAGCCCCCAGCCCTGGATCCTGAGAGCAGCTCCTTCATCCTCCCGCTTGGAACGGGGTTTTCGGAACTGGAGGCCGCTGCTGCCCTCGGGCTGGGTCTGCCCTCCCCGACGGCCGCAGGGTCAACGTGGGGTGTATGGAGGGCCAGCCCTGCCCGCCACGGGGACGCCGCCTGGCCCCTGTCCCTGCGGGGACCGCGGCTCACCTGGAGTAGACCCCTTTCCTGTACATCATGAAGTCCCTGGTGACCTCGAAGGCGAAGCTCACGGGGTTGTACAGGGCCACGGCTTCCACCATCGCCTCCTCGTCATTCTGTGGACACACAGCCTGGCACCTCCCTGCCCCCCTTCCCAAATACGGCCCTTTGCCCCGAGGCAGGGATGGGCGCCCGAGGGGGCGCGGGTGTCCGGAAGGAAGGAAGAGAAGGCTGTGTCGGACCAAACAGCCACCGAGGGGCACGCTGCCCCTCCTCGCGGTCCCAGGGACGTGCCACGAGCTGGCCTGCTGCGCCCCCTGCCCGGCCGGCCGTGCTGGACGCTGGCCTCCCCGCGGGAACACCCTGCCCATCGGAGAGGAGGCTCGCCACTCACGATGGTGATGTTGGCCACGTCCTTCACGAAAGCGATGGCCTTGCTGGGCTGGAACTTGCAGTCTCCGTCCTGTTCAGGGCAGCAGAGGGCGTGGAGCTCGACTCAGGGGGGCCCAGCCCCAGGCCGAGACTTCAGGCCTCCCCCGAGCCGCCTGCGGGCGTCTGCGCAGCCGAAGCTCCGAGCGCAGGGGCCGGGCGATGGGGTCACTCGAGAGGGGGTCAGAGGCATCCCTGTCCTCAAGGAGCTCACAGGGGCGACCCTCCCGCGGAGGTGGGCTCGCGGAGCCTGGGGGACCCGGCGAGAACCGCAGGTGGGCAGGAGCCTGCCTGGCGGGGGCGGGGAGTGCCAGTCCCGGTGCGCACAGGTTCGCGGACACAAGGCAGGCCCGGCGGCAGGTCACACGGAGGAAGGAGCACGCACTCCCGAGACAGGACAGAAGGTGGGGACGGCGGGAGGCACGGCGCGGTGTTTGGGAGCGAGCCAGCGGCTGGGCCGGAGCCCGAGGTTTACGAGGGGCCACACAAGGCAGGTGAGTGGTCAGAGCGAGGTCTGGGAGACCACCTGGCGGCCCCGGGAGAGCTGGACGAAGGAGACAGGGTCATGGACGGACCGCAGGAGCGGTGTGGGGTCTCCGATGGCTGGCAGGAGGAACTCAAGTGAGGGTCTGGGGCGGTCAGCCCGCCAGGGGCCAGCAGGTTTTGGGAGGGCTGGTGTTGGTCATCAGTGAGGGGAAATGCTGGTGGAGCCACAGGTTTGGGGGGAAAGACAGGGCCGTGGACGGGCCGGGGTGAGGCGGCAGCAGGCCCGGGCAGAGCGGGAGCAGGTGCCGGAGAGCGTGGTCAGCGTGAGAGTGACCGCACGGCCGGTGCTGACGGGCGGGAAGGGCGGCGGAGGCCGGCGCCCCGGTGACTCGGCGGGAGGGGACCCGGGAGAACGGGAGCCGCGGGGGGCGGGGGGACGGGGCTGCCAGAGACGGCGGGAGGCCGCGGGTCTGGTGAGGGCGCTGGGCTCGGGCAAGCCGAGGGGGGAAGGAATGAACTTGGCGAGTGTACACGATTCTGGCGGGAGGGGCCTTGCTGCAGCTCAAGGGGAAGGCGGTGCTCCCCGAGGCTGAGGCGGACAGCGCTGGGCAGCCCTGCAGGCCGAGACCGATTACCTGGCCCTCGTAGGGGTAGCTGTCTTCACCCATTATGCCCTTGTTGTACCGGATGTACTCGAAGGCCTGGCTGGGGAGGCCCCTGCAAGAAGCACACGCAGAGATGCCCACCTGCACCGGCCCAGGTGGTGCCTGCAGGGCTGGGGGCCTTGACCGGGGCGCGGCCCGGCGGCCCAGAAGCTCTCCGGGGTCCGGGATGGGCTAGCGGAGCCGCCCCACCTGCCTGGCCCCAGGACCGCGCTCGACAGACTCTGGAGAGACGCCTGGAGTCCGCGGACGGCCGCACGTGCCTCAGGGACCCCGGGCCAGGCCCCCGGTCAGGACGCGGAGGGGACCCGCCCAGCGCCGGGGATTGGCTGCCGCTCGGCCCCGACTGGCAGGTGCTCGACAAACGTGACTGCCGACCCCTCACCCACCCCGTGGGGCCGATGCGGTCGTTTCCTGGGGCTCAGAAAGGCTGAACAGCTTGCCCAGGATCCACGCACGGCCGTCCAACCACGGCCCCGGCACCCCCGGCCCGCCCGCCCCCCCTGCCCGGCACCCGGCACCCCCTGACCCACGGCACGCTGTTTCCGGTCTCGCCGGCTAGAACGTCAGCCCCTCGCGCTGCGCTGGCTGCCGTAACCCAGGGCCCAGCCAGGTGCTCCCGGAGCTAGCGCAGACCCCCTGATGTGCGGGGTCGGCTGCCGCCCGAGCAGGTGCAGGCCGCCTGGGCCACGGGGGAAGGGGGCCGGGCTGGACACACGTCTGTGCCAGGATGGCTGCCACGGACTCGAGGCACACGAGATGACTCCCCGGCGACCGTTCTAGGAAGGGGCCGGGAAAGCAGGTCCAGCAGACACAGCCTTCAGGCTCGAGCACGTCACCTCGTAGAGGGTCCCTCACAGCCGGCCAAGCTGGGCTGCTTGGAGCTCCCTCGGTGCGGGAGGGGCAGCCAGACCCGTGTGGGGACCTGGCCGCTGGCCTCGGGGGCTGACGGGGCCGCGTGCACGGCGGGGAGAGGGCCGGGGGACACCGTGGAGGGCCCCGTTCTGGCCAAGGGACCCCAGGCATGTGAGGTGACCGTCCCCGTCGTGACAGCGCGTGGGGCGGGGCTGTGCTGGGCCGGACAGAAGCGATCGTGGGGAGGGAGGGGGGCTCCGGGCCACGCGCGGTCAGGGCCGTACCCTTGGCAGCCGTGATTGTTGAAGTTCTGGGCGCAGTCCACTAGCTGCTGTTCCGCCTGCAGGAAGGCACGGGGCGCAGAGCGGGGGCTGGGCGCGGAGCGGGGGCTGGGCGCCACCCAGAGCGGGGGGTGGGCGCAGAGCGGGGCCTGGGCGCAGAGCGGGGGCTGGATGCCACCCAGAGCGGGGGCTGGGCGCCACCCAGAGCGGGGGGTGGGCGCAGAGTGGGGGCTGGACGCCGCCCAGGCCCGCTGCGGACCCTGCTCCGCCTCCCCCCGCGGCCCTCGCCCGCCCTCGCCCCTCGCCCTGGGGTCAGCGGCTGGACACACAGGCCCCGGCCCTCTCTCGGGGAGGCCCGGGCAGGGCACAGCTCCTAGAGGCCTGCCCCCCGGCAACGAGCCCTGGGCTGCCTCCTCAACAAGCCGCGTTCCTTTCTAGGAAAACGGGCGTCCGGTTTCGCAGGCTGAATGTCCACGAGGCGGGGGGGCCTGATGTCCAGGGAAACAGCATCCCCACCTGAAGCCCTAAAGGAGCCCGAGGGCCCATCCGGCCCTCCCTGTCAGGCCTTGGGGCGAAGCTGTGACCTCGGGAGGTGACCCCAGTGGCAGACCGCTTACCAAAGACAGCAGCTTCCCACTTTTGATGGCGATGGCGGACTCCAGGGCCCCCGTGGTGGAGAAGGTCCAGCAGCTGCCGCAGCCGCCCTAGAGAGGCCGGGGTCGGGGGTCGGTCATGGGGACCCCAGGATGCAGGCCCGGGGAACCCCAGGCTCCCGTCCACGCTGACCCTCGCGGGCCCTGTGCGGCCAGGGTCCTCCACATCGCCGCTGAGGTGACCAGCCTCACCAGCGCCCACCAGCGCCCACCAGTCCCGGCCCCTCGCGGACCAAGCCCACTGGCCATTCTGCGCGTTGCTGGCTTTCCCTCTGCGTCTAAATCTTACGCCGGCTCCTCTTCTCCCCAGGGTTTCTCAGAAGGACTCACTCAAGTCGTTTCCAGAACCTTCTCTGCCACCGCCCCCCCTCCAACCTCATTCCACCCACAGTCCTTGCAATTAAACTAGCAACTCCTCAAGCCTGGCACCAGCCCTGACCCCCATCCAGGCCCAGACACCTGCCTCTGTGGGCTCGCCCCCCCTCGCCCGCCCACCTCCTGCCAGTCACGGGCCAGGCTCTGGACACGAGGGTCGGGCGCTGGAGCCTGCCTGCCCGGTTCCAGTCCCGGCTCTGCCACGTGCCCGCTGTGCGAGCCAGGGGGTCACTTCCCACCGCTCAACCTCCGCTCCGTCATCTGGAAAATGGGGCCGCGTGCCTGCCTCCCAGGGCCGTCAGAGGCGCAGATGTGGTCCTGCCGGCTCATCTGTCTCTTCCCTGCACGGTTCTGCCTCCCGAATCCCTCTCACCACCCACCCCCTTCCCTGCCCTCAGGAGGTCGGCCCTCTCGGCTTGCTGGCCTCCCTCCTGGTCTCTTTGTCCCACATCCTTCTGTCAGTACGGGGACAACCCTGTGTGAGCGTCTCTGGCCGGTCAAGGCTTGGGCCTGGCCCGGCTGAAAGTGGCAGAGCAGGCCGAGCCACGGGCGCTGGACTGGGAGCGGAGACCTGCTCTGCAGTCGCCTGTGTCCCCCGTCTACCCGGCCGCCGGGCCAGCCCCTCGCCCTTGTTTACTGCTCTGTGAAGTGGGAAGCCCTCGAGGGGCGGCCGAGCTAACGTTAGATCCTGCTGCTGCGTCTACATTGCATGGTGGCCACAGCGAGATGCCACAAGCCTACGGGCAACCGCCTCCGTCCAGCCCCCACACCCAGGCGGCCCAGTCTGCCTGATGGCCCGGGAACATTCCTGACGGACGTCCCTGCCTACTTCCCCAACAGTGAGCACGCTCAGGCTTCCACACTGAAAACCCGCTGCTTTAAACTGTCATGGGATTCTTGGGTCACCTGGCTGGCTCGGTCGACTAGGTGGCCGACTCGTGGTTTCAGCTCAAGTCACGATCTCAGGGTCGTGACATCGAGCCCCACGCTCAGCAGGAGTCTGCTTGGGATTCTCTTTCTGTCTCTCTCTCTCTCAAATAAATAAAATCTTTTTTTTTTTAAAGATTTTATTTATTTATTTGACAGAGAGAGACACAGCGAGAGAGGGAACACAAGCAGGGGGAGTGGGGGAGGGAGAAGCAGGCTTCCCATGGAGCAGGGAGCCCGATGCGGGGCTCGATCCCAGGACCCTGGGATCATGACCTGAGCCAAAGGCAGATGCTAACGACTGAGCCACCCAGGCGCCCCAATAAATAAAATCTTGAAAAAAACCCCAACTGTCCTGGGATTCTTAGATGGTCTAAAAACTGCGTCTGGGTGGTGGGGGAGAGCGCGGCTCTGTTCTGCCCCTGGTGCTGGGAGGGAGTCACTCTGGCTCCCGGGTGCTGGGGTAAGTGTCCAGATCTCTCGCAGGCTCCGGGAACCCCGAGCCTGGGAGGATAGGATGCCGTGCCCCCCGGCTTGAAGGACAAGGAGAACATGTTTCTCAGGGAGACTTTCAACGGGAAGGCCAGTGTCTCCAGGAGGGTAACTTTCCCCCATTTTCTGGAGGTAAGAGGATGACGTCCTTCTGGAGGGAGGGACACAGTGGGCAGAAGGGACAGCAGGGGCCGGGCTCAGACTCTCCGGCACAGAGCCAGCCGCCCGGTCCGCAGCTCTGTGGGTGCAGAACGCAGGACACACACTGTTCCCCGTGGCCGGAGTGCGTAGAGAAGGCTAGCGTCACTGCGTGCTGAGGTCCCGCCACCACCCGGAGGGAAAGCAGCTGGGCCGGGCCTTGCAGATCGGGGGCCCCGGTGTCCCTCTCTCAGGGTACCGGGAATATGATGTTTCGGGCAACTCTGAGGCCTGGGCCAGTGGGAACTCCGGGCAGGGGTGCAGGTGAACTGCAGTCCAATAAAGAGGGACCGTTTCTTCCTCCAGAGCAGCCCGCGGACCTTATAACCTCCCAGCCTTTTGGAGGAAGGCAGCTGGAGGGAGGATGAAGAGAAGCAGAGTTGGGGATACGCCTGCCACAGTTCAGGGCTCCTTCTGAGTTTCTCTTCCCGGTGTACTGTCTGCGAATGTGGCTATTTTGCGAGCAAAGGATGGGGGTGGCCGCCCATACCTGATTTTTCACCGGTGACACAAACTTCCCTTTTTTCCTCCAGTCCACGAAGGGCGGGTAGGGACCAGTCCCCCGAAGGTAGTTACCTTTGGTGGCCGAGCAATTCTGGAAGGACCAAGTACAATTCTTTCAGGAGAACAAAAAACCTTTTTGATACAAAAGTGTGCAATTAAAACAGAATCACCAAGAGAGCATGAGAAAGACTATCTCTCTAAGAACCGTCCTGCCCCCACCTACTGGGTCCAAATGCTAGATGAGCTGTCCCTCTGGGAGCACCGGCGGGGGGGGGGGGGGGGGGCGGCGAGGACCAGGAAGCCAGATTTAACAAATAAAAATACAGCTCACATAGTTCAGTTTTAACTTCATATAAACGAGGAGTAACTATAGCGAGAGTATGTCCTGCCCAGTATTTATGATGGATTTACCCTTGAAGGCTAGGTGTTATTTACCTGAAATTCAGTTTTATTTTCAAAATTGTTTTAACTGTGCGTCTGTGTTTTCTCCGGCAACCCTAAGTTCGGGGCCCACGTGGCTGAGGCCAGGGGCGTGGACTGAGGAACCGCTGGGAGCCGCCTGACTCCCCAGGAACCTGGGGCCCCCTGAAGCTGGGTGGGGCGCAGTCCGGCTGGGAGCTGAGTGGACTCTGAACTTATTCCAAACGTCCGAGTGGAAAGAGTCAGATTTGGTCACAAGGAACGACACCTACCTGAGGCTCCGACCAAAGATACTTGCGTTTTATTTCAGCAAAGCTCATGTCTGAAAACTGGTTCAGCCCCACTGAAAAAGAAGGAAAAACAAAAAAACCCAAAGAGAAAAGAGGCGCTCAATAAGACAGTCATAAAGAAACAGAAAAAAACCAAGAAACCCCAAGTTAACCTGGGTCCTATTTCTAGCTGCAGCAACTGGCTTCTTTTTAGGTTTTAAACGGAATTTAACTGAATACACCAGGGTCAAGTTCTCTGGGCTTCAGAGCTACACACATGTGGGCTGCACGGCGGGGCTGTGGGTGCGGGTAGCGTGTGGTGGGGCCGGGCACCCAGCGTGTAGACCCCCCGGAGAGTCCGTGGGCGTCCCGGTGAGGAGCCTGCCCAGGTGCATTCCCACGTGCACCCCCTCCGGTCCCCACATCGGCCCGGGGCGGGGAGTGTTCGCATCTCCCCACGACAGCCGGGTAGAACGTGAGACGCTCGTCGGCCCCCCACGGTCCCACAAATGAGACGCGAGCACCGCTTCCCCATCTTATGCCTGTTGCCCACATTCACAACGTGCCTGACGCTGCGCGTGTGTCCGAGGCCAGAGCCCGGTTCTGCCACCCAGCAGTCCAAGGGCAGGGCTCGGCGTCCGGGACGGACCCTGGGCTGGCAGGAACGGGCGGGGCTTGTACAGCGTCTCCCGTAAACTCCGCGACCACCCAGCGGGCCACCAGCACCGAGCTTCACTGAGTCTCCGAGAACCACAGCAGAGCCAGACTGAGGTCGGCCCGGGGCGGCTTCGGGCCCTGCGCTCTGACCATCCCTCCCCTAAGTCCCCGGCGGGCCTTCCGTCATCACTGGTTTCTGAGACGCGGCCGCGAGGAGCCTGCAGGGGGCAAGCCCACGGTACTTTTAAATGTGTGGTTCCCAGCGTTGTGGGCATTTATCTTCCTCCGGTTGCTGACGAACGTCTGCAGCCTGTGGTGATACTCCTCTGAGCTGTATCTCTTTTGGTGCTAAAACAAAACACATCAGCGGTGAGTCACGGAAGCAAGATGCAGCTCACCAGGAGGAGACAGTCTGTTTTCTAAGAGGAGGGACGGAGCTTTTCCTTCCAGCACGATTCTGGAGCCAAAGCCGCATCGGGAGGCAGGACACTGCCGCGGGCCTCGGCTGTGAAAGGCAGGAGGTTACAAGCACACGCCGGGCCTCCAGGGACCTGAGGCCAGCCCGGAGCCTCGCAGCTGCCCCAATCAGCCGCATCCCAGAGGCCCTGGGGAAGAGACGTGCCGAGGGCAGGCCCTCCACGGACGCCGCGGCGGGGGCTGGCTCCCGTCTCTGGCAAAAATCACCCTTTTGCAAAAGCACGTGCACTCGAGTTCTCCAGTTAACTTTGCAGCCAACACGCAACGTCCCCGAATACAAAACATGGACACGGGTCCCAAGGCTGGAAGGCTGCCAGCCACCTTCAGCACTGGGGACAACTGTTTGGAAGGGGTGGACCTAACCGGATCTTTCCCACTTTGGCCAATTCCCAGTCCCGAAAGACCCAGGGGTGTGGGCTGGGAAAAGCCTTCCCCATTGTCTCCAATCTGGCAGTCGGGTTAGGTAACAGGCAACAGAGGAATGAAAAGCCTCAGGAAGAAGCTGAGCACTGACCTGCACCATCCATGACTTGAAGTGAACTTTCTCTGTAAAAAGAAAAAAAAAAAAAAGAAAGAAATGAGGCCGGGGCGCCTGGCCATGAAGTGGAACCTTCAGCCAAGCGGGGCACTTGGGAGCCGATTTGCATTTCAGGAAACTAGGTGACAGGATGCAGAAGTCCAGCTCGTCCCGCAGGGGAGGTGGCAACTAAGGTTAACTCCTGACAGTCAGGACGGGGGACGTCCCCAGTGCGGGCGTCTCCACCTGCTTCTGCTCATACAACGGCGCGTGGATTGTGGAAATTCACTGAAACGTGATTTAACGACTTGTGTACTTTTCTGTATGATATATTTCAACACGCAGTTAGTTAAAAAACCTATACTCCGAGGGTCAGCGTATTTTTTCTTCAAGGGACAGATAACAAGTACCTTGGACTTCGCCGTGTCTGGTGCTCTCGCCCCAGCAGACTTGGGGCACAAAAGCAGGCGGGCCTGCTGTTTGTGGAAGGACCTCCCCGGTTACCTGCCCTTGTGTATGTCTGAGTTACCTAAAATTTCATCCTAAATTTAAACAGCCACAAAGAATGTATTCCAGCTTATTGGAAATACCGTCATTTTAATTTTTTAAAAAAATTTTAAGTAGGCTCCACGCCCACGGTGGGGCTTGAACTCACGATCCTGAGAGTAATAAGAGTCGCACGTTCTACGGACCAAGCCAGTCAGGTGCCCCCTAAATATTGTCATTTTAAAATAAGACTGCCACATCCTTCTTTTGAAGCTAGCCGAGGGAATCTGCGTACCATCTGATTTGACACCCGCCGTCAGTAACACGCACGTAAGGAAGCGTATGTTTACACTGGATGCCCTACCATCCTCGGATGCAGCCACAGGACAAAAAGTATACACTGAAATTACTTTTGCTTCCTGTGACTCACACATCTCTGAACATTATATGAATTTATTCTGAATTGAATACTCCTCATCAACACCCCAACTGATTAAAGTATTTCAAATATATTATACATTATGAAAAGTAATTGTCAAACATAAAAAGTAAACTTGTGTCAGAAATGCATCACTTGGGGCGCCTGGGGGGCTCTGTCGGTTAAGGGTCTGACTCTTGGTTTTGGCTCAGGTCCTGATCTCAGGGTCGTGGGATCAAGGTCCGTGTCAGACTCTGTGCTCAGCGTGGAGTCTGCTTGGGATTCTCTCTCTCCCTCTGCCTCTGCCCGCCCTCCCCTCCATGCTCTCCCTCTAAAATAAATAAATAAATCTTTTAAAAAAGAAAAAAGAAATGCATCTCTTAATGAGATCAACAGGACTTTACTAACTAAATCCCCCTCATGGACTTATAAATTCATGGGTGAATATTTCCTTTTTTTTTTTTTAATGGGTCAGCATTAATTCTGGTCTTTGTTTTTTTTTTTAGATTTTATTTATTTGAGAGAGAGAGCACAAGCGAGCATGCATGCACGAGTGGGGTGGTGTGGAGGGGTGAGGCAGAGGAAGAAGCAGACTCCCCACTGAGCAGGGAGCCCAATGTGGGGCTCGATCCCAGGACCCTGGGATCATGACCTGAGCTGAAGGCGGATACTCAACTGACTGAACCACCCAGATGCCCCTGGTCTTTGTTTTTTTATAGGTCAAAAGACTCAGAAATCCTGCTAAATACGCAAATCCCTAATTACTTATTGCTTCCGGGAGTGGAAGGCAATTTTTACAGCAAGGTTTCTCAGTTCCTACGCCTCAATCACATGACACTCTAAGACCCCATCAGCTGATACCTCGGTGAGGTCCTCTCTTCTTCAATTTCAGTTTCCTTGAAGAACCAACAACAGTTTTGAAGAAGATTTGTTACCGTCTGTCTCTTTTGCTGCCCCTGATGTGTTTAGAACCACAAATTCAGATTTAGGAGGAATGAGAGGCACAGATCGGTTTTGGCAAAGAGGATGTTTGTAAAGGGGCTGGACACGGATCCCCTCTCCGTGCCCACAGTCACGTGGAATTTCTTTGTGTTTCTCCAGGGACTCCCCCCGCTCCCCAGGCTGGAGATCATGCTGCTCAGCATGCTGATTTCCCTTTGTGGGTCACACATCTATCCTAGGAACCAAGCTACAGCCATTTCCCTGGGGAAGAAACGCCCGTTTCCCCAAGACAATCCTGCGAAGATTGTAGGATCCCCAACCCTGGTTACAGGGCCCTGCTGCAGTGGGATGGCTTCAGAGGAAGGCAGACCTCAGCCCAGCAGGATTTCAGGCAGGACAGAGTTCAGGACAACTGACTAGCCTTCACCTCTGGGATATTTCGAAAGCGACATGCAGGCATGACAAGCCCAGGCTACTTCTCATTCACAGGAGGTCAGTGGAAGAAAAAGCTAGAGATGCTCTTGGGCTGGGCCAGAAGGATCTGCTGCTGAGCCCAGGGCCCCAACCTCAGACAGACCCATTTCAAATCCACTGTGACTTCTGGGAGAAGTACATTCATGTATGCCCTGTCTGGGGGACTGTGTGGGCAGCCTGGAGAACAGGGGTCAGCGAACGATGGCAAACTGAAAAATGTTTTTTTTATACTTTCAAATGATTGAAAAAAATATATACATTTTGTAAGACCGGAGAATCATCTGCATTCAAATTTCAGTGTGCATAAATAAAAGTTTACGGGAACACAGCGAGGTTCATTCGTCTGCACACTCTCTGTGGCTGCTCTCAAGGGCCGAGTTGAGGAGTTGCTACACACCGTATGGCCCACAAAGCCTACAATGTTTACCATCTGGCCCTTGACAGAAAAAGCTTACGGAGCCCTGCTCTGGAGCTGGGATGGCTTGGGCGCCAACACAGCCAGGGTGAAGCAAAGCCCCGGGGCACTGGGCTTTTCTTAGGTTGGGGCTGACCTGAAGCTGCCCCGCTCCCGGCCCCCAGGTCTGCGAGACTGGGGGCCCTTCTTGTACAAATGAGTAGAGAAGAGTGAGCAGATTCTGAGCCTCAGTGACCTTCGTCCTGTCTCCAGGCTGTTCTCTGACAACGCTTCTCTGTGCCCAGGGTGAGTAGGGCAGGTCGTCTTGTGAGCTCAGAGCCTTCGGGTGGTGGGCTGAGGGTGGGCAGCAGCAGGGAAGGAGGAAGACCCACAGGGAAGGGCCTCCAGCCTGGGGAGGTGCCTAGACCCCCAGGAGGGGAAGGGCTGCAAGAACAGCGCAGCTGGACCCGGCACAGCGCACGTGGCCTACAGGGGACTCCTGGTGTCGGACCAACGCCCGGCGCTTGGAGAGACGCCCTCGGGTTTCAGGGCTTAGAACAGACGTCGCTCCCGCCACAGTCCAGCCAACCCATTTTACAGAAAGACTCTCAAGGCGCCCATGGGGATCCCCGGGGAGCTGCCAGAAAGGCTGGAAAGCCCCTGCTCACCCTGGCAGGGGGCATGGAAGTCCTCCGTGTCCCCAGGCTGGGCGTGGACGCCCGGGGGCTGCGGGCTTCTCTGGCATTCCAAGCCCTGCAGCGGCCTGCGCCGGTGGGACCCTGGACCCCCAGCCCACCGCTCCTCCGGTCATGCAAGACGCCCTCTGAGACCTCCCCCTCCTCCCGACCCCTCCCGTAACGCAGTTCACCCCTCCCGGGTCCCCACGCGCGGAGGCCCTGGTCCTGGGGCCGCGGAAAGGCCCTGCCCCGCTGCCCCCAGCCAGGTGCCCCCCACCCCGCAGTCCTCCGAGGACCAGCCGGCCCTGCGAGACCCTTTTCCCGCGGCGCCCCCCTCCCCGTACCTAACGAGGTCGCGTAGAGGTCGGTGGCGCCGCAGGCCGGGGGTCCCAGGAGCCCCGCGGCCGCGCACAGCAGCGGCAACACGACCCACATCGTGGCGGCTCGGCCCGCGGACTGGCGGCGGGCGCCCGGGAACGAGGCCGAGGCAGCGGCGGGGGCGGGGCCCCGGGGGGCGGGGCCCCGGGGGCGGGGCTCGCGGACTCCGGGGGCGGGGCTCGCGGGCTCCGGGGGCGGGGCTCCGGGACACCCCTGAGCGCCGGGCCCGCCGGGGAAGCGGCCGCACCTGCCCTCCGCCGCCCCCCGGCCCCGGCCCGCGCCCCACCGCCCCCTCCTGCTGCTGTGCCAGGAAGGGCGCCGCGGGCGGGCGGGGGTGCTGCGGGGGCGGTCACGGCCTGACCTCGCCCTCTCCCTGCCCGCCCGGAGCCCCCCCTCCCTGCCCGCCCCGACCCCCACACCCGGAGCCCCCTCTCTCCCTGCCCAACCCCGACCCTCACACCCGGAGACCCCCCCTCCCTGCCCGCCCCGACCCCCACACCCGGAGCCCCCCCTCTCCCTGCCCGCCCCGACCCCCACACCCGGAGCCCCCCCTCTCCCTGCCCGCCCCGACCCCCACACCCGGAGCCCCCTCTCTCCCTGCCCGCCCCGACCCCCACACCCGGAGCCCCCCCTCTCCCTGCCCGCCCGACCCCCACACCCGGAGCTCCCCCTCTCCCTGCCCGCCCCGACCCCCACACCCGGAGGCCCCCCCCACCCGCCCTGCTCGCTGGAGCTCCCCTCTCCCTAACCGCCCCCCCCAGCCCCCATTTCTGGTCCTCCTTAAGCACATTCCGCTGGTTGTCCCTTCTGCCTTGGAATGAACTTACAAGTACAGGAAGGAGACAGCCGGTTTTTTGGTGAGGTTCCCCCTGAGCCGCCCCCACAACAGGCATTTTAGTCTTTCTGATGAGAAAATCCTATTGTCAGCTTCAGGGCTGTTTCGTGTATTTGGCAAATCTGCAGAAAGGAGGAAGACTATATATGAGTTTGTGTGTGCGAGAAACAAAGAGAATGAGGAACATTTCAAGCTAAGGGGCCCCAGCACTATGATTGCTGGGGCGGGGGGGCGGGTAGAGGGAAGGTTCAGACCACGGGCAACCAAGCACCCAGGGGGCATATTCACCTACAGCCTCACCTAGCAGAGCGCATGTTGTTGACCCCCCACCTTCACTCCCATTTTACAGATGGGGAAACTGAGGCTCCAGAGTGGCTGGTAACTGATGTGGGAAACAAGGGAGCTTCCTCCGGGAGCTCAGCTGCCTCACTAGACACTAAGGGCAAAAGGCAATCTTAGCTTAACACCATCCCAACCCCACAGGATCCTGTGAGTCTAAACAGAGAGATTCCTTTGGAAACTTCCTTTATCTCAACCCCCCAGTAATCATGTTAGCAATCATCCCCCAAGCATATGGACCCTGATACACATTTTTTTTTTAAGATTCTTTTTATTTGAGAGAGAGAGAGAGAGCAGTGGAGGGAGGGAGAGGGAGAAGCAGACTCCCCGCGGGGCAGGGAGTCCAATGCGGGGCTCGATCCCAGGACCCTGGGACCATGACATGAGCTGAAGGCAAACGCTTAACCGACTGAGCCCCCCAGGCGCCCCATCTAAAGGGTCTCATGACTAGAATTTCACTAGACAGTAATAAATGACCTTTTCTAACAATAGCCGGCCTCCTCAAGATCCTGGAAACCTTGCTTCCAAAATTCCTAAGAGACTTACACTGTCCCTAACCCCTCCCAACTCGAAAGTATATAATAGGCCACTCCTCCTGACCCCTTACAGCTCCTTCTGCCCAGGGGCCCTGTCCCTGTGCTTTAATAAAAGCACCTTTGTGCACCAAAGACGTCTCCAGAAGTCCTTCTTGGCCGTGGGCTCTGAGCCCCAACATTTTCCCATACCCTTAACTTTCCTAGTAGGTGTGCAGTAGTGAGTCTGAGCCCAGGGTTGATCTCCGGCAGTCTGCCATTGTGTTTTTGCTGCCAGAGGCATTTTGGTGAGGTCGGAGCCCTTGGGGCTGGCCTGTCTCACCTCTCCGCCCCTCCCCCCAACCCTCCCCCTCTCCTCCCACCCTCCCCCCAGCAGAGGTTTTCTCTCCCAAAGTGCTCAGCCCAGCCCTGCCTCTGAGGCCCCAGGGGAGCAGGTTCTTGAGGCTCTCTCCTGGGATCTGAAGGGTGGGTAGGGCCCAGGAATGTGCACTTAAAGGGCCTCTGGGTGATCTCTCTGTGCAGCATGCGCACGCGACACTGAGTCGGCTGGAGAACCAGCAGTCCAGGCTGTATTTGCAGAGAGAGCAGATCTTTGTCAGTTTATGATGTTGCCCTTGTTTGGATGCCCCTCTGGGTGCACTTTGAGGCAAGGATCTCAGAAAATACCCTGCATTGTTATTTGCAGTTAAGTCACTGGCCTTGGGAGAAAAGGGTCCTCTCTCTGCAGGCCTTTGGGTGGGCGGGAAGCACCTCACCTTCCTGCCCATCCCAGTTGCCTGGAGCATGGCGGGACCAAGGGCCCTAATGATCTCAGACCCCGGGCTTGCCCCGTGCTGGGTCCCTGGTGACCGTCTTTCGTTGATCACTCCAGAGGGTCTGAGCTGCCGTGTGGAAGGCACCGGCTTGGTCAGTTAGAGAGTAGTGTTTGGCTCTCGTCCTACTGCAGATCTGCTGTGGGACCTGAGCAGGTGGTTCACACCACTGCAGTGACTCGCCCCAAACCTGGGCTCAGTCTTGTGCTCTCGGTCCTCGGCTACCTGCACCCATTTTCATGGTGTTTGTCTGCATGTCTGGCTCCCACGGGGCATCACCCACGTGAGGGCTTCTCCGCAGTTCTGGTCATCTGTGCTTCCACGGGGGGGGTTGAAGACTGTCGCTGGCAACACGGCCCTGCTGGGCCGGGGTGGTGGGCAGAGGTCTGAAGGTTCTGTCCTGGGTTATCGAACCAGGCACAATCCGGGCACTGCTGTGAAGGGACTTTGCAGGTGAAATTAAGGTTTTGAGTCAGCTGACTTTAACTGATGGTCCTGGATTATCTGAGGCCTCCAGTGCAATCACGTGGGCCCTTCAAAGCCAAGGAGGAAGGCGGAAGAGTCAGAGAGATGAGCCAGAAGGAGGGCCGAGAGCTTGAATCCAAGAAGGGCTTTGCCTGCCATCACCAGCTTCGAAGGGGGGCCAAGAACGTGGGCGGCCTCCAGAAACAGAACGACCCCAGCCGACAGCTCTCGGGGAGGCAGGGACCTTAGTCCCACCGGCCAACAATTCTGCCACCAACCTGAATTGGCTGGGGAGCAGACTCCTTCCCAGAACCTCCAGAAGGAAGACAGGTTGGCTGACGCCTTGAATTTGGCCGTGTGAGACCAGGAGCAGAGGAGCCCGCCAAATCCGCGCGGACGTCTGACCTTCAGAGCTGTGAGATCGTGTATTTGTGTCGCTTGAAGTTGGCGGTAACTGGTAGGCAGCAGCGGGCCCCGGTGCACCGGGTGACGAGCTCAGGTTAACTGGCGCCTCTGGCGACAGGTGGCGGGCGAGGAGGCCGGCCCGCATTTGCACTTCTGGGGTCTGGGAGGCTGAGAGAGGGGAGCGGCTTTTACCCTCCGCACTCAGGAGTCATTACCGCCTTCAGGGATGTGACAGACCCAGTGCCAACTGCTTTTTGTGAACAAACTTTCTTAACGCTCACTATTTATCCCCATTCTACAGATGAAGTGACTGAAACACGGAAGCAACTTGCCCAAGGCCACACAACCAAGTGACGGAGCTGGGGTTTGAGCTGCTGGCCGACCGAATCCAGAGTTCTCCTCAAAAGTAGGCATCGCCCCGCGGGAGCAGGTGGATGACAGCGAAGCCCAGGCCCGCCTACTTTCCTGACCGGCCAGGTCTGCGCTCCCCTGAGGCGCCAGCAGGGGCCAGGCATCCAACCAAACCGCAGCTCCTGGATTCTCGGGGGACCACCTGCATGCCTCAAGCCTCCCACTTACTGTTCTTGGGACTGCCGCCTGCCTGCCCCACCTCTGCTTATCCCTTTTCTTTAGGTCAAATCTGCTGCTCATCCCCAGCTGTTAGCTACAGGTTTAACTGGTTTTCCAGATCACTTGTCAGAGTCAACCTCTTAGGAGATAAGCTGAGCCCTCGCCAGATAAATTTCTGCACCCCGCCTCTGGCATCTTGTAATAGTAGAAACTGCGTTAATAGTGTGATCTCATAGCTACCACTGACATGGATTGTGTTGCTCCATGCTCATAACAACCCCATGGAGCTTGTCAGAGTGTACATGTACCCACTTCCCAGATAAAGAAGGTGAGGCATAGAGAAGTTTGGTAGGTGTGCTGGTAGGTGGTGGAGCTTCACCCACACCCACATGCTGATTTTGTGCAGTAGGCAGACAGAGGTTTGGCTGAGTGATTGGGCGGATGACCATAGAGGTGCATGTACGATGGTTGAGTGGAAAGAAGGGGCCATTGCTTGCTGGCTGGATGGATGGAAGGAAGGATGCATAGATGGATGGATGGATGGATGGAAGGAAGGATGGATGGATGGATGGAAGGGTGGATGGATGGATGGATGGATGAAGGGTGGATGGATGGTTGGATGGATGGAAGGGTGGATGGATGGATGGGTGGATGGATGGATGGGTGGATGGAAGGGTGGATGGATGGATGGGTGGATGGATGGATGGGTGGATGATGGATGGATTGCTGGATGGAAGGAAGGGGTGGATAGATGGATAGAAGGAAGGATGGATGGAAGGAAGGGGTGGATGGATAAATGGATGGATGGATGGATGGATGGACGGATGGAAGGAAGGGGTGGATAGATGGATAGAAGGAAGGATGGATGGAAGGAAGGGGTGGATGGATAGATGGATGGAAGGAAGGGATGGATGATAGATGGACGGGTAGATATAGAGGTGAGTGACCAAAGGGCCTGCCAAGGGGGAAAGGTAAGGAATACAGGAGGGGTATAAGTCCACATCAGGGAGGTTCATAGGAACTCAGACCTCTTGCTTGTTCCATCATCCACCAGGAGACACTCTGCTTAGTCATCTTGGTTACCACCTGCGCTGTGGGCCAGAGAAGTTGTCCTGGAAATGTCCTCTGACTGCAAGAGAAGTCATCATTTGTGCCCTGAGAAGTCCGCAAGCACCCCTGGCTATGCCCTGGAGATGTGGCAGCTACAGCCAGAAGTGTGAAGGCTCTCAGAAAAGTCCAGAAGCTGCAGTTCATCAAAGCCAGGACTGGCGCGAAGGCAGTAGGTTATGTTGTAGGAGGGAAGGGTTAGATACCCATCAGTGTTTTAGTTATTAGTGATACTTTGTTCATCACGGATTTTTGGCATTAATTTTTTTATTTTTTTATATTTTTTCAAAGATTTTATTTATTTGACAGAGAGAGACACAGCGAGAGAGGGAACACAGCAGGGGGAGTGGGAGAGGGAGAAGCAGGCTTCCCGCTGAGCAGGGAGCCTGATGCGGGGCTCGATCCCAGGACCCTGGGATCATGACCTGAGCCGAAGGCAGACGCTTAACGACTGAGCCACCCAGGTGCCCCTAATTTTTTTATTTTTAAAAATATTGCACTCAAATATAGTTTATCTTGATTACTCTGTTTTTTGTTTTTTGTTTTTTTGGCACTCCCTTCCATTTTGCACCCGAGGGGTGTGTCTCACTTCGTCCACCCTAGTCCCGGCCCTGTGAGGGAGCAGCAGTTTCTGGACTTTTCTGCAAGCTCCCACACTTCCCCTGCTCAGTTGGTTTTGCTCTTGCATCTAGGGGAGGCAGGAGCTCGGTGGCAGGAGCCCAGAGCATGTGTGCCTCCAGTCATTTCTCGTACAGAGCCTCCTTCAATCTCTTGTTGTCCACAGATTCTCACTGTCTACACTCCTTTGCCCATCACTTAAGACCTCCTATGATACATCCCTATTCTGCTTGTAGTGTCCACCACCACTGCAGTCCTCATCAGTCTACAGGTGAGCTCCTTGTGGGGCACAACCCCCAGCTCCCTCTCTGTTCTCGTCTTGTCCTCTGTCCTCTACAGAAACTTCCTCTTCCAGAACCCCCAAATTAATAATGTGCACCACACACTGTTATGCTTTCTCCCTTAGTGTTTTGGAGAGCGTCTCGCAGAGCTGGTTGATTTTCAGCCAGCTTGTGCCCGTTAGGCTGTTAGTCTGAGTGGTCATGGGCCGGGCTATACTGGTGGTTAAGTATTTTGAAAGTCAGGTTTCCTGTATCTTGCCCTCCGCCGTGGAGATACCGGGGTGCTGGGGCTCACGCCCAGGGCCTGGTATACAGCAAGCGCAATGTAAATGCAGCAGCAACAGCCGCAGTAGCTGACATCATTCGTTCTGAGTCCGATAGTGACAGGCTGGGGCATTAAAGGTGACATTTGAAGGGCCCTGGGTCCCGGATGAGAGAGGTTTGGAGGTGCTGGGCTCCCCTCCTGATGCGATTGCAGTCAGCACGAGAGGAACAGGAATGGGTGTATGGGTTTGTGGTTGGGCTCGAGGCTCAGGGGAAACCGAGGGAGAGGAAGCAGCAGGTGGGGCCGGCGGAGGGCCCAGACCCAGGAGAGGATCCGCAGGTCGGCCGGGCCCCTGGCCCTGCGAGCAGCACATTGTCGCCCTCCCGTCCTGGCAACGAGAAATGGCCTTGCCTGTTTCTGGCATGAGTCACTTGGCCTGAGTGTGGGTCACAATTGCACAGTGAACACACACGCTTGCAGGTGCAAGGGGGCTCACGAGGGGCTGCCTGAGGGATGGGATACCTCCCTGGCCTGGTCCCCGGGGCCCCGCCAGCCATCATTCGGACCCTTCCTCGTCTGACACCTGGCCCCTCCTCTTCTCTCAGTCAGACCCCTTGCGTTCCTGCCCACAGAAGGCCCCGCTTGAGACACTCCGGCCGAGAAGCTCTCTGACTAGACCCCGTCTCTCTTGCTGCTGCGTCTTCCGGCTGCCGGGACGTCTAGGCAGCTCACAGCCCAGCGGTCTGAAGTGCGCACTCAGTGGCATCCCGCGAACCGATCTAAAGGGTTTCTGATCACAGCTGGAGTGCTTCTCAATGGATACTTGCATTCAGTTCTCTCTCTCCCTCTTTTATTTTTTAAGTAGACTCCACGCCCAACATG
Organism: Halichoerus grypus; assembly: GCF_964656455.1. Classification (NCBI taxonomy): domain Eukaryota; kingdom Metazoa; phylum Chordata; class Mammalia; order Carnivora; family Phocidae; genus Halichoerus; species Halichoerus grypus. Next base: position 771,245 of record NC_135719.1, read on the forward strand.
GGGCTTGAACTCACGACCCCGAGATGAAGAGCCGCCTGCTCTCCTGACCGAGCCAGCCAGGCACCCCGTCTCGCTCTCATTTTTTTTGAGCTGAAATTCAAATAAAATGAAATGAAACATTTAAAGTGTGCAGTTCAGGGCACTTAGCACGTTCACAGGGTTGTGCAACCACCACCCCCATCTGGTTTCAAAACTTTATCATCCCTGCAGAACCTCCCACGCCCGTGAGGTAACCACTGCTCATTTCCTCCACCCCAAATTCCCCCTCAGACACGAATCTGTTTTCTGTCTCTGGGAATTTGCCTGTTCTGGATGTTTTATATAAAGGGACTCCTATACCAGGTGACATTTTGTGTGTGGCTTCTTTTTTTTTTTTTTTTTTTCAAAGATTTTATTTATTTGACAGAGAGAGACACAGTGAGAGAGGGAACACAAGCAGGGGGAGTGGGAGAGGGAGAAGCAGGCTTCCCGCGGAGCAGGGAGCCCGATATGGGGCTCGATCCCAGGACCCTGGGATCATGACCTGAGCCGAAGGCAGACGCTTAACGACTGAGCCACCCAGGCGCCCCTTGTGTGTGGCTTCTTAACATCATGTTTTTGAGGTTCTAAACTGTAGCATGTATCAGTATATTTTATTTTATTTTATTCTTCTGAGAGAGAGAGAGAGAGAGAGAGAGGAAGGAGTGGGAAAAGGCAGAAGGAGAGGGAGAAGCAGACTCCCCGCTGAGCAGGGAGCCCGACGTGAGGCTCAATCTCATGACCCTGAGATCATGACCTGAGCTGAAACTCAGAGTCCCATGCTCTACCGCCTGAGCCCGCCAGGTGCCCCAATTTTTGTTTAAGGCTGAATAACAGCCCACTGAATGGATAGACCACATTTTGTGTATTCATTCCTCTGTTGGTGGACACTTGGGCTGTTTCCACCTTTTGGTTGTTGCGGATGCAGCTGCTGTGAACATTTGTGGGGAGACACCTGGCCAGGGCATCACTGGATCCCATGGGAACCCCGTGTTTACCTCCCTGAGCACCTGCCAGACCCTTTCCCACAGAGGCTGCATCTTGTCTCAGTGCCCCAGCAGTGAGAGCGGGTCTCCATTTCTCTTGCGGAGACCCGTAATTTTCTGGGGGTTTTTGGGCTGTAATCATAGCCCTCTGAGTGGGTGTGAAGCGCTATCTCATTGTGGTTGTGATTTGCATTTCCTTCGTGACTAATGTTGTTGAACATGTTTTCATGTGCTTGTTGGCTGTTTGTCCATCTCTTTGGAGAAATGTCTGTGTAGGTCCTTTGCCTATTTTTTAAAATTGATTTACTCGCTGTCTTTTGTTGAGCTGCAAGAGTGTTTTATATATTCTGGATACTAAACTCTTACCAGATATGTGATTTTTGAAAATATTTCCCCCCTTCTGTAGGTTGTCCTTCGGCTTTCTCAATGACGTCCTTGGACGCACCGAGTTGGTAATGTTGGTGGAGTCCGCTTTATCTGTTTTCCCTTCAGTCCCTTCCTTGCAGCCCCACTTGGAAGTGGGCCTGACTCCGGAGCAGCGCTGGTGGGTCGGGGGTGCTGGGAGCTGCAGGAGACGGCAGGCGTCCTGCCTGTGTGGGGTCTCATCGGAGGGAGGTGACACAGGTCTGTGGCATGAGCCATCGGCAGGCCTGAGATGGGGCAGATGAAGCGCTGGCCTGGAGAAAATTCAGGAAGACGTCCTGGAGGGACAGTGCAGAAGGGTGGGGTTTGGGAAGGTGGGATGGTGCTCCGGGCAGGGGGAGCTGCGTCAGCGGGGGCAGGGCGGTGGGGGTGCTGGGGGGCGCTGCAGACCAGCAGACCTGATGTCAGAGTCCGCTCTGGCAGCCACCCAGCAGCCCCGGGCTGCCACGTGCCGTGTGACAGCCTCGGCCCCTTCCCCGTGCGGGAGGATGATGGTGCCCACCGCACCGGCATTCCCAGATGGGTCACTGTTGCTGCGGTCACAAATGATCACAACCTTAGGGGCTTAAAAACAATGTCAATGTATCAGCTCCGTTCTGGAGGTCAGTGCTCAGGTGGGCACGCTGATTCCTCTGTTCAGGTCTCAGACGCCCGGAATTGGGGGTCCGTGGGCCTGGGCGGGCATGTATGTAGGTATGATTTTATTCATTTTGAGAGAGAGAGCGCACAAGCAGGGGCAGAGGGAGAGAGAAAAGCAGGTTCCCTGCTCCTGACATGGGGCTCAATCCCAGGACCCTGAGATCATGACCTGAGCCGAAGGCAGATGCTCAATGGACTGAGCCACCCAGGCGCCCCAAGGGCCTGGGCTTTTATGTACAGGTTCTGGGGGGAGAATCCTTCCCAAACTCATCCCAACTTGGGCAGAGTTTAGTTCCTGCGGTTGCGGGACTAAGGGCTCTGGTTCCTTGCTGGCCGTGGGCTGGGGCCTCGCAGCACAAGGCCACATGTGTCTCTGTTCCCCCCCTCCCCGTCTTCCAGCCAGCGGAAGTGGGGAGTCCTCCTCTGCACCGTCTCTCTGCCTCCAGCTGGAGAAAGGGCTCTACTTTTAAGGATATATGGGATTAGGTCGGGGCCCCCGTGATAATCAAGGCTAATCTTCCTAATTTAAAGCCTGTAACCTTAATTTCATCTGCAAAATCCCTTTTGCCAACATAATATAGTCACAGGTTCTAGGGATTAGGGCATGGACGTCCCTGGAGGACTATCTGTCTATCACAGTCCCAGGCGACACTGAGTAGAGTTAACCATGATTGATACCAGCTGATAGTGTGGTCTGGGTGGTTCGTGTGGGATTAGGGGGTGATGAGGTCGTACCCGGGGCTGGGGCGACATTTGCTTGGTGAGGCTTTGGTGTATTATTCTCCAGTCTGGTGCTTCTGAGACAAATCACCTGGGGATACACGCACAGGGATGTTGTTAAAATGCGGATTCTGACTCAGGAGGCCTGGGGCAGGGCCTGAGATCCTGCGTTTATAACAGATTCCCAATGCTGATGTTGTTGGTTTAGGGATCACATTTTGAGTAGCAAAGATCCTGTTCATTCCTTCAACAACCATTCCCTGTAGACCAGGCTCTGTGCTCGGCCGTGATGAGCGTTTTCCCCCTCGTGCAGTTTACAAGTTAGTGGGGAGGACAGGGACGTATAAACAATTGTGTAATGAAAGCAGAAAGAGTTTTCACAGTAATGATGTAGGAAAGAATGTTGGGGTTCGAAGCCGACGGCCAAGAAAGACTTCTTGAGATGTCTTTGGTGCACAAAGGTGGTTTTATTAAAGCACGGGGACAGGACCCGTGGGCAGAAGGTGCTGCACTGGGGTCTTGAGGGGTGGCCCATTATATACTTTCAAAGGGAAAGGGTTAGGGACAGTGTAAGTGTCTAAGGAATTTTGGAAAGAAGGTTTCCAGGACCTTGAGGAGGCCGGCTGCTGTTAGAAAAGGTCATTTATTACTGTCTAGTGAAATCCTAGTCATGAGACACTTCAGATGCGTATCAGGGGGCTATATGCTTGGGGGATGATTGTTAACGTATCTTGGAGGATTGAGATAAAGAAAGTTTCCAAAAGAATTTTTCTATGTTAAAGTAGACTTATGGGATCCTGGGGGTCGGACTTGTCCTCAGCCAAGCGTCCACATCGAGGCAGCTGAGCTCCTGGACGAAGGGCACTCTGCCTTTTTCAAGGACTTGTCAATGGGCTGGAGGGAGTAAGGGAATGCAATCATTTTCCTTCTGCCTTTGTTCCCACATCAGTCACCCTAACACATTGTGTGCCTTTCCCACTCTTACTTCTCATGAGTGCGCTGGAGGGTTTCCCAGAGGCCACATCGCGTGTGGCAGATTGAATGCAGAAGCAGATACGGGAATGCCATGCTTTTGTTTCAGCCAGACGTGAAGGAGATTTGCAAAAATGTACAGTGATGCTATTTTCCCTCACTGAATTATTATTTTTTTAAATTCAGTGATTTATCATTAAAAAAATAGGCTGTTTATGTCTGTTGAAAAACAGAAGTCATCCGAGCAAATTTGTAGATGTGTGCTTTATTCGGTGACTCCTGGGTGGGGCAGCACGTCCCCAACTCACCAGCACGATGGGGGCCTTGACAGGAGGGAGGGCCAGGAAGTCAGCGGCAGGGAAGGAAGGGCTGTTTAGGGCCGGGCATCTTGTTTTCCTGGATAAGGGACTGGCAGAGTGTTTATCCTGCAGGTGCCCCCCATCGTGCCGGTCTGGAAATTTCAGCCTCTTCAAAGGTGACCTTCTTGTCTACAGAATAAAGGGTGAGCCCACGGGAGAGGGCGGTGAGGAAACGCCCCCACTCTGCGTGGACACGCGTTCTGTGACTTCTGGCACCACCGTCCGCTCAGCCGCAGATTGCTAAGCTGGCCCTTGTTCCGTGTCCCCAGACACTCACCCCACAGGTGGTCTGTTTCCCCTTGAAGGAAGCCTGGTCATTGGCGTGCTGTCTGTCCCTGTCGCAGTTTGGCGACAGCCACCCCCCTGCCCCACCAGCCTGCACAGCCTGAATGTGGCACGGAGCTTCTGCTGACCAGCAGGTGCTGACGGAGGGCAGGGCTCCGCTGCAGTCCGGCTCATGCCCCTTCCCTGACCCCTCGGGCTGGGGCAGCAAATCCCAGAACGCAGCTGGGGCAGTTTTCAGGGCGCAAAGCGATGGACAGAAACAAGTGGAGTAGGGGCGCCTGGGTGGCTCAGTCGTTAAGCGTCTGCCTTCGGCTCAGTCGTGATCCCAGGGTCCTGGGATCGGGCCCCGCATCAGGCTCCCTGCTCAGCGGGAAGCCTGCTTCTCCCTCTCCCACTCCCCCTGCTTGTGTTCCCTCTCTCGCTGTCTCTCTCTCTGTCAAATAAATAAATAAAATCTTTAAAAAAAATAAAGATTAAAAAAAGAAGAAACAAGCGGGGCTCACACCCGTAGGGTTAGTGCTTCATGCTGGGCTGTGTGTGTGGGCTTGTGGGGTTGTCAGAGAGAAATGGACTTGTAAGGCCGGCTGCCCGCCCAGGGGCACCCGTGCCGTGCTTGTCCACACTCACCCTGCTCTTCTTGAGAACGTGAGTGGGGGCTGTGGGTCCTAGTGCGCCTGAATCTCTCACCCACGGTGATGCACAGGTAAGTGGCAAAGCAAGGGTGACAACTGGGTCTGTCCATTGCTTGCGGTTTGTTTAGCCGGTTGAAAACATAAAATTCTGTTAAATTTTTCCTAGTGTCTTGTCATTTGAAAATAATAGTCATGGGTGGATGTGAAGGTCAGGCTTGTATCTCAATAATATTCCAGCTTAAATTCCGAGTTACATGTAGTTGAATTGTGTAATTTAGACTATAACGAATCCACTGTGTTAGCGAGACAGACACACTTGGTGATGTTTACACTGAGCACAAAAGAGCCATTTAATTTAAACAAGATAATTCAACATTTGCTTTGCCTGGAGCTCATGAAACGTCATTCCGTTAAATCATGTCTCCAATCATGTCTCCATTTACGTAAGAGGACTGTCCTATCAAAGCTACTTTATTGTTACAGAAGTTAGAATGGTTCAGCATATTGTTATTAAGTTATGAACATACACTGAGAAACACTGTTTCGAACAAAGTACACTTGGCTACAGTAAGAACAACTGAGCATCTCCTGTGTTGTGGGCGCAGTTGTACACGCCTGGAGTCGTGGAGGGAGACAGAAATGGTGGGGGCCGGGATGAGGGTCCCCAAAAGATATCGGGCCCTGATCCCTAGAACCTGTAAATGTCACCCTTGCATAGAAAGAGGTTCTTTGTATTTGTTTTGTTTTTCTTTAAATTTTTATTTAGGGGCACCTGGGGGGCTCAGTGGGTTAAGCATCTGCCTTTGGCTCAGGTCATGATCTTGGGGTCCTGGGCTGGAGCTTCTCAGCGAGGAGCCTGGTTCTCCCTCTTTCTCACCCTCCCCCTCCCCTGCTCATGCTCTCTCTCCCTCTCAAATGACTAAATAAAACCTTTAAAAACAAACAAATAAGTAAATAAATAAATAAAGTTTTAGTTAAATTTTACTTAGTTAACATACAGCGCAATATTGGTTTCAGGAGTAAAATTCAGTGGTTGATCACTTACATATAACACTGAGCGCTCATCACAACAGGTGCCTCCCTTAATCCCCATCCCCCACCCAGCCCATCCCCACCCACCTCCCTCCATCAACCCTCAGTCTGTTCTCTATTGTTAAGAATCTCTTATGGTGGGGCGCCTGGGTGGCTCAGTCGTTAAGCATCTGCCTTCGGCTCAGGTCATGGTCCCAGGGTCCTGGGATCGAGCCCCGCATCAGGCTCCCTGCTCCGCGGGAAGCCTGCTTCTCCCTCTCCCACTCCCCCTGCTTGTGTTCCCTCTCTCACTATGTCTCTCTCTGTCAAACAAATAAATAAAATCTTTAAAAAAAAAATTTAAGAAAAGATAAAATAAAATATTAAAAAAAAAAGAATCTCTTATGGTTTGCCTCCCTCTCTCCTTTTGTCCCCCTTCCCGTATGTTCATCTGTTTTGTTTCTTTTTTTATTTTTTTAAAGATTTTATTTATTTATTCACGAGAGACAGAGAGAGAGAGAGGGAGGGAGGGAGAAACAGGCTTCCCGATGTGGGGCTCGATCCCAGGACTCCGGGATCATGACCTGAGCCAAAGGCAGATGCTTAACGACTGAGCCACCCCGGCGCCTACTGTTTCTTAAATTCCACATATGCGTGAGATCATACGGTATTTGTCGGAAGCGGTTCTTTGTAGATGTGGTGCAGCTAAGGGTCTTGGTATGAGCGGTTGCCCTTGCTTAGCAGAACGGCCCCAGGCACGCTTACGGAACTCCTCTGAGAGGCGAGCAGAGGGAGGCTCCTTGTCCGTGTGTCTGAGCAGGAACACGAGGCTGAGGCAAGCGGGGGGCGGGGGCGGGGTGGGGGTGGGAGCACACACTCCTCCGAGCCCCCGGGGCAGGGCGGACCTGCGGACGGACACCGAGACTTTGGCTGGGAGCTGAGGTCTGCGTAACTGTGGGCAAATGCCTTTCTGCTGTTTCAGGTCAAAAATAAAAGGTGACATTCTTGGGAAAGGATGAAACTGGGGCAAGTCCTGTGGGTGAATGACTGCATTTTGGGTTTATTGTTTCTGTTTTAACATGTAAATCCATCACAGATTTCTTTTTGTTATTTAATGAAACCTTACAGATTGTGGTAAAACACACAGGACACAGACCTTACCATCCTGACCGCCCAGAGCTCAGCGGTATTAAACACACGCGCACCGAGTACAGCTGTCCCTGTCCCCCAGACTCTCCTTATCCTGGGGGCCAAGGCCCTGTCCCCACCACACAGCAGGTCCCCAGCCCCCGTCACCCCCCTCACCCCCTTCACCATCGACTCTCTGTCTGTGTGAGCTTGAGACTCCGGTGCCTCATGAGAGGAATCTTACAGCATCTGTCCTTTTGTGACTGGCTCATCTCACCAGGCATCATGTCCTCCGGGGGCATCCGTGTTGAGCAGGTGTCGGGCGTCCTTCTGAGCGAGGACCTCAACCACCTCCATTCGACCTCAGTCTGTACTTGCTGATTTTGTTCTTCTTTCCGGCTTATCTCTTAACCTGGGCGAAAGACCAGAGCATCCCGTGATGGGAACAGAAACCGCCCCCTCGAGCAGTCAGGACTGCCCTGAGCCCGCGCGAGCCCCGTGACCGACCCCGAGACAGGGATGGACCTGACCTTCACCGCCCACCTGCCCACATTCTCCTCCTATAGACCTGGAGGTGTTTTCCTCACTTTGGACGCTGGCCCGCTGTCTTCCCGGTGCCGGCCCCCCTGAAATGAATCCCTTTCCTGTCTGTCTCTCTGCCTTCGATTCTGTCAGCGGCGCGTGGCCGAGCCTGGTCCACCTGGGACCCGCGGAGGGAGGGGCTGGCGCACCCCGGCGGCCCCGCCACACTTCCCTTTCGAGGCCGCATTGTGTGTAGAGACCATGCGTGTTTATCGTTCATGCACCGACGGGCACTCGGGCCGCTGACTCCTTCCCACTGCTGTGAAGGCGGGTGCGGTTTATCTTCGGGAACCTGCTGCCTGTTCTCTGAGCACACACCCAGGCGTGGGATTGCTGTGGTGGCGTTATTTTTAAATGGATTTAACAAATAATTATTTAAAGACTTTCCTGAAGTTTTAGTTTTGAATACACTAACCAGTAACTACAATTATAGCGACTGATATAACCCACTTATATGGGTTTTGGGGGGGAATTCGCAAGAGGTTTTTTTTTTTTTAAGATATTTATTTATTTATCTGAGACAGAGAGAACACAAGCAGGGGGAGCAGCAGAGGGAGAAGCAGACTCCCCGCTGAGCAGGGAGCCCGATGCAGGGGCTCCATCCCAGGACCCTGAGATCAAGACCTGAGCCGAAGGCTGAGCCACCAAGGCACCCCAGAGTTCTCGGCAGTTTTGAAGAGTGTCGGGGTCCTGTAGTTGGAGAACGCTGGCCCAGGGTGCTGGCAGGGGCGGGTACGAGCTGCCACCTGCCTGGAAGGTGATTAGGAGCCATGGGACCCTCTGCAAGTGGGAGTCAGGGGTGACCTCTGGGTTTCCGGCTTGCACAACCGGGTGGGGTGCCGAGGAGGCCGGGCTGGGGCGGGAAGCTGCTGAGGTCGGTTCGGTCCACTTGAGTGCAGGTGGCAGTGGGTCCCCCCCAGGAGGACGGCTTCCAGATGGTTGGCCAGATGGTCTGAAGCAGGAGGGAGGTGCGGCTGTAGCTGGAAACCTGCGGGTTACTGGCTGTGTGGGTGTCCTGCCCGAGCTGGGTCAGGAGCTCCAGGAGGTCAGGAACGGGGTGGGATGATGCTCACCAGGTATGCACACGCGGGAGTTTGATGCATGCTTGGAGCGTGCGTGGGTCTGGGCGGCACCGTCGTATCGTGTGACAGCAACCTGCCTCTTCAGGCCCCACGGGAGCCTGGGGCCAACCGACAGATCAGTGACACTGATCCTGTTTGCTTTGCAAATGCTCAAATTTGGTGCATCACGGATGCTTGCGTTGATTTTGACTTTTTAAAAGCATTAGAATGTTACCTTTACTATAGAGATTTTTGGCAGCCCTTAAACTTGACACCTGGTGGGGGGGGTGGCGTTCCTTGGGCCTCACTTTAGTCCTGCCCCAAAACAGCTCCGAGCACCGCCCAGCGCCTGACCCTGATCCTGAGCACCTGCATTCATGAGTGGTGACCTCGCCAATGCTGGGACGGTGACATCGCGGTCTTGCGTTATCTGGGTCAGGTCGGGGGTCTCGGCCTCCTCCCGACCCCCCTGCCTGATCGTCCTCATGGCACTTACCACCCTGCCCTGGGGCATTTCCGAAACTAGCAGAGCGCGAGCCTGGCGGGGGGCGGGGACCCTGACTGCATCGCTTCTCCTGGAGTCCACGGGGCCCGAGTGTTCTGTAAATACTTCACGAAGGAATGACAGCCAGGGGTCATCAGGCAGGCGCTTGCCTTGTGCTCATGATGTCACCGAATCGTCACGGCAACGCGGGCAGTGTTATCGTCCATGGTTTACAGAAGGGGAAACCGAGGCACAGAGCGGTGACATAACTTGCCCAAGGTCATACGGCTGGTGAGTGGCCAGACGGGGATTTGAACCTGGGCATTCTGGCTGAGCGCGGGGCATTCTGGGTAACTTTGGGGTGGAGGGCCTGTGCACCGCGCCATGTGAGCTGCTGTCCCCATCTCCACCCACCTCCGTGACCAACCCTGAACCCCCAGAATGCCTCCAGACGCCCCCTGGGGAGCAGCACTGTGCAGCGAGCTGCCTTCCCATCAGGAATGGACGCACCCCGGGCTCTGGTCTGGTGCATCCGCCGCCTCAGGGTCTGCTCATGGGGGCAGAAGGGCCAGGCGGTCCCTGTCCTGAGGCCGGGAGGCCAAGGACACCCAGTTGGGCTTTTGCCTTCCTTCCTAGGACGGCGAGGAAGGGGACCGCAAGCTCAGCCACGCCTGGACCTCGGGGACGTCCAGGTAGGCAAGGCCCACGGACCCTGGCACGGCCTTCGATGCCAGAAGGGGTAACGGCTCGTGGCTTCACTTTGAAGAAGCATGTTTCCCGTACGCCCTCCTGTGGACCTCAAAACGTACCGGTTCTCCCCTACTGGTAACTGTTCATCCTGTGCTAAGCACTTTCCGTGAGTTAGCTCATTTAATCCTATTCTAGGATGAGGTATTCTCATCCCCATTTTTCAGATGAAGAAGTTGAGGCTCAGAGAGGTTGAGTGACTTGGCTGGGCTCACCAGCAGGTAAGTGGTGCAGCGGGCGGTCACCACCAGCCGGGTCCTGTGGAACCGTCCCTCTCAGGTCACAGCAAAAGTGGGATGAAGAGTGCCTGCAGAGACCGCAAGGGCAGCTGCGCCCGCCGGCCGTGGGTCCGAGGGAAGGTGGCCCTGGGAGGTTCCGGAAGTGGGTCTTGCCCTACTTTGGGCTTCGTGCCTGTAACTGAGGGTGGCGTGCTGGCCCCGGCCCCCACGGGAGATGGTCAGGGGTGCCCCCGGCTGCTCCCCCCGGGGCGTGGGTGTGGGGCTCAGACCCTTCTTCCTCGGCGCATTCCCGCTCACCCTCTGTCGCCGTTGGGGGCTTCGGCTGGTGGCCAGGGCTGCTGGTCCCAGTCAGGAGCTGCCCTCCCCTCTGGGAATTCTCGTCCCCCGGGCTTCCCATGTCCTGATGTCCCCCATCTCACCTCCACCTCTGTGTTACACACTCACACTAGCCCTTCCCGAGCAAGAGCACTCTCTCACGCTTCTGGGCTTTCTCTGCCTGGGGTGCCCTCCCCATCTGCTCTGCCTGGCAAGTCACCCTTGCCTATCCCACCTCCTCGTAACTCTGTGGGGCTTTCTCCAACCCCCCACCACGTGCCCTTTCCTCCTTGGTGTCCCCACGGCCCTTCCCGCCCCATCCTCTGACAGAGGCTCAAGTGATCTGTCTCGAGACTGAAAGATGCTGCAAATCCTTTGCTCCACTTCCTGTTAGGAGGAGCAGCTTGGTCCCCTTCCCTTGTGACCCAGCGGGCCTTGGTGACATGCTGGATCCCTGGGATGTTGGAGTCTGAGGCTGGGTCATAAGTAGCCTTGCAGCTTTTGCCCGAGCCTCTTGGAAGGTGGCTCTTGGGACCCAGCAGCCACCCTGAGGAACCCAAGCCACACGGAGAGGCCAGGTGAGGGTGCTGGGGGGACAGCCTCAGCTCAGCCCCCAGCCAACATCAACTTCCAGCCACTGGACGCCCCGCCCAGTCGAGCCTTCAGTAACCCCAGCTGCTGTGACCGTGACCTCAGGAGAGCCCCATCCTCAACCCCCAGGACTCAGAAACCTAACAGAAACTGTTTCAAGCCATTAAAGTGTTGGGGTGATTTGTCCCAGGGGTAGCAGATCACCTAAACGGTCTCCCTCATCAGACCACGAGTCCCCAAGGGCAGGGTCCATGTCCTTGTCACTCTGGATCTCCAGCCCCAGCCCAGCGGTCTGCTAAGGACCAGGGACTCCTCAGATACCCTTTGAGTGAACGAATGAAACCCATCAAAAGTCACTGTTCACCCTGAGATAGAAGAGATTTATTAGCAAGAGGTAATCAGGAAACATATATTTTTACAAAAATGGAAATTTCTTTTTTTTTCCAAACAAGCTGTAAGTTGAAATATTGTAGGACTTGAAATAGAATTCTCATACCACTAGGTATTGCTTACAGCAGAAGTTGTTTGTCGTCGTGAGCATGCCTGCCGCTTGAGTGAACCCGCGCTCTCTCTACTGTACAGTGTAAAAAATCGACGGTAGTATTCACAGAATAAGCACTACGGTACTATATTCCTGCTAGAAGGCGCTCAGACGGGACCACAGTATATGCGATAAAAACACTCGGTTATTGATTCCCTAGTTCTACGGTGTGGTACTATTTTCACAAAGCAGACAGACTCAGAGCATCTCAACGGAAGCTTGGAGTGACCATTGGGCAGCTAGGAGAGGAGGAGTGACGTGTTCTGTGTCCCCGACTTGCAGTGAACGCCGGGCCGCGGTCAGCGCAGGCCAGCGCGACCTTGTGTTGTGACTCCGTGTCCCTCGGGGCGCTCCGGGGCCTCGCCCGGGGTTCACGGAGACGGCTACTCATGCTACCTGGTGTGAGTCCTAGAGCGCGCAGCACGCAGTGCCGGCACGAGGTGGTGGTGCTGGTGACACGGGGCGTGGTCCTCGGTGGAGGGGACACCCCTCCGTCCGGGTTACTGGGAGACGGGGGAGCTTGGACCCCTGTGATTTTGGCTGAAAAAGCTGCTTTGGAAATTGGCATCACCATCAGCGGGAAGATCTGTGAATGACTGGACTTCAGGGTGCGGTCCCCTCCCGCCTCCCCCCACCCCCCAGTTAGAACAATTACATGGAACATGCTGGGAGGACGCCCGGGGGTGGGGGGCGGACGCAGCCCGGGGCCGGGGCCGGGGCGGGCCGGAAGCAGGACGGTGTCCAGGCTCGTGTCTGCACGGGCTCCGTCCCCCCTCCCGAGAGAGCGAGGGGCCGGGAAGACTCGGACGTCGTCGTTGGAAAGAACCAGGTGCTGCGGGACGCGGGGAAGGGCGACGTCGGAAACGGAGCCGAGCGCCTATTCCGGTCTACAGGAATCTAAGAACGAGAACGGACTGGTGTTCTTGGAGAAGCACATACTAAAGAGGAAAATCCAGGAACCAGACGACTATGTACAACATCACACAGAGCGTGTCCGTGGTGCGGCTGGGGCCGGCCGGCTTCAGGTGGGCAGTTTGGGCTCCATGCGGAGCGAGGACTCGTAGAGGCTTTCCTCGTCCATCACGAAGGACCGGTCCAGCAGGTACTGGGTCACCTGAGAGGAGGAAGAGACAGAAGGAGAAGCGGCCGCAGGGCCGCGGGGCCGCAGGGCCTCCGGGACACCTGACGGCGGACGCCGGGCCCGGGAAGCAGGCCCTCCGCGGGGCGGCCAGGCCGGCGCACGGCGCTCACGGGCCTCACGCCGCGTTTTGTCTTCATGTTGTCTTGGTATTGTCGTTGAACATCGTCCTGACAGGAATGCTAAGTCACAGGGGGTCAGCGGGACCCTCGACTGCCTTTCTTTGGTGGAACGCTAGATGAAATGTTTTGGGGCTTTTTAATTTTTTTAAAGATTCTAATTATTTATTTGAGAGAGAGAGAGCATGAGCAGGGGAGGGGTGGAGGGAGAGGGAGAAGCAGGCTTCCCGCTGAGCAGGGAGCCCGATGCGGGACTTGATCCCAGGACCCTGGGATCATGACCTGAGCCTAAGGCAGACACTTAACCCACTGAGCCACCCAGGCGCCCTGATTTTGGGCTCCAATCTTGAAAAAAAAAAATCGACCATGTCAAGTGTAGAATCTAAGTGGTGGGTGGGTGTCTGGGGGTTTACATGTTCTCTCAACGTGTCTTTATGCTATGAAGATAGATTTAAACATTAGGTTGACAGAGCTCCAAGCCACATTCACCCCAGGAAGGAAAGTGGGAACGGGCTGGGTGAGGGCCGGGGCTCCCCGTCTGGTCTTGCACGGCTCATTCCGGGGAAAAACCTTGGAGTGGACAATCCGGAGGACCCACGGCCGGGCTGGGTTCCTACAATTAGATGTGCCTGAGGGTGCCCGGGGAAGCCCCAGCTTCGCCAAGAGTCCTTCCAAGGCTCGTTCATTTGTCAGCTGTGGAACCAAACACATCACACGTCTTACATGGTATTTGGGAATCTTCGGATGGCTGCTAAAGCAAAATCAGGTCTCTGCCGCGAGCATCTTGGCTCCTGGACCCTGTGCTATTGTGGGGGCGGGAGCGGCGAACACGCTGGCTCCCAGTCACAGACACAGGGATGACCGTCTGGTTCATGGCTCTCACCAACACCTCCAGGAAGTGGACTCCAGACATCACAGTCTAGATTAGCCCATACCCGCTGATAAAGACGTGAGTGTCTGGCCGCTGGTCTTCCTCGCCCAGCTCCAGCCTCCCACCAACACCCCTTTCTAGATAAACCTACAGAAATTTGGACCCGTGGGCACCAGCACATGGACGAGCTAGTTCTCTCCATCACGAGCATGCTCAAGGTCGAGCTCCCACAGTTCTGTGTCAGGGGAGACGGGCTGCAAACAGCACCCCCGGGAAGCGGTTAGGGACAGGAGAAGGGGCCCCAGGCCTGATCCAGAGCCTGGCACGTAGCACGTGCTCAAGAAATATATGTGGAATGACAGAATGAACACAGAGCAAGGGGAAAGGGGCCCCATCAATAACCCACTGGTTCTTCTCAAAAACAGATTCTCAGAGGGCAAATCTGCAGTAAAGGAAAGTGAAGCTTGACTTTCTGGGGTGCGTGGTGGTCAGTCTGGGGCTGGACGCTCTGTGAGCTGTGAGCTAGAAGGCTGAGAGGCTCTGGATGGGAGGGGACGGATCTCTGGGCAGAGAAGAGATCATAGGATTCGAGCCAGAGTTTGGGTCAGCAAGTCTCAGTGACTGTATCTGTAAAACGGGGCACACGGTTCAGAGAGTGAAGTGAGACCAACATGCTGTCTTTACAAATGCAATTAAACCAGTTCTGTAAGCTCCTTTCCTGGCTTCCCAGGGTCCTCAGGACCAGGTTCCGGATCCTTCCGGGAGCCCAGGCTCACCTGGCTTGGCCTGCCTACGGCAGTCACCCCCAGACAGGCCCTCCCCGCCTCCCAGAGCTGGTCTTGCTCGCAGGCCCCCACGCGGGCAGCACCCCTCTGCGTGGACCTGCGTGTGCTCTCTGCCGCCCTGGAGGTCGCAGCCAAGGGCAGACCGAACCTAAGCGCCCATCACGAGAGCTGGCTAAGTAGGCGCTCTCTCTGCCTGTGAGGCCGATGGTCTGAGACACGCTGTCGAGGAAGAAAGGGACTCGGAGCAAGGAGGTGTCCTACGCTGCCACGTCACAGCTAGTCAGCTGGGCGAGCTCCCGTTTGCACAGAGATGGGGATCCCGCTGCCTCTGGGGGCGACCTGGTCGCTGGGGGGCTTTTCACCGCCTGCCCTTCCCACCTGTGACTTGTGCAACTAGGGAGCGTATTCCTCTTCAAAAGGAAGTTGTAAACGCTGCCTCCCTTGCCTGGTGGGGGATCAGACGGGATCACCAACCATCGCCGGCCGGGAGCAGCAAGGTCGGCACCTGCTGTTGGAAGGTCAGCGGAAAGGGGAGAGGGAGGGCTTCCCGGCAGGGCTGGTGTTGGAGCGGCGCCCAGGGGAGCCCGCGAGCGAAGGGGGTTGGATGTGGAGGGATGAGGGAGGAGGGGGTGGTCCAGAGAGAGCACCTGTGTGAGAACCGAAGGGACGGACGGGGTGCGGGCCGCTCACCTTCACTTGGTGTTCTATTTTATACGCAGTTTGTTGAAACTGGCGAATCTCTCGGATAATATGAGATATCTGTGAGAAGGAGGAGTGTTTAAGAAGACAGTTTGCTGTCTCCGTGCCCCCACTTCGCAGCGCAGAAGGGGCACCAACAGCCAAGCCTGACGTCGGTCTCCTAATTCCCAGACACGCCGCCCCCTGGGAAGCCCCACCGAGGCAGGTGCTTTCCTTTGAACCAGCAACCTGTTCCCACGGGTGAGACTGGTCAAAACTCTACAGGTTAATGATGCAAGGAACAGAAACGGTATCGTTCCACGAGTGGGGCAGGCTGGCCAACATCCCAAAGCAGCCCCCGCTTCTCAGCAAAGGTCAGGGCACCTGCCACGTTCTGAATGCCCGCTGTGGGCAGGCACCCCGCGAGGGGGCCCCGACCCGTCCCCAGGATGGTGCTCCCAGCTTGCGTTTGACGGAGAAGCCCTTCTAGGGAAGGAAATCTTCAGTGGAAGCCCATCACACAGCACCGACCCAACGTCCCGTCCCGTGAGAAGGCAGACGGGCTGGCTACAACTCTGGCCCCCGCCCCCTCCCAGGCCCCAGCAATCTCTGGGAAAATTTGAAACCTATTCGCTTGCGCTTGGGAGGTGCTGCGTTCATGATTTTGTGGGGCCCCACGAAGCAAGTGTCCGTATGGACACTAAAAGAACAGGTGCAAATAAAGGCACAGCCCTTGGGTCAAGCAGACGCGGCTCGAGACCCAGCTCTGCCTTTCACCCGCAGGGTGACCGTGGGCCGGTCACTGACCCCTCCGAACCTCAGGCTGCTCCCCTGGGGGGTGGGGCACACCGTGCCAAGAGCACCCCCCCTTCCACTGCGGGCGTGATCCGAGGGGGTGCAGGGAGGCTGGCTGGCGGGGGAGCCCCGGCTCTCGCTGGAGGAGTCAGACCCAGGCTTCCGAGAGCACGTGCCCCATGGAGCAGGCCCGGTGGTCCCGGGACTCGGGTCTGGGCTTGGACGCCCCCCCGCCGCCCCGGCAGACTCACCATTCTCATCTTGGAGAAGTTGACCAGGCCGTCCTCCGTGTAATTGGGCGTCCCCTCTTCGATGAAGGCCAGGTCGGTGAGGTACATCCCCAGGTAAGGGACACAGGGGGGGTCACAACTTCAAAGCGAATGGCATTAAACAAGAGTTTTTCATTTAGAACCATGAGCCTCTACTAACAGAGCGCCCTGCATGCATCTTCTGCTTTGCTGGAGGCAAAGGGCTTTCTCTCCACCGAGAATCACGGGAACTCTTGGGCCCAGGATTGTCAAGTGGCTCTGAGGGTGATGGGGTGACGGTACCAGCGGGGCCCGGGGTCTCTCCACCAATGGCCCCCTCCCTCCCTGAGCCAGAAAGCCCTCCCCTGCCTCTCCGCCCGGTCCTGGATGCAGCCCCCTCCCCCGTCCCTCCAGTGAAACTCTCCATCCAGTCCTGCTCTGCAGTCACCTCCCGCTGGACTCTGCAGCCCCCACCCCATTCTGCCAGCTATGGTACCCGGCCCCCCAGCGTCTTTCCGCTCCTTGAGACTTCTCTGCCTCCACATCGGGCCCCAGGGGGTGTCCTGCCCACCCAAGCACGGGGGTGCCTGAGCAGGAAACGCTGGCCCTCTGAGGTCACCCTCCTGCAGGTGGCTTCTGGGCAGGGGGTTGGGGGACAGTGTCCATGACAGGTGACTTTTTTGGGGGGCCTTTTTGGGAGATGGGGCCCAGGACTGATGGACTACACCTCTCTGATTTGTGGCTCTGAAGCAGGGGCTTCGGTTACGGCTCAATGGTGGCGTCTTCCAGTGCCTCTGGGTGGGACCAGGAAAGGGGCTGATTGAGTGATGGGTCCGGCGGCCACCATGTTCGGCAGAGCTCCGGGGAGTGCCCTCAGGGGGCCCTCACAGTGTCCCGCCGCCTCCTCTTAGCTCAGCACACAGATGCAGGGGGCTCTCTGCACGTACCTGCAGGTGCCCTGACCCCCTTCCTAGACCCTCTCACTTTTGTCTCCTCTTTGGCGACCTGCCCCTCTAGAGGAAGGGGAGGTGGGGAGGACGGGGGATGGGGGGCAAGAACAGAACCCCAGCCTCCGCCCCGCGCCTGCTGGTTGTGTGACCCCCGGCCAGGTCTCGGGGTCCCGAGGCTCCCCTCGTACAGGTGAGCGGGTGGCGAAGGCGGTTTTTGTTGCTCAGATGGTTGAGTGAGGCCAGGGGACACTCTATTAAATAACACTGATTCCTACGGTAAGAAACACCAGACTTTCCTCTGGGGGTAGAATGGCTTTGACGCCTTCTGACACTGGCCATTTCCTCCCCCACTTCTTCCTTTGTAAACAAGTAGCAACAGGTCTCAGAGTGTTGGCAAAGACCGGGATCCCAGCCAGAACTCAGTAACTGCTTTGTTCCCACCGTATCTATTTATGGTGGCAACCTTGTATGATGGCAAGTAAGGTGGTTTTCCGTTTACTGCCCTGATAGCGTTTTCCTTCTTAATTACATTGATTTTTGGGAAAACGTGAGTTACTTATAGGGAGATCTGCTAAGTGAATGTAAATACGGCTGGCACGCGGGTGGGAGGTGGGCCCTTGGAGTTGGGGAGACCGGGGACAGGACAATCGGTTTTTGAACTCTAGGTCTTGACTCTTTCTTGGGTATTGAAAATAATTTAGCAAGTGTTGATCAGAATTTTTTTAAATGAAAAAAAAGTCAGAAACAGAATAAAAGAAAACATCTGAATTCATTGCATGGACCAAAAGTATACGTTGCTTTGTGAAGTTTTAGTTCTTGTTATGCATATATGCATTTCTAAAAAAAAATATATATATTTTTACTGTGGGTTGTGATTTAAAAAGAAAGCCAGACCTGCAAGGGTCACTGGCAGGAGTCTCTGGGTCCCACCAGACAGTCTGTGACCATTACAGGCCCGGCTTTCCACGTCCCGCCCATCACCCTGCGAGTCTGAGGCACGGGCTCGGGGCGGACGGAGACGTAGTTCAAAGATGGAGAAGGAGCCCCGGGGCCGGCGGAGGGGGGCAGCTTGCTGGCCAGCGGCCTCTGACGGGGCTTCCCAGCTCGCCCTGCTGGTTCCGCACCTGATGGGGTAACTTGGTGACCCGAGGCCGGGAAGCACCTCTTGTCTGGGATGGAGGGGGGAGTGGGGGGCCATGTGGCCGCAGAGTGTTCCCGGGGGCCTCATGAGGTCTCCGACTGTCCAGACTAGTGGGGAGGATCAGGCGTTCCCCTGACCATGGAGGTGGCTTTCCCCGACCTATTTATGGCAGCTCACGGGGGGGCTGTAGAAACACGGCCGACGTGTGAGTTAGTCACTTGCAAGTGGCATCGTCAGCCCCACTACCACTCTGTCCCTATTCCCCGCTTCCTAGTGAGGTGTTTCGGGGAGGGGCCCGGGGACGAGCACACGTGAGTAACCCAAACCCAGAGGCGTGTCGGCCACTGTGTGGGGTGGCCGGCGTGGAGGTGGCAGGTGGGGGCAGGTGTGCGGAGGAGAGGGCCGGTGGAGGGTCCCCAGGGGACTGGGGAGGGTCCCCTGTGTGGGGACTGACCTGAAGGAAAGGCAAGCGTGCTGAGGGCCCCTACGTCTGGCTAGCTCTGAGCTTTCCCTGGGGGCACCCCGGGCCCTCTTGGGTGGGGTCTTGCCCTGCCTGGATCAGGGCCCACCCACAAGAGCTGGTATGGGGTGGCTTCCCCTGCTGACAGACCCCTCACATGCCCGTACCTGGGGTTTTAGGGAGAAGAGAGGAAAGTGCCCCACTTTCCATTCTAAATGATGCCTCTGGCTTTCTGGGCCTAGATGTGGTCTTGCCTTTCTGTGGTTGTTTGGGGTTCCCAGCTGGGATATTTCTTTCCACCAAGAAATTCTTGATGATGTCAAGCGGGACAACAGAGATCACAGGGTACCAGCAACTGAAAATCAGAGGCGGCTGCCCAGTGGGCTTCCACCGAGGGGTCACCTCTCCCTTCTCCCTCCTCTGCCTTGCCCCGGGGGGGGACGGGCCACTCTCCCACCCACTCTGCTGCCTCTGGTTAGGGCCCTCCTCTCCTTCCCAGGGAGGGTGTGAGGGGCACTCAGGCTGGGCTGTGTGGCCCGGAACCCCTGTGGCCAGGGTCCAAGCCTCCAGCACGTGGTGCAAGAAAATTAGGCACTCAGATTTGGGGGAAAAAATTGCCATGGGGCAGGAGTGGGGGTGGAGCCCAGAGTCCAATCTTGTTTTTTGCCACCTGGACAACTGCTCTGTTGTCTTGTTAACGGGAGACCAGACTTTGCTGGGTGGGCACAGGCAGAAAATCAAGGCGGGAAGAGGTATTTGGGATATTGGAGCTCTTGGACTCCTTGTATCCCCACAGATGGGTGGATTTTCACCCCCGTGAAGAGGAGGGGCTGGTGAGGGGCTGGGGGTCAGCTAGCCGACTGGCTCCCCCAGGGCCACCCGTCTTTCACTCATCCAGCCGCCTGCAGCGAAAGCCCGGCCCCCCGGGGTTCCTCTAACAGCGGGCTTCCTATTTAAATTAAAGCCAACGAACGTGCAGATAGGCAAATGTGCGCTGGGTTAAGATTAGACGGGGGGCAAAACCAGAATTGACCCCAAAAGGGCTGGTGACCAAATTTTACTGTCAAATTTAAATCTCAGCCAAATCTCATGGCACGGAGCTGTGGGAGGCCCTGATGGCTGGCAGGCAGACAGGAGGGGACAGCCTCAGGGCTCCTCAAGGGTGTGGGTCTGGGGAATGAGCAGGGCAGATGAGGTCATGCTCAGGCTTCTGGGCAGGGGACAGGTGCATACAGCCAGCGCTGTGGGTGGACCTGGGGGGATTTAAGAAGGTGGGCGAGAGGAAGAGGGGTCAGACGTAGGGGTGAAGTCTTGACTGGTAAAGGTAATAAGGCTATTCATTGTCATAGTGCTGTGGGCTGGGACCCACGTGGTAAGGCTCAGCACGGCTCCTTGTCCGGGTCACCCGCTGTGCCCACAGACTGCCACTGTCCCCTGCCTGGTGAGACGGACCCCCAGGGGTCCACACGGCACAGATCTACGGGGAAACCACAGCGCCTCCGGAGAAGGGGCACAGGACACATCTGCCCCGTGTCTCCCCAATCTCTTGTTCCCTTGCAAGGCTTGGCCCACGCGTCCATAAAACAAGAACCTGGTTTGCATGAAGGCCTCAGCCCCCAGAATGCCTGGAGACCCCGCTGCCCCGCGTGGCAGGGAGCGGAGGTGCCCGGGACAGGCATTGACGTAGGCTGAGGAGAAGGAAGACAGCACGGGGACTGAGACAGAACAGGGGCCATGGAGGCGCGGAGGCGGCGGCGGACGGACGAGGAAGCCATGGGAAGGAGGCGGATGGAGGGGCGCCCGGGGCGGGCGAACAGGTTGGAGAATGCATGATGGGGCAGCCCCCACAAGCACAGCCCAGGGGGCTCCGCGGAGCCCAGGCACCAGAGAGACGGCACAGATGCGGGTGGGACATCTGTCTGAGGACAAGTACGTGGAGATGCGCACAGCAATGGCACACGGAGCTGGCAAAGGACAGGCCGGGGTGGCGGGGGGCCAACGAGGAGGGCAGACGGGGCTGGCAGCGGGGTGCGCAGGCCTGCCGGGGGGGTGGGTCTGCCTCATCCCCAGGCCCTGGGGGCAGTGACCGTGTGGTCTGTCCTGACGGCAGGACAGGCGCTCGTGGGCTCCGTAAGGAGCCAGGACCCCGGGGTGGCCCAGGGTCTCTCCACGGGGTGCAGGGAGGAAAGGGCGAGGCCAGCCCGGCTCGGCCCATGGCAGGACGGCAGAGCCCAGCACCGAGGCCTGAAGCGCACAGCTGCGGGGGTGACTGTGAGTGGCCACAGCGGGTACCGCTGGGCTGGGGCTCTGCTCTGCTGGGACAGCTCGCCTGGAGCCGCACAGGAGGCGGCCTTGGGCAAACCACCGAGTGCCGGCCTCACAGGCCACTCTGTGCCAAGTTCTGGCTCTGTCACCACGGCCCCAGGGCCTCAGTGTCCTCGTCAGGAGAAGCAGGATGGGAGAATCTACGTGCACTGGTGGTTCTCCGGGGGGAGACTTCGCCTCCCAGGGGTAGTCGGCAATGAGCGGAGGCAGTTTTGGTGGTTAGAACTTGGGGAGGGGGCACTGGCATCTTGTGGGTGGGGGCCGGGGCTGCTGCTAAACATCCTACAGGGCACAAGACAGCCATCGATACAGGACCATCCTGGTCTAATGACAAGAGGGCTGAGGCTGGGAGGCTCTGCAAACAGTAAGGTGCGGCTGGGGGGCTCTGCAAACAGTAAGGTGCAGCTGGGAGGCTCTGCGAACAGTAAGGTGCAGCTGGCGGGGCTCTGCAAACAGTAAGGTGCAGCTGGCGGGGCTCTGCAAACAGTAAGGTGCGGCTGGCGGGGCTCTGCAAACAGTAAGGTGCGGCTGGCGGGGCTCTGCAAACAGTAAGGTGCGGCTGGCGGGGCTCTGCAAACAGTAAGGTGCGGCTGGGGGGCTCTGCGAACAATAAGGTGCGGCTGGGGGGCTCCGCGAACAGTAAGGTGCGGCTGGGGGGCTCCGCGAACAGTAAGGTGCGGCTGGGGGGCTCCGCGAACAGTAAGGTGCGGCTGGGGGGCTCCGCGAACAGTAAGGTGCGGCTGGGGGGCTCCGCAAACAGTAACGTGCGGCTGGCGGGGCTCCGCAAACAGTAAGGTGTGGCTGGGGGGCTCCGCAAACAGTAAGGTGCGGCTGGGGGGCTCCGCAAACAGTAAGGTGCGGCTGGGGGGCTCCGCAAACAGTAAGGTGCGGCTAGAGGGCTCTGCAAACAGTAAGGTGCGGCTGGGGGGCTCCGCAAACAGTAAGGTGCGGCTGGCGGGGCTCTGCAAACAGTAAGGTGCAGCTGGGGGGTACAATTGTTGCCAAAACTGCATTTCTTTGATTCCAAGATGCCATTTTCTGCACAATGCGGTCTTGTTTTGGGGACAAATTCTCAATTAAAAAAAGGAATGCAATCACATTAAATAAATACATTGACTTTAGGGCATATTCTGATGTCAGAAATACTGAAATGTGGGCAAGTGTGCACGTCAGAATGGAGGCCTCTGCATCACAGCTCTTGGGCTTATGGGGACCGTAGCATGCTCCCCGTGCCCCCTCCTCTCTCTCTGTTTCTCGGGAAAGGCCACCGAGACTCTGGGATTTCTCCAGCAGACCACGGAGAACGAACCCTGGAGGTCTGGGGTGCCTAAGGGTCTTGTGGGTAGACGGTCGGACAGACAGACAGACAGACCTCCTGCTCCAGCCGATGTGGCCTGTGAATGCCTCTGCAATGCGGTTCTACGATTTAAACAGTAATGGTGACAAAATGACACACACTTACTTTTTCAGAGCTTCTCTCAGATTCTTAAATCTGCCCTCTGATGATACAAGCTTTTGGAGCTTATCAATCAAAGCTTTTGTCTAGAAAGAATTAGAAGCATTTACTAACGCGGCACGCACTGAGGCCCAAGGCACCGGCCCACACTCCACGGGCTGCCCTCGGGGCTCCAGAACTCCCTCTGCTCTGCCCCGTCACGGGGCAGGGCGTTTCCGGGGACCGCCTGAGTCTGGAACCTCACCCCCCAACTCCTAGAGTCAGATACGGACCCCGTCTTGTGCGTCTCGAGTGTACACGCACCCTTCAGAAACACGGAGGTGGGGCGTGGGGGACCTGGAAACCCTGGGCACCCTGGGAATGGGGGGTGGAGGTGGGGCTGGCAACTGCAAGGAGCCCCCCCTCCAGGGCAGAGCCTCTCTCGCGCACTGAACCCCAGGGTTGCGGCCAAGGGATACACCTTCACCTGTAGCTCTCAGGACCCCACGCGAATGTAAGAATCGAGAAGGAAGATGGCAGACGAGCTGATCCTCTAGAACAAGCCTTGCAGGGGAAGAGCCAACCCCCGGCTGAGGGTCCCGTCTGCCACACGTCAGGCTGGAGACTGACCTCGGCCTAAGCGAGGCCGCCCTGGGTCCGGCTTGGCGCTCCTTCCCCAGCGCGGCCGGGGGAGCCCCTGTACCTCGGTGGCCCCCACTCCCTCATTTACACAACGGGGAGGTGGACTAGTGAGCCTGCTTTCCAGCTCCCGTCCTCAAAGTCCAGACCATGGCTGAGGGGACACGGGCCACAACCCCTAAGCTTTGGGCCAGACGTTTTCTGAGAAGTCTGCCCCCAGAAAACGACACGATGGGAGAAGAGACCCACGTGTGCTTCCCAAGGGGCGCGGCTGGAAGAGCACCCCGTTCAGGTTGCTCCCCGACTGATGAGAAGCGTCGTCACCGGTGTGGACCTACCCTGCTCAAAGCAGAAATGTGTCCTGGATCCCGTGAAAGGGACACACACAGCCAAGGGCACAGGATTCTGCTTCCTCCCGAAATGGCTGCCCTCACGGATCCGTCCTGAAGCCTGGACGCCCAGGCCCACCCCTGCCCCGGCGTCTCAGCGTCCTCCCTGCACTTTTCCAGAGTTTTCTGTCCAGGGCTGCTGCCCCACGCGCTCCTCCTTCCCACCCGCCTGGGAGGAAGGACCTGAGGCGTGAGGCCAGATGCAGGGGCTGAGAGTCCTGGACCGGGGGGCCTGGCTGGGCGCTGCGACCGGCCTCAGCGAGCACACGGGCAAGGCCACACACCTTGCAGAGTGCTGGGTCTCCAGACTCACATCTGGAGAATGGGAGGGTAGGCCCAGGTATTCCCTAAAGGCAGTAAGAGCTCAGATATCCTAGGACTGTGGGCCCCACAGAAGCTAGATCAGGAGGCCCCAGGGGCCACATAGCTCCGGACGAAGTATCACCACCAGTGGTCGTGGGAACCTAGGGAGGATATTCTCACATGTGGAGGTTTGGGATATACACTTGGGGCCAATCTGTGGCTCTGAGTTGGGCATGCTTTGATTCCTTCCACATCTGTGTTCCTCTGGGGCGTCGCTCTGTCCAGGAAGGAGTTCTGCAGCCTGGGAGACCACTGGATTTTCCCAGCCACTGCTTAAAAAACGGAGTTCCGAAGCCACTCAAGTATCTCCTGGTGGGACCAGGAGCTCAGGGAGACACAGGCCCCCGGGACCCTGGGCGTCTTTGCCGCGAGCAGAAATAAGGGGCACTTGGAATATGTCACTGAAACCAGAGACCAAGCGAGGAGCCTGCCTTGGATGTGGTGTGGAGGCCAAAGATGATCACAGAGCCCCCGGAAGCTCATCCTTTCCTGTCCACCAAACAGAACACTTCCGGATGGCCAAGGCTGCTCCCTCCCAAAGGGGCCCCGAGGTATTGCTGGCCAAAGAGAGACTTCTGTCCCCCCGAGAAGGCAACCATCCTCTGGAGGGGCGACACACAGATCTGTTAGTCATCTGCACCTGGAGGGGGCCCCCCCTTTCAAGAGGATGGGGCAACGGATGGGAGAAGAACAGGGAAATGGAGCCAGAAGTCCCCACCTAAGCCTGACTGCTTGGCTCTTGCACGGGCTGGCCTGCACTTGGACCTAATGCTTTCCCGCTTTGGGCCAGCACATTCAAGCCAACGATGAAAACCCGCTGCTGGGGCTGTGTTTTAGGCCTGCTAAGAAACATAGCCCCTCTGGTGGGTCTCAAGTATCCACGGGACACCTGCAGAGGGACAGCGACCGTCCCTGGCTGGTGCGGGCCAGGCACCGTGCAGACGCATAGGGCCCAGCCACAGGGCTGGGAGGAGCCAGCAGGGCCCAGCGGGCCACCGAGTGTGCAGGTCTGCGTGCGCTGTCCGAGGCACCTCTGATGTTTGGACCCAGGTCCTGAATGGCATCCGAGAATGCAGGCCAGGCCATGCGCCTTGACCTCTAGCTGCCCTCCATTTGCACTTCCCTAAGAGAACGGGAGACTTCGGGATGGTCAAGGTGGTTCCCTCCCAACTTCAGACCACGGGTGACGCTGGGGAACAAGGCCAGGAGGGTCACGGAGCCCCCAGTGTGGTGGGAAAGTGGGGCTGGTCTGAGGGCAGGGGAAGAAAGATGTGGACCCGGACTAGGCCCTCAGACTCTGCCACCTGCCCTGCCTGAGCCCTCACAGGCCAAACCAGCCTGGATGACTCGGGGGTCCCACAGCGGCCTGCTCAGCCCCCGGCTTCAGGAGTCCCCAGCGCCGCGTGCCATGCACGGCCAGATGTGCCTACATGCCTGAGTTCCCGAGCTCCAGCCTCTGTTCTTTCCAGGAGCCCCTGTCCTTGTCCTAGCCCTGGCGTGTCTGTGTGTGAAGAGGCGAGAGGCCCAGGCTTGCCAGGAGCGGGGCCAATCCTGTAACACGCTGTAGGCTCACTGTCACCGGGGCCAGGGTGACCAGATGTGGGGAAGGGCGGCATCCCAGGCCTTCCTGAGTCGGGCTGCTTAGCTAAGGAAGAGGAATTTATGGACCTGCTGCCTGCCTGGGGTCGCAGGATTGTGACCTGCCATTGGCATGAGGGTGGTGAGAGGGAGGGTAATAAAGAGAACAGTAAGGAGGACTCAGCGTGCAAATGCAGAGCTGCCAGATGAGACACGCCCCTTGGAGACACCGGGCCCCCCAGAGCCCACCGGCGGCAGGACCAGACTCTGCTGCCAAGTTACCCGTGCCTTCAGAGGCTTGCTCTGCCCTTCGGCCGCACCTGCCCAGCCTCCTGCACACGTGTAGGCTGGGGCTGGGGCATCCACCGCGTGCACCAAGGACGTGGCCCCATGGTGTGCTCCTCTTAGGAGAGCTGCCTCCTCACGACCTTAGTGTAGGGAACTTTATTCCCAAGGAAGAATCCACATTTCAGAATCACGTTCTCAATGAATAAAGATCAAGCTCACATTTAAGATCATTGATTATCCCTGGTGGCCAAAAGGGCTGGTGAGACTAGAGTCCTGGGAAGGAACTTGCAAGACCATCCGGCCACTGTCTCGGCAGCCCTGCAGATCTGCATCGGAATCTGCACGAATCTGCACGAAGCCACCACTCTTGTCCCAACACAAGGAGAAGAACATTGGACCAGTCGTCACTGTCTTACATGCCCTGCTTTGCAGTGTTAATTATTCAAGTGGGAATTAAAGTTCCGTGGGTCCCAGTGCCATATTGGTGGGCCTGATACCTGGTCCCAGGTGATATAGGAGAAGGGGTTCTCCTGGGAGTGTTGGCCCTCACCCTGTGCTTTCCCCACCTATGGATGTCCAGAGGCCAGCACTCTGGTGTCCCAGCCCAGCCCAGCCCCAGGCAGGCAATGGCGCCGGCTTCCCGCCCGCACCTGCTTAGAGACTTTGAGCCACGTCTTTTTCAGCCGGAATATTGCGCTCCGGTTCATGGACGAGGTGATCTCCAGCACAGCATTATAGTTGTGCAAGCAGCGGCATATGTCGGCCACGGCCACCCACTTCTCGATGGCGCTCACTCTTGCGTTGATGTCCTCATTGCGGATGATTTCTGAAGCAATCAAGTTGCTGATCTTTAAGCCCATGCAATAAGACAAGAAAAAAATAAGAGTCATAAGTATTGCAAAGCTGATAAATCACCATCATTTGCAGATGATACGATTGCCTGTTTGAAAATCCCAAGACAGTGCTCTGGAACATTACCAGAACAACTAACAGAGCTCATTAGGGTGGCTGGTTAAAGACTCAACATACAAAAATGAGAAGTTTTCCTATGTATTGGCCATACCAACTAGAAGACACCATGAAAAAGATCTTCACAATCCCAATGGAAATGTGTAAATTACCCAGGAACCTAGAGTGATGCGAACTTTGGAAGATCTTACGTGAAAAAAATTTACCTACATGAAAAAAAAAGTTTTAAAGGTTTGAATTATGAAGAAAAAGATCAAATTCCCAAATGGGAATATAAATACACCATTTTTCAAAACTGAGATGTGACTTTAATGCAATCCAACAAACATGCAATGGGAACTTTCCTGAGAACCTGACAAAGTGATTCCACATTAACAGACTAAAGGGGGTAAACCGTAGGCCCTTCTCAATAGATGTGAAAAGAAGTGTTGATAAAATTCATCATTTATCTGTGGTAAATACCATTAGCAAACAAGGAAAAGAATTTCTTTAACCTCATAAACAAGCATTATCCCAAACGGGGCAATAGGGGAAGTACTCTGGAACCACCACTGAGATTCATTATCAACATTTGCACTCAACTCCGTCCTAAGGGCTGCAGGCTTCAAGGGTGCACGTGGGCACGAGGGCGGGTGCACTCCGGGCACCTTGGTCCCCTGCCCTCATTCTAGCCCTGATGTTGGAGAGCCCAGTCGGTACCACTCAATGAGGCAAAGAGTCAGAGAAAGGTCTAGAAACAGTGGCGGGCTGTGACGGTCTCCGTCATGGAGGCACATATTCTGTGTCTGGTGGAAATGCCGGATTTTAAGAGAGATGGCCAGATGCCAGGTGGTGATGAGGACAGCCCTCGGAGGTGGACTGCGTGGGTTCAAAGCAGGCTGTCCTGCTGTGTAATGTTGGGGATGGAATTTAACCCCCTTGGGCCTCAGTTTACCCAATCATAAAGTGAGAGAGATGGGGTTAAATGAGACGGTGATGACGAAGCCCGTGGCGCAGCGGCCGGCATGAGGCAAACAGGCCACTGATGCTTACGTCGTGTCCTGGCCCTCTGCTCGCCTGGGTCCCGGGCACACCCTGGGGTGGGGTGTTTCCGGGACCCACCCACCTCCTCCACTTACTCTCTCCAGCTCCGACAGGGGCCCCCTGTTCTGCTGCTGGGTTCCCTACAGGGCTCCGCCCCGAGCTGCAGTAGGGGGTTCTCCTGCCTTTCCTCCCGACGGCCAGGGAGCCTCCCCGGCGCGGGGCGTTGGCCGGGCAGCCCGGACAGGCCGTCAGGACAAGCAGAGTCCTGTGCTCCAGCATCCTGTGCTCCAGCATTGATTATCCTATAAAGCACCCTCACTCGGGCCATGACTCGGCTCAGAGTGCCCTCGGGGCTCGTAGGGGGTGGGAGCCGCCGGCGCCCTGTGCTGGCCGGGGCTGGAGCCGGGGCGGTCCTGGGGATGTCACCGGGACACGTCTTCTTCCAGACACTCGTCAGGAGACCCCAGGCATCCGCCCTGGGAGCCTTGGTCTCCTTGTGTCTACAACGTGGGCTAAGGGTCGGTGTGAGATTATGACGCCTATAAATCACAGGAGTCCGGGGCCTCGTGTGGAGCCTGCTCTTGCACCTTTGGTCACCCAGGACCTCAAGGGTCCTGCCGAAGAAAAACCCGGGAGAGAAAGGCACTGCCCCCCGACCCCGGGCCCCCGTACTCACGTCATTGAAATGCTTAGTGGTCTTCATGATGTAAGGGGTCCTTTCGTTCTTCTCCAGTTTCATCCAGCCTTGTCCAAAGAACTCCCTGTGGGAAGTAAGGAAGCCCAGGGCCAATGAGCTCTGCCTTGCTCTGTTCTTTGCTGTGATTTCTCTGCTCTTTGAAAGGCTTTTACTTCTCGGGGAGGAACTTCCTGCAGAGCTCCAGAGAGGAAGGGACCCTGGGCTGGCGTCTAGCTCTGCCTGGCCCGGCTCAGGGCCTCAGTGGCCTCATCTGTGAAATGGGAACATGAACACACTTTCCCCACGGGGCTGCTGCCAGGCCAAGAAGACGAGAGACTCTGTGGGAGGCACATCATCTACTGTGGAGTGCAGAGTGCCGGCTGGTCCTGTCCTGGAGCTCGGGCCTGACGGGGAGAACTCACATCTCAGGTTCGTGTGCAGAGAGGAAGGTCTGCAGTCTGGGGACGGAAGGGGAAGGAGCCCACAAGCCAACCCGGTCGAGTGTTCTGGTGAGGAGGACCATGTGAGAAGGCCACAGACGGCCCGAGCCTCCCAGGGGAAGCTCTGCGTTTGGCAGGGACGGTGAGGGACCCCGGCCGCGTGCTGTGGGCCGGAGGGGAGTGAACTGGGTTTGAAAAGATTCTCTGCTTCTCCTCCCAGAGCACCCGGGCTTCACCAGGAGACGCGGTAGGTGTCGAGATGCGGCCACCCTCCACCCGGTGACGGCCGGTGGGAGTTTCTGGAAAGCAGAGACCAAAGGCCCTACAGCGGTTCAGAGCTCAGAACCGAAGATCCTAATTTTGGGAAACTATTCCCGGACAGTTGTCAGAAACTCAGAAACACTTGGTAATGAGGAGGTTGACCTCAGCTTTAGATACAAACGTGAAAACTGCAAAGCGCCCCATGGGTCCGAGCACTGTCGGGGAATACCGTGCACATGTTAGAGAGGCTGTTAATGGATGCTGGTGGTATGCTGTGAGCTCCAGGAAGGTGGCGTGAATTCATTTAAACAGTGTAATCACCAGGAGCACCCGGGGGAGACTGACTGCAGCCCGGAGCGGGTGATGCCAGGCCTCGGGGCTTCTTCAAGATCCAGAGCTGCCCCCCCCAACCCTGGGGCGCACGCAAGTGCACACTCACACACTCATGCACACGCATGCACACTCACACGCTGCGTGCAGAACCCGGGGCCAGGGAAGAGGATCCTCCCGCACCCCTGCGGACACCCATGTTTCTGCCCCCCTGCGGAGAGTGCACGTGGCTCGGGAAGTCTAGTGCGCAGGTCCCAGGGATGCAGTGCGGCCCGGCTGCCGGGGAGGAGGACCGGGAGGGCCCAGCACCCGCACCCACTCACTCATAAGGGATCTTCTTGAAGACGAGGTGGTCCAGCAGGGTCAGCTGCTCCGCGATCTCCAGGGCCGAGTGGTTTTCAAAGGGCTCTGCCTTCACGCCTTCGGCCTGAGGGGAGCAAGTCCGGAGTTAGGCCCTCCTGGATTTCCGGCCGCTTCTCAGATGTGATCTCGGCCGAGGTTCTGGTAGTGGGGGAGGGGGGCGGCGGGAGCCTGCGCTCCGTGAGTCAGCACTCACGCAGCAACGAGGCAGCCTTGTCCCAGCCGTGACCGAGACCACAGAGGCGTCCAGAGGACCGCGAGTGGCCCACGTCCCTCGGCAGGAAATGGGCCGACTGGGCCTGGAGCCCCGGCTGTGACTCCCAGTGACCCGTCCCTCCCCTCAG
Organism: Halichoerus grypus; assembly: GCF_964656455.1. Taxonomy (NCBI): domain Eukaryota; kingdom Metazoa; phylum Chordata; class Mammalia; order Carnivora; family Phocidae; genus Halichoerus; species Halichoerus grypus. The sequence goes on from NC_135719.1 coordinate 801,583, forward strand.
GTTCTGTCTGGACACGCAGCCAGCTCCACAGCGTCTCCTCTGAAGACTCGTTAGATGTGCACTCACAGGTGTGATGACCTCCGGGGCGCCCAGAAGACGGCTGCCTGGCCTTCGTCTTGGGGTTCCCATGTTTCTGGCCCTCAGGGCCACCGTGGGCACCACCTTTACAGCCACCTGCCCTTCCCTCCCCCGCACCCCCCCCCCCCAGCCGCGGGAAGTCCTTGGGAAACACTTGTCAGGGGACCAAGATCCCAGTGGCAGGGGTTTGATCAAAGGTGGACATGGAGAGGCCGGCGTCCTTGCCACAGAGGTCCTGTGGAAGGTTTGTTGGATCCGGGGGGGGATGGAGGGAGCTGGAGAAGAGAGCGGAAGGAGCACCAGGGCCGGCCATGGGAGGGGCCAGTGTCCATGAGAGAGGGGTCAGGAACGAGAACCACCCCGACCTCCAACTAGGCCACATGGGCCAGAAAGGCCAGCTACCCTGCCCCGAGGCCCCAGGGGCTGGGCTGAGCCCCCCAAAGCTGCACTGCTCACAAGGGAATGGGGTCCACGCCATAGCAAGGGGGCAAGCCCTCACCCTAACTGTTTGCCTCCCTCCCTCCCCCACTCCCTCGGCAAACAGTCACTGAGGGTCCTTGCTAGACACCGGACACAGAAGGACCGGAAATCACTGTCCTGGGCTTCAGGGAGCTCCAGCCGCAGCACGGGGCAGGGACGGAATGCAGGAAAGCAGATGAAGGGTATCCACGCAGTCGGCCACGGGCCAGAAGCCTGGATGCAGCCACATGGGGACACGAAGCCATCGGAATGACAAGTGGGGACACGGGGACAGGAGCAGGTTTTGGGGTAGGGACCCTCCTGGGGGCCCAGGATGGCTGAACTGTCAAGCCTGAGGGCCTGTGGCTGGCCTAGGCCGGGGAGAGGCCCGTGGGGGCCGGGCAAGGACAGGCAGGCTGCTCACCCTGCTCCCGCTTGGTCACCCAGGAAACAAGGTGACCCTGGAGGGGAGGCCAGAAGCACAGCTTCCCCACCTGCCATGGGGCCGGGCAAAGTCTCCCTGCAAGCAGCCCTTAGGCTCTCTGGTGAGGCCGCTGGAGCCTCCTCCACATCGGAAGTGCCCCCACGGGCTCTCTGGGCTCTGGGAACAAGCCAGGGCCGGGGGGCAGCTCAGCGGTGCTTTGTTCTGCAAGAGCTCAGGATGTTTGCCAGGGAGCAAGGGGCTCTCGTGTTCTCGAGGGCTAAACATTCCAGCTGGCCCCTGCTGGGAAACTGCTCTCCTGTGGGCAGGCACCAGGAAGCAGCCCCGTCTCCCAGGGCGCAGCCGGCGTCCTGCCCTGAGGGTCAGCGTGGTGTCTGCATGCAGGAACACCTTTCCTGCCCTGGGGGCCCCCGGCTGAGTGCTGCGCCCAGGGGGCAGGATGCGGGCCGCTGCAGGGAGGTGTTCCCCAGGTGCTCCCCGTGGGTGGCCTCGCCCATGCCCAGGCCCCAGGCCCTGGAGTCCTCAGTGTGAGCACCGAGTACGGCAAGGACCGGAGCTCAAGCCACCAGTTTGGGAAGTGAGCCAGGGTGGGGCTGCGGGGGGGGGGGGGGTCAGAACCAGTCGGCCTTGAGCTTCTCTGGCCGCCATGGTGGCGGGGGCCCAGGCTCTGGGGCGGCTTGCGGTGGCATGCGGGGGCACATCCCTGACCTGGAGGAGGAAGTGGGCCGGGCCGGGCCCCCGGACACACACCACTCCCTTCACCGCGTGAACCGCACCATTAGCTCACATTCCTCGTGGCAAGCACAGTGCTCCCCAGGGCGCCCACGTTTCTGGGCAGGTGGCCAGTGGCACCCCGACTCCTTGGGATGAGGCAGCGTGGGGTGTGGGGTGATCTCCTGCTCTGGAGTCGGAACTGAGCTGAGTGCCAACACCAGCTCTGACGCCACGACCCTGGGTAGGGCGCCTCACCTCCCCAGACCCCCGCTGCTTCATCTTGAACGGGGGGGTGATGGTGTAGACTTGCCGCTGTTGATGAAAGCCTGGCACGGCTCAGCACAGAGGAGCAACCCACCACCCCCAGCCGGGGCCCCGGCCCCCCTCCTCCGGGGACCGCGGAGCAGAGAACACGCAGCGGGGGCCGGGGCGGGGCTGGTGAGCAGAGGATGAGGAGAAGAGGGGCAGAGGTGTCACGGGTTGAATTTCCTCCCTCCAAAATGTGGCGCTGAAGTCCCACTCCCTGGTATCTGGGAACGTCACCTGATTTGGAAATAGGGTCTTTGCAGATGTGCCCGGGTTAAGAGGAGGTCATTGGGGTGGGTCCCAATCCCACAGGACTGGAGTCTTTACGAGAGGGGGGCTTAGACACAGGGAGAGACATGCTCAGGGAAGGTGATTCAGAATGCGCAGGAATGAGGACCGCTTGGAACAAGGAGGAGGACATCAGAGGTCCAGGGCCACACGCCAAGGGCCGCCTGGGGCTCCGGGAAGCTGGAAGAGGCAGGAAGGCCCCTCCCCGGAGCGCCCTCCAGCAACACCTGACTTCCAACCCCTGGCCTCCAGGACCGGGACGGGACGCACTTCTGCGGCTGTGAGTCATTCTGCAGCGCTTGGCTCCGGCCGCCCCGGGGGGACGCGTGCTGGAGGGGACGGCCCGGTGAGCGGCAGCCCGGCTCACCATCTGTGTGATCTCCTCCAGCGTGATCTGGTTGTCGCCCGGGTCCTCCTGGGTCAGAGTCCTAGGGGACGAGACGGCGCGATGGGCCCCGTGCAGCCCGCACCCCCGCCTTGCTTCCCCATGCAGGTCCCCACGGCTGCCTCGTCTCTGCTCTGTGCTTCCCGAGCCCGAGCCCACTGCCCGTTTGTCAGGGATGTCTCCCTGATGGCCTGACCGTCAGGACTCAGCTCCCTGACCCCTGGCCTCACCGTCTGCACGGGAGGAAGACGGACGAGTTCGGGGATGAACAACGTAACCCGTTTCTGTCCCGCAGACGCCCCGAGCGCCTGCAGACAGGAGCGAGCCTGCCCCGTCCGCACAGCTCTGGGCGGCCGTGCGAATGCTCTTCCTGGGGGCGTCGTGTGCGGCCACGTGGCTCGTGTGACCGCGGAGCTGAACCCTCAATCCATGAAGATTTAACAGCCCTGGGCGGGAACGGCGGCCACGACGGGCGCCACGGACCAGGCAGGAGTTGGGGGCTGTGCAGGGAGAACGTGGTTCCTGCCTCTAGAGGCCAAGGTCTGAGGGGAGGAAGGACACACGGGCCGCCTGCTCAGGGGCCCGTCTGCAGAAGCGGGGCGCACGGCCCCCCGGCAGCTCAGGGCTCCTGCCCCCACACCCCTGCCTGAGGCCAGCCTGCCTGGAAGGGCCTCCCCGGCTCCCTGCCCGTGGCCGGCTGTGTGGGGCAGAGCCTGGGCCCCGGGCAGCGGGCCGAGCTCAGCGGGGCTGGGGCCGCCCATACCTGATGATGTTGGCCGCAGCCTTTCTCTCCTGGGTCAGCAGCTCGGGGTCGTGCATGACCTCCTCCAGGAAGCTGATCACCTTGTATCTGAGCTCGTCGTTGGTCTCAAAGTCCTGTGGGGGGAGACACGCTGGCGCTGCCCTGTCCAGCCACACGCGGAGGGCTGCCTGCCTCATCTTCGTTTGCCCTGGCCGTGCAGGCCACTGGGGGAGCCTAGAGGCCCTTAGGTATAAAACTCTGGTCAAGACCAAGGGTCACACCCTGGCCAGCTGCACCCCAAGGCCAGGACTCTGGGGGTGCGGACCTCCTTGGCCCCCTGCTGCAGACAGAGGTGGAGGGACCCAGCCCCGGGGCCCGGGAATGTCCTTGGTGCCCTCCCAGGCCAGACACCGGAGCAGCCCCTTCTGAGGGTGCTGGACGGCTCACCTGGGCTCCCTCCCTCCCACTGCCCCGAGGCCGTCCTGCCCGCGGTCCTGCCCGCGGTCTCAGAGGGCAGCGGCTCCTGGGGGCCAGTGCCGGGGGCCTCCCACCCACCTGAGAGTGTTTGGATACCCAGTGGCGGAGCACGTTCAGGACGCGGTTGGTGGCCGCTCGGCGGATCACGAACTCCTTGTCCCCGTTCCTCTGGTCGGGGGGAAACCCTGGTGGCACAGGGGAGAGAGGGTACAGGAGGACTAGAAATGGGGCTCAGGGCTCGTCTGGATGTAAAGCCCAGGCCTGGGGAAGCCGGCCGCTGCCGTGGTTGGCGGGTGGGCGGCTTCCGGCCGGGGCTCGGTGCTGGCCAAGGCCCGGAGCAGCAAGCCCTGAACACCGGGAGGGGGACAGTTCCCGGGGCAGGGGTGGCTGCCTGCAGCTGGGCTGAGCCCGCGGACGGAGGGGACCCCCTCCCGCATACCTGCGCTGGCCAGGGACATCCTCCGGTACTTCTCCTTGTTCGGGGTGCCCTCGTTGGCTCCCGCCGTGGCTATGGCAAAGGCAGAGGCCGCCGACAGGGCACTGCGCGTGTTGTCCAGTTCCCGACACGAGGTCATGACGACCCCGTTGTTGTAGGAAAAGAGGGGGAACTCTGTGGAGGGGGCAAAACCGACCCTCAGCCTTCCCTGGTGCAGCCCTCACTGTCGGGAAACCGGGGGTCCCCACGCTGCAGCAGCCTCAAGACGGGCAGCCTGTCTTCACTGCGTCCCGGGGCTTAGCAGGCAGAGATGGGGGCTGTTCCCCTGCTCAGGTCCCCAGAGGGGCGTGCCACCCCCAGGGCGGTCTCAGGGTAGGGAAAGCCCCCGCCTCCCTCCGCCTTCTCTGGTCTGCAGAAGTCCCCAGCCAGCGCCCCGTCCACCCCTGCTGTTCCTTTATCCCCAGGGCTCAGCTGGGCCCGGGCTGCTTGGGGACAGAGTCATGAGCCTCCTCACGCTCTCAGCTTATTTGGGACGAGCACGTAGCCCGTCCACTGCCTGACACCAGGAATTCATCCTGATGGGCTCGCGGGCGCGGTGGGGGAGCGAGGCCTGGCTCGCCGTGTGGCCGCGTCTCTGCGCAATCGGGACATCAATACCTGCTCCAAGCAGTGGATGTCACGGTTAGAGGAGAGGGCATGGCCCCAAGTACGCGGCGTCGCGCACCGTGGAGCATCAGTGCCGAATAATGCTTAACTTTTAGCGGTAGCGGTCACAGACCCTGACTCTGGAAGCCTGTCATGCCACCTTTAAGTCTCTGGAGAGCAATCCTCGCTCAGGACGAAGGCACAGCACTTATGCCGTAGGGAGCTCAGTTCTGATGCTTGCGCGGTGGTGGCTCTGAGAAGCCGTGGCCGTGGGTGCACGGCTGGGCGGCCCTGGGACTCACGGGGTCTCCCTGGGAGGCCGGCATGGCGGGGGAGCTATGGGCTGGAGGCAGGAGGGGCCGCCCCAGGAGGTGAGGCGGAGCGAGGGCTCGGGCGGGGAGCACCGAGTGGGGACCCGAGACCCTTTGGGGTCAGGAATTAGGCGTGGGCGGGGGCTGTCACCCCGTCAGGGTCTCCTCCCTCGGTCCGTAACTGGGACCCACCTGGCCGCTCCACAAGGCCGCCCGACGGTGAAAGGACCTGGGTCCCTGTGAACGAGCCGCCCCCCACCCCTGCTGGTCCCTCCTGCGTCTGCTGCACCGTGTGGTAATGAGCCGGGGTGACTGTGCTGGGCAGGAGTGGCCCGAGCCCGGCCATCGCCCTGCCATCGCCCTGCCGGCTGTGACGCACGGCGGCGGCCCTGCACACGGGGCCCTGGTCCCTGGCCTGCACTCAGCGAGACCCCCCCCCGCACCGGCTCCTGGCTGGGGCCTCCCGTGTCCTCCTGGCATCTGTAACGTCCAAGTGCTGAACTGTACCTGAGGAATTTTTGCTTTTGACTGACTTCGGCGTCGTTGGCGATTTGGTCGGTGAGGCCTCGGTGTCCCCGTCGTCACTCTGGTTTTGGTCGTTGTCGGACTCTTCCCTCACGGAGATTTCTGAGCCTGGGGCAGAGAAGAAATAACGTCATGTGTCTTCAGTAGTCACTCCTTTAGAAATTCAGGCCCATAAGCGACCGAAGCAGAACAAAGTGGGTTTGGGATTTGCCGGCTGAAGGAAGCGTGACAGCTTTATTTGCCGTGGGAGTGGTCAGAGCCTTTCCCGCGCCAACGGGGGTCGTGAGTCTCCACGATGGCTCTTTTCTGCCCGGGCTTCTCAGACCCTCACGGGCACCGCTGGGGAACTCGTTAGGATGCGGGTGCTGACTCGGGGGGTCTGGAGCGGGGCTGCACATCGCTAATGCGTCCCCAGGGGATGCCTGTGTGGTTGGTCACAGACCACACTCTGAGTGGCAAGGTGCCGTACCCTGTGACCCCTCGCGTGTGTATGTCTCTGTGTGCATGCGTGTGTGTGTGTGTGAATGTGAGTGCATGTGTCTGCATGCATCTGTGTGTGCACCATGTGCATGCATGTGCGCATTGAGTGTGCGTGTAAATGTGAGTGCATGTGTACGTGTGCGCACCTGTGTGCATGTATGTGCGCACTGAGTGTGCATGTAAATGTGAGCGCATGCATGTGCACGTGTGCGCACCTGTGTGCATGCATGTGCGCACTGAGTGTGCGTGTAAATGTGAGCGCATGCATGTGCACGTGTGCGCACCTGTGTGCATGCATGTGCGCACTGAGTGTGCGTGTAAATGTGAGCGCATGCATGTGCACGTGTGTGCACCTGTGTGCATGCATGTGCGCACTGAGTGTGCGTGTAAATGTGAGCGCATGCATGTGCACGTGTGCGCACCTGTGTGCATGTGTATGCGCATGAGCATGTGTGCACACGTGCTTCTGTGTGCGTGTCTGAGTGTGCACGTGTGTGCACGTGTGTGCATGGGTGCCTGTGTGCACCTGAGTGTGTGTTGATGTGTGCTCATGTCTGAGTGTGCGCATGCATGTGTGCACGTCTGTGGGCACGCGTGTGCATGAACGTTGTGCATGCATGTTTGCGCGTGCCTGTGTGTGCACCCGTGAGCGTGTGCGTGTGCGTGAAGCATCTTAGTTAGGGTGACCATCTGTGCCACGTTGCCTGGAAAGTCCTGCTCTGTGCCTGTGGTCCCACACTTCTGGTCACTATCAAAAGTGTCCTCGTTTTGGCAGTAACTTACAGTCTCCCTAACCTTGGGAGACTCATGGTTTACACACTTCGGAGAAAAGTGATGAATTGTCTTAAAAGTGAGATCTTGGTCAAAAGCTCTTAACCTATCTGGTCCTCAGTTTCCCCAACTGGAAAGAGAGTAAAATTACATGTGACTGTTTTGAGACCGAGACAGTCCTTCTGTTTAGGAACGAACATCTGCACACACACGCACACACCCGATTTGGTGCACAATCAGACGGGCTCAGGGGCCCCTCGATCACTGGTCAAGAAGCCCGTTAGGAGATCACTTTTCAGGACTGAGTCATGTTGAATTTCGGAATGTGACAGGCCTGGATTCGCTGTGGGTTTAGGGCAGATGATTCTCCCTGTCCTTTGCCCCTGTCGGCTGGCATTTGGGGCTCCCTGGTAGGCTGTTCCCTTGGTTACAGACTCTCAGTCACTGGGCTTCCCTCCCCTCCCCTTGACGCACAGAGGAGACAGCCTATCTTCAACGTCTTTCTCCAAGGCCTCTTCCTCAAGGTCTGGGGTTCCAACCAGCCCAGGTGTGTGTGTGCATGTGTGTGTGTGCGTGTGCACATTTGTGCATCTGCATGCACACGCGTGCTAACCGAGAGTGCGCCCTGGACACCCAGGACGTGTCCTGAGCTGAACTAAGACAAAGAACCAGCCCGAACATCCAAGGAGATGCCCTTCCAGAACGGTCAGGAGGGCTCTGAGCGTAGGGAGTTGGCGGCCTGTCCCTCCTGGTCTCCGTGTTGCCCCCACCCCCACTGTTTCAGCCGTACCGAGCCGCAGGCTGTTCCTGAACACACACGCCCTTCCTTGCTTCGGTCTTGCCTGCCCCATCATGCTCCCTTCCTTCTGGTGAAAACCTGGGCCCTCCAGAAAGCCTCTGACTCTGCAGACCCCGTCTCTGCCCACCCCCGGGGCCCCTCGAATATCCCTCGAACACAGCATACCAGATGTCCCCACGTGCGTGTGTGGTCCTGTTCCTCGTCTGCACCGTGAAGCCCGGGGTGCGGGACCTAGGTCTGCTGACCTCTCCTCTCCCGGGTCCAGGACCCACCCCGCAGACGGACGGACGGACCAGGGACGCAGGACAAACCGCACCGTCAGGCAGCCTGACCACGGAACCGCTCATCGGATGCCCTGGGGGTCTCTGCCTGCCTCCCTGCAGGCGGAGCTCGCACGCGTGTGGCCACCACCCTCTGTCCAGGATCCCCAAGCCCCTGTTGCCCTCGGGGAGCCTGGTGGGGCCGGGGGCCGAAGGGGTGGCTCGGCCCGTGCGTCCACTCACTCTGCTTGCTGAGAGCCACGGGCTCTTCGGGCTTCTCAGTGGCCGTGTCGTCCTCGTCCGGGATCTTGTTGGCGAAGCTGCTGGACACGTAGAGCTTGCTGGTGTCCAGCGTGGCCTTGCTGAAGGGCGACACGGCCGAGCACAGGCTGGTGTAGCCATTGGAACTGCAGCTGAGGGCGGCCAGGTCCAGGGCCTTGCCGCCCGTGATGATGGGGATGTTCAGGGACAGCTTCCGCCGGCGGCTGGGGGACGACGTCTTGGTGATGGACAGGGGCGGCGGCGAGGAGAACTTGCGCGTGGCGCGCGGGGACTTGGGAGGGTCACCGTATAGAAGCTTGTTGTTCTGACCACTGGCAAACAAGAGCTCCAGCGACCTGTGGGGTGGACGGCAGATGGCGACCAAGGGTCAGCGTGGGCCTGGCTGCCTTCCCAGGCCTGGGGTCCCCCTGTCTCCGGGGGGGGGCAACAGGACACAGGGGGCCCGGGCCACCTTGGGATCTACACCCACCCGGCACCGCTCGCCTGAGCACACTCCCTGCAGAGCTGTCTGGGAGATGCTGAAATTGCAGAACAGACCCCAGGCTGTAGTGATCTAGAGGGAACCGAAGGTGCGGACAGACACGCACTTCCAGGTGGGGGACAGCCTCCTCATATCAGGGGCAATAAACCAGTGGTTCAACTCCCAGCACCGGTTCAGAAGTCCAGACCGACCCGACACACATTCTTGAGTTGTGTTTACAGGACTTAAACCCCTCTGAGCACCCACACCCAGGATCAACGCAAGCAGGGGCCTTGAGGACGCCAGCCCTCGTCGGCCTCGTGACCTCACTCAGCTCGGACCTGGGCTCTGCCAGCTCAGGACAGCTTTGCCCCAATTTCCGTGAATTCTGCGTCGCGCGAGCCCCTCCATCAACATGCATCTGCCCTTAGCCTAAAACTTCCCAAGATTGTTCTTGGAGGGACGCAGCTTTGGGAAACATCCCTGGTGTTTTTGCTACTTGTTGCAAGGAAAACCCTTCCTTTTCCCACTCTGGCTGGTGGTGTCCTTTGGCTCGATGCCCCAAGAAGCAAAGCCAGTTAAGTGACGCCTCAGGACACTGGCGCCTGGGCTGGGCCTCTGAGCAGGTGCATCTGAGGGGACACAGGGCCAGGGGGCGGTGTGATGACATGGCCCGTGGCCGGAGGTCTGCTCGTGCAAGTGTCCCATCCTGGGGTCTGGGCCGGGACTCAGGCTTCCACGTCAGCAGCAGCTCTCTGTCCACAAGGGCCTGATGTCCCCCACACGCTCTGACCTCGCCCTCACACAGGTCCTGAGGGTGCTTACGGATGGGGAGGCCGAGGCTCAGAGACAGGAGTGGGGGCAAGCCTGGGGCAGGGAGCGGGACGTGGGGTCTCCCAGCAATCCCGGTCAGGCCCCTGCCTCCACACGCCAGGGTCCACCGCTCAGGGCCAGGCTGGAAGCGGGTGACATGTATGTAACAATACATAAAATCGCTCACAAGTGTGAAATGTGTCTGCTCTGTGTTCTGTACGGGACAGACCTCTGGGCCCCCAGGAATGGTCCCCTTCGTTTGCACGTGGGAGCCCAGCCTGGATGGGGGTGGCTTGTCCAGCTTTCTCAGGTTGGGGAGGTTCCAGAAGTTCAGAGCAGAGACAAGACCTGCCCTGCCCCGATGATGCCAGAGCAGGTGGACTGTGAGTGCTGCTGTGGGCAGGCCGAGGGACTGGGGTACGGGGGCAGTCACATCCTGGGCTCTCATTTGGGACCAGCGTGGCCTCCCAGCGGCCCTGGGGAGCTGGTGGGACACAGCAGCTCTTTTCGAGGTAGCCCTAGAACTGAGGCTCTGGGCCCAAGTCTCGCCCAGGGGGTGGGGGACATTCAGCGGGGCTCTGAGGCTCGGGATGGGCTGGCCTTTCCACTGCTGGGGTCTGGGCAGAAAAGGAAGTCACCTGCTGGCCCCTCCCACTTCCTGAAGAGTCCCCCCGGAGCAGTGAGGTCCCTCGGGGGCTTGGATGCGGCCCCTGAACTTGGCCGACCACAGGGCAGCCCTCATGACTCGGCCTCGCTGTCCCCGTGCCGAATGGGGATTGCTAACTGCCTTTCCGTGCATCTCCGCAGGGCTGCAGGCCCACGTGGGGTCACTCCCCGCCCGGCCTCGCTCTGTTCGGCGCTCGCCCGGGTAAGTCCTCGGGGAGACGGGGTAAAGGCTGCTGTTGGGTGCCCAGCTGGTGCACTGACGCTGAGGTCCTGAGGCCGGCTCTCTGGGCCAGCCCCGAGCCTGCGACGCGGGCCGTGCCTGCCCTTCGAGTTCTCACCTGGCAGGGACCCAGGGCTCGCGGTGACCCACCGGGGCCCTCGAGGCTTGGCCAGAGCTGGGGGTGGGCAGGTGAACAGCGGTTGGAGCAGGACAGCAAGAGGACAGGAGGAAAAGGAGAGTGAGGGTCGCCGCCACCCTGCCCGCTGCACCGACTCACAGACGTGCCTCGAGGGCACGCGGCCAGCCCAGGGCCCTGACTCGGGCCCCCATCAGCCGCGGACACTGGGGGCCCGGGGCCGTCTCCTGGCCTCTCCGGGCCCCGGCTGGCCTGACGGCGGGGTTGCGCTCTGGCACTGGGGGTGGAAGGGTGGCCTTGACCTAAGGCCAGGTGGCCTGCCTTCCCCATGCCAGCCCGCGTGTGCCCGATGGGGCGCCCCCTCTCTCCACAGCAGGGTGGGGTCCCGGCAGGGAAGGGCTGAGGTCTCGGCCTCTCTCTGTGTCCTCCCGCCCACCCCCTCCCCTTCTTTCTGAGATGGGAAGGCGGGGAAGCCCTGTGCTTGGGCTTAGAGCCGCGTGCACCCCCGAGACGCCACCCCACCCCAAGAGCCCACGGGCAGAAGGGCAGACAGCGGGGCCGGGGCCGCTCAGCCCTCCTCGCCCCTGTGCAGAGGGCTGGCTGGTTCCTGGGGCGCCCGCATCCCCCCTGCCCCCGACTCCGGTCGCAGCCTCGGCAACCGCCTGGACCCCGAGCCCGGCTTCCCTCCCAGCCTGGAAGGCCCCGGGGGCCCGTCGGGAAGAGGAGGTGCCTGCCCACCTGGCGGGGATGGCGCTGATGGGCTTCCTGTAGATGGTGATGAGCTTGTCCAGGACCACGACGGCGGTGGTGAAGACGCGGTAGGAGTGCAGAAACGTGTTGAGGAAGTCGATGCTCAGGAAGCGCAGGTCCGTCAGCCTCTCGAGCAGCCGTCCCACGCTGGCGTAGCGGATCTGCAGCACTTTGCAGGAGTTCATGGTCTTGCTGAAGCGAATGTCCACGTCATCGCAGTACAAGGAGGCGTCGGACCTGCGGAGGGAGGGAGGGCCGCGGGGAGACAGGGGTCTGCACCGATGAGCCCGCGGCCATCTCCCCAGCCGTCGCAGTCTCCCCAACGTGCCGCGGATGGGTGGACGGACAGATGGACGGGCGGGCGGCTGCCGAAAGACTGGCTGGACTACTCTGGGGACAAGGAGAGCGTGGGAGGGCGACACTGAGCAAGAAGGGGACACCGGGACGCCGGTTCTACCTCCCGGCAACCGCCCACGTATCCGGCGTAAAACGCCTCAAAACTCTGGACAAAACGTAACAAACTTAGGAATAATGTGTTCCTGAGATCACAAGGTAAGAGGATCTGCCCGCACACGCTCACGGCACCGCTATTCAAAACCGCCCCAAAGTGGAGGCGACCCTGGGGTCCGCCCGCTGCTGAGAGAACAGCCCGGCGGGCTGTGTCCACGCGGGGAGGCTCGCTCGGCTGGGAGAGGGCACCACGTGCGGGGAAGGGCCCCAGGGCCGCGGGTCTCGAGGACACGCCAAGTGAGGGAATCCAGGAGCAAAGTCCGCACGTCGTTCGACTTTGTTTATGTGAAACCTCCCGAACAGCCAAGTCCAGCCACACAGAGAAGGGCTGGCCCCCAGGGGGTGAGGGACTGACTGCTAACATGCATTTCTGGGGGCTCTTGGGGGATGATGGAAACATTCTGCAATCAGGCAGTGGTGATGTTTGCCCAACATACTGATGTGCTAAAATCCACTGAACCGCACACTTTAAAATGCTGAGTTTTATGTTACACGAATTCCATCTCAGGAAAAACTAAGCAGGAACAAAAAAGCTATAAGGGAAATTCCTAGGGGCCAAAAATGAAAAGGAATTTGGAAACCATCCGATGCTTTATGTGTCTTTGGGGCATCGGCTGCTCATGGATACAGAGCGCCTCAGGTTTCCATGAGGAAAGGCAAGGCCCGGGTTCCGTGGCGGGAAGGGTGTTGGAGTGAGACCCCCACAGAGGGCTGAGGACGTGGGCAGTGGCCTCGAAAAATCTACCCACTGCGGGGGAGATGCGAGTGTCCTGGTTTAGCCCAGACTCCGGGGGAAGGGAGGACGGGGCACGGAGGCTCCTGAGACTATTTGCTCTCTCCGGGGCTTTGCAGTAGACAGGTACCACTGTGGTCTGGGAGCCCCAGACGGTGTGAAGAGTAGTTCCAGGCTGTGGGCCCCCCAGGGCACTGCACCGCCAGGCTCTGCAAGATCTTCATAGATAAATCCTTCCAGAAAATGAGCTCACAAATCAAAATTATGAGCCATGCGAGGAATCAAGCCCCCATGAGCGACAGTCAGCAGATGGAACGCATCACTGAGTTACGGCCCCAGGAGTCTAATGCTTTCTGACAATCCTACTACCTTCTCTTCTTACCTGTGATTTCTCCCACTAGCAACCCACCCACAGCTGTCCATCCTTCAGCTCAGGATGAAGCCAGCTTGCCACGGCCGTTGGTGAGGAACCTCCAGGCTGGGCGGGGGCAGGAGGGGGCTCCCTAGCAGCGCTGTCCCTTCACCTTGCCGGCCTCCACAAGGGAGGCCATGCCCCCCTTTAGCTCCCCCTTGGCTGCCTATTAAAGTACGAGGGTAGGTCTTCAGCCAGCAGCAGATCACTGGACCTCAGGTATTTGACTAAAAGTAAGACTTCCAAGGTTGGGCAGGTGTCCTGGACTTTCCGGAGTCCGGCATCCCTGGCCAGAGTGATTTCCGCATGGCGTGGGATCCCAGCAGGAGCAACCAGCTCTTCTGGGACCTTCGCATTGGATCTGGTGGCGGGACGTCTCCGTCCTCTCGACAGGTGTCAGGTGCAGCCGACCCGGTCACCTGACGGCCAGGCCCGCACGGCTGCACCCTCTCAGCTGGGAGCTTGAGGTCAGGGACCTCTCCCGGTGTGGCGGGAGCTGGAAGCCCCGACCGCTGTCCCGCCATGCAGCGCCTCCGGGCGGTGAGACCACGGGAGGGGCGTTCCGTCCTGTCTTGTGCAGCTGTGGTCTCTCAAATCTGGACGTCGTGAGTGTCTGAGTCATGGTTTCCGAGTGGGCGTGGCCCCTGAGCAGCCTGGGGTCAAACACAGTGCCCGCTCCCAGCGGGTCCACGGCAAGTGCACGTAACCCCCCCGGAGCCTCGTTTTAGGTCTCCTTCCTTGTGCCGCGTTTGCCCTTCATCCTCACTCATGGGCAGCCGTACCTTCCTACGCATGGAGTAGCTGCCTGAAATCTCTCGCGTGTCCTGGTGGGACACGATTCGAAGGATACAGAACAAATAAAAGATAAGCCTGGAAATCTTATCAAAATGAGCTTCCGGGGGTAGGGGATCTAAAGACTTAGGAATTCAGCTCATACAGGTCGTCGGCAAGAGCAGGTGTTGCATCCGGGGTCTGGTGAAGGACGCGAGGCTGGGGGTTGGAATACACAGTTCTGAAGGACACCTGTCACCCCGAGTCCCCTATGTCATTAGACATGGCACTTCCCCTCCCTTTCCTGATCTGTAACTTGTAAAGAGTAAGGTCTACCTCACAAGGCTTTTGCAAACATTTAATAAAGGGACCCAGGGTGGTGTGCGGTGCAGCGCTCTGTTCGTTCGGGTCGTAAATGGGGTCACGGGTTCTCCTGGGGGTCTCCCGTCCAGCAGCACAGATACTGCCCTTTCAAGGCCTTCTCCGGACATGTCCCTGGGGTTCAAAATGTTCCCGGGAAAAGAGACCACTTTTACCGAGTGCCTCCAACGGGCAGGGCAGCGGGGATTCCTTCCAGGATGAGGAAAGAGCCACAGAGCTCGTGAAGACACCACAGTTTGGAAGGACCTTCCCGGAGAAACAGATGGAATGACGCCTTCCAGGGAAACTCCGCTGCAAGACGCAGACGCTTCACGAAACCTCGGCTTCGTGGGTCCACCGTGACTCAGGAAAACACGATCACCTGAGATCACAAAGATTTCCTGGAAGTTGAAAATGAGGTTGTGGAACCAGCGGCCGGGGCGCTCGGAAGCCAGCGGAGGGACGCCCCGAGTGCGCCCGAGAAAGTGTCCCAGCTCCGGCAGCAGCAAAGGGGCTAAGCCAGCGAGGGAAAACGTAAGCCCCACGGGGATGCAGAGAGGGACCGGCGCCGGGAGGCTCCGAGGAAGGGGAGATGGACACAAGAACGAGACAGAAGACGCGTCTGCAGGCGGGAGCGCTCCCGGTTGGTGGCACCGGGCCCGCGGCTGAGGGGCTCCCGCACGGCGGTCCGTCCCAGGAGCGTGGACACCTCCCGCGCCCGGGCCCCAGTGTGTCCGGCCCGGGCCCGCCATCCTCATGGGGACTGCTGGCCCCTCTGCAGCCATTTGCTTCCAGCACCTTCTCTTTGGGCTCCTGCGTCTGGATGGGTAGAGAAGGCTGGACACACCGCCCGTCCCCCTTCTCCTCTGTTCTGAACTGGCCGCCCCTGTCGGTCACAGGGCCTCTGTCCACTGTGCAAACCCAGCCTGGACTCCAGCCTCCGTCAGTAAAACGGGAGAGTGCGCTGCAGGGGCCCCCGTTCCGATGACTCCCTCGCGGGCCGGCCTGAAATATCGCCGTGGTCCATTAGCGGCACCTGCGGCGGCCCCGCGGGAACGACGCCAGCCTTCCCGACTGTGGGCTCAGCCCGGCTTCTCTCTTCACTCTCGTCCACGCTTCGGGACGGAAGCTCCAAGCGCGTCCCGCCTCCGGGCGCCGCCAAGCAGCTGGGCTTCCGGGAGGGCGCTCCACCTCGAAGCCCCCGTCCCTGAGGCCACATGCGGGGACCGCCATGGCGCCCCGGAGCCTGGGGCAGGAGCGGTGAGGGTCCTCAGCTCTCTGTGTGGCTGTGGATCCTCCTCTCGCCGGTGTCCACCCGCGCCCACGCTCCAGAGCTCCCGGACACGCGTCAGGAGGCAGCAGGGGACGTCATGCCTCTTCATGCCGCAAACCCTGGATCAGACCACTCCTGAGTCCGTCTGATGTGGGGGCTGTGCCGGGAGCTCAGAGACACAGGGAGTGTCCCCTGCCCACTGGCCGTCCAGCCAGGCCCTCGGGGCCCACGCGCTCCCCGTCGGAGTGGCAGCTGGGGGCGCCTGTCGCCACCCGGTGGAGACCCCGACTCTTCGCCCGTCACGTTACCTTTCTCTGAGCCCTGCCCTCCCTCCGCCCCGTCGTTCACGAGGCAGATCGTGTAAGAAATCCCAACAGCGCAGTGAAAAACGAGAGAGAGCTGCAAGTGGGACGGACGAGGGAGGCAGCTGTGTGTGGGACACGCAGACACACGGGAACCCTGTGGGTTCGAGTGCTGAACGTGCACGGAGGGGAGGACCCAGTGGGCACCAAGTATTCAGGACACGATGTGCTCCAGGCACGGGGACGCTCAGTGCTCATGCCCGGTGACACCCCGTCTGGCCCTTCACCCTCGCCCCGGGCCGGGCACACCCGCGGGGACAGCTCAGCGCAGACAGGTATGCGGCCGGCCAGGGGTCTCCGCGGGTGGACCAGCCGGTCGGGCCTGCGCGCCGGGCGGGGAAGCTGCTGGGGCCAGAGACGCCGTGGGACCCAGTGTGACACCCACTCCAGCCCGGCCCCGGCTGCTCATGCGCGTTCAGCACCGACGCACTGGACTTGGACAGGCTCCTTCCTGTCCCAGGACCTTCGCCTGGCAGTGAACACGGAGGCCGGTCGCCTCCCCCACGACACTCCGCTCTGCCGGTCCTGCCGCCCTACGGGGCTAATCATCATCCCCAACGCACACGTGCTATCCTGCCTCTGCACCTTCGTTCACGCTGTTCCCTCCTCCCAGAGCGCCCTTCCCCTCCATCATCTTCACGGCCGGCTCTGGTGTCCCCTCTGGGGGGCGTCCTCCCCAGCGTGCCAGGGGCCGCCGCCCCACGGCTCTCACAGACCGAGGACGCCGCACATGGCCATGCCTGCCCGAGCCGGGGGGCGAGCGTCCTCGGCGCGGTCACTCTGGCTTGGACGCTCCCTCCTCTCTGTCACCGTCATAGCTTAAAACTTGCTATTTTTCCTTCACAGGTGACGCCTGGCTCACTTTTGCCGCCTGGATGATGCATCCTCGGCAGAAAACAAGCACGCGCCTGCCACACGTTTAATTCCACGTGTGACTGTAATTTTCTCGTTAAAGCAAATCCGCCCTGTGCCTCGCCGCATCCAAGACAGACGGGGCGCCCGCAGCCGCGCCCGGGCCGCCGAGAGAATTCAGCCAGGTTCGCGCTCCCGCCGCCCGGGCTCAGGCCAGCACGGTCTGCTCGGGAACAGGGCCTCAGGATGCACCTCGGAGCGCAAGGATGCGCCTCGGCAGGCTGGACTCCGCTCAGCGAGCTTCCCCGTGGGTCGTGTAGGCATCGCCCCTAACCGCAGAAACGACACTAGCTCTTTGTACGTGAAACCAAAAACACAGACGCAAGCTCCTCCTGCCCCCAAACAAGAACACACAGGCAGGAGGTTGGTAGGGAGGTGTCATCCCCTCCCACCTACCCGTGAGAAGCCCGAGCTCAGAAGCACCAAGTGACTTGTTCGCCATCACACAGAGCAGGAGCCGGGGACCTGCACGTTCCGGCCTTCCTTCCGATCCCGCCAGCCCCGGCCCTAAACGGTGCGCTCACGGAGCAGAACCATACCCCGCTGGTGTGCACGACCCTGCCTCGGCTTCACCAGCCCTGTCCTCACCAAGGCTCCGGGTGCAGCGCCTTCACGCACCGGGCTGAAGAACGCACCCGCCGCTGCCCTGAGCGCACCCTTGAGCCTCAGAGACAGTGGGGCACCCAGATGTCCGCGGCTGCACGGCCCGGGTGAGATTTGGGTCCCGGCATCAGCAGGCTCCGAGATCAGAGGTTTGGACAGAGACCCACGGGCCGCCCGGACGGGGCAGGAAGGAGGGCGAGGCAAGGGGCAGGACAGCGCATCGCTGGGGGGGAGGGCAGCAGGCCTGGTGCAACCTGGGAGCTCCGACCGCGTGCTCAGTGGATGCCCCCCCGTTCTGCCCCCGTGATCGCTCAAACGCCGTGGCCCTGGAGCCTGTGTTTCCGAAATGTTCTCATCTTGTAATTAGGAAAAAAAAATAGTTATTAAAATAAATGCATCAAGCTTCACTCCTGTTACCATTTAAACAGCCGACCACAAAAATCCACGTTTTAAACACAACAAAAATGAAGCCGGAGCCCCCATTCGAATACATGTTAACTTAAAACAAACAAGCACACAGATGCCCCGCAAGCCCCGAAGATGGAGCCCGGCATGTCCGGGAGACCCGCAGCCGGCGATCCAATGCCCCACTGTGGCTGCGGCCGTGGCCGTCCCCGGGTCGCGAGCCCGCCGGGCTGCAGGACACTACTTACTTGATCATCTGCGGCACGGTGACCTTGGAGTTCTCCTCGAATGCGTTCATCATCAGCCCGTTGCACCGGATGTTATCCACACACTGGAAGCAGAGGGGGGGGCCCCAGGGTCAGAGCCACGGCCACCACCCGGGCCCCACAACAGCTGTGCCCAGGGAGCAGCTCGCGGGCCCAGCCTGACGCGGGGTCCTCACGCTGGAGCGTCGTCCTGGCAAGGGCAGGTCGGCTGCAGCCTCCCTTCACTCCCACCGGCGGCCACCTCCGACTCCAGCGACCTTTCGGGGACTCGCCTGACCTCCCGGGGCCTTCCTGTCCCTAACTTCGAAGCGCGGATGACGCCTACCTAGCTGGGTTGTCGGCAAACGGGGGCACCCGACCCGGCCGCTCTGTCGCTGACCTCTGGGGCCTGGCGGGAAGGGCCAGGTCAGGTCCACCGTGGCCGGCACCAGCCTCCACGGCCCTGCGCACACGTGCACGCCGTCCTGCACCCTGGTCCTCTCTCAGCCACGGCCACGCTCTGGGGCCGCAGACGGTTTCCACGTTCGAAACCCCGTCTGGGAGAGGCCAGGCTGCTGGGACTAGGGGCACAGAGGCCCACGTTTCCCTCAGCCCCGGAAAAACTCAAATCCACATTCTGCTTCGAATAAGAACTGCCCCCAAACGAAGAGTACATCTCTGGGGGGTCCTTTCCCCTCTCCTCGCCCCTGCCCCCCAGCCTTCCCCTCCTAGCCGCGGGCACATCTCACAATGTCCTGGTTTCGAGGGCGCGTGTTTCTGGGGGCGCTGGCAGAGGGGCCAGCCCAGCGGGGGCGGCCCACCCGGTCTGCTGGGGACCAGCGTCCCGTCAAGGCTGGACCCCCCTCCCCCCGTTCTTTGGGACGGGGTCAGTCAGAGGGCGGTTCCTGTTCCTTGCACTTCCCAGCCCAGCGTCTCCAACCCGCGGCTCTGAGGCTCCCTTCAGCTCTGGTTCTATCCGCAGCAGTGGAAAGCCGGGTGCCTGGTCGAGGACAGGGCTCCCCGGAGGCATCGGGATCCCAGGGGAGGGCTGGGGACCCCCACCGCCATCGGCACGGTTTCCTAGTTTCCGGTTTTCTCTGGGGTGTGCTGGGAGCTTTGAGAACAGGTGCTAGCATGCAGGAAGAGCGGATACTCGCTACGCGCCCCCCTGACCTGTGTCGCCCTTCTGGCATTTCCAGATGGGCAGGCAGGCCAGAGGGCCGGGGGAGCGGGCAGTCTGGGCAGCCCAGAAGTGGGGCATAAAAACCAGGGCTGGGGGGCCCACCATTAGATAGAGCGGAGCCTCTGCCCCAGGCCTCCCGCCCCCAACAGGGGGCATCCCAGCTTTGCTGTCCCCTTGCTCCCACCGTCCGCTGCTCCCCAGCATGCTCGCCCAGTCTGCAGAGGGCAGCCCACAGACATGGCCTGGACGAGCTCCCCGCTTCGGGGACAGGCCTGCGCTAACCCCGGGAGAGGCCTGTCCCGCAGCCCGGGGCCACTGACAGCCTCTTCCAGACTCAGCCTCTGCCCTGGTCCCGCGGGAGCCCACAGCCCCCTGGGTCTGCTCACCGGTCCCTGGGAAGTCTCTGCTTCCCGTGCGTGCTGCTCCCAGTGGGGTGCGCCGCCCTAACACGTGTGCAAAGGCAGAGGCCAAGCCTTCTCTCTGCATAGCTGACGCTAGGCCTTGCAGGGCCCTTCCTGTCTCTCCAAACTCTGTGATGCCCAGCATCCTAGGGAGGTGGTGCTCAGACTTTTCTGTGCGTGCCAACGGCCTGGGGCGTATGTGCTAAATGGCAGATTCCCAGGCTCGTGCCCGAAATTTGCATCTAGGAAGTCTGTAGGGAACCCCAGGGGAGCTCAAGAATCTGGAGTTTTAAAAATCACTGTAGGGCATGATCCAGGTGCAAGGGGTTCCCCGCCCAGACTCTGCCAAAGGGAGGGGACGGCCGGCCTCAGCCTTGGCCGGGGCTGGACCCGGAGGACACTTGCGTCTTTTCCATCAGAACCCTGCCCCCAGGGCCCCAAGAGCTCAGGCATGACGGGACTGCGTGCTTCCAGGAACAGGTGATCCTGCTCACCTGGCTGATGTCACTGGTCCACGCCGCCTTCTCCTGTCTGGACGAGGCCACGAGGATGACCGTGAAAGGCGGGGAATCCTTGGGCTCCACCCCGATCTTAAAATCCAAGTGGTCTATGTCTTGGTTGGATCCTTTGGCTTCCAGTTGCAAAACATGGAGTTAGCAGAATGAGCGGGGCCCTTTGTGAGCTGGGAAACACCGTAACGATGCCCTCCCTGTGTAACCCGCGGGCGAAGGCCCCGCAGCGGCCCCTCGCTCCCTGCAGAACATCTCCTCCCCCCGTCGGTGAGGAACCCCCACTCCAGAGATGAGCCAAGGCGTGGGCTGAGGAGTCGTTCACGAGCACGCGGGGCCGTCCCAGCGGCAAAGCCGGGGAGCCCGGGCTGGGGGGTCGGCCTCTGCCCTCATTTCGCCAACAGGCAGCTGAGGTCCAGAGTGAGGACATCCCAGAGACATGGCAGCCGCCGCGAAGCCAGGACTAGAACCGGCCTCACCGCCAGACGCGCCCGCTACCCCCAGGTGAAACGGAGCCAGAAGGGGAACTTCAGATCGTCACTGTTTATGGGCCGGACTGGACATTCAGCTCAGTGCCGAGCCTCCCAAAGCCAAAGTACATTCTAGGTATTTTTGTTACTATTCCTAACCTGAGAACTTCCTTGCACTCTCGGGAGACTAAGAGCACAGTTTATGGGTGCCTTCCAGGGTGCCCGCATTAACTGGGGGTACAGCGAGTGGGGTGGGATGGTGTGGGGCCCCGTTCTGCCGTCGCTGGCTATGTGACCCTGGGGGGCCCTGCCCCCCCCAGGCTGCAGACCATGTCCCGTACAGAGTGGACGTGACGTGTCTGGGGCCCCACCCTTCCAGTTCTGACACTCAGAGTTTTCGGGTTCTGTGCTGGGCACGGGAGCCCCTGTTCCGGGGGCGGCTCAGGGTTGGGACGGTGCTGGTTGCTCTGGGAAGCGGGGTGCTGTGAGCGAGCGCGCCGAGTGGGGAACATGACCCTTCTGCTTGAGTCTGGGCTTTCCCGTGGCCCAGCTGCGGCCAAGATTAGAGCAGGTCAGGCGCTCCGGGTGGACCGCGTTACACGTTTGTCCTGCCCTTGGGGGCAGCGTGGCTCGGCTCCCAGGGCAGGGGCAGCAAAGGCTGACCGGGACGTGTGCGTGAGTGTGGACGGGGCCCCGGACCCCCTGCAGACCCCCCAATCTGAGGTGGTTCAGACACAGCCCCGCCCTGAGGCACCCCAGTCTGGGGAAGGGCAAAGATGCAGAGTCCTGTTGGGGTCCCCCCAAGGCGAGGGCGGGGGGGACAGAGCAGAAGGGACGCGAGGACCAACGTCAGCCCAATCAAGAGATAGTAGTGACCCCATCCCCCAGTGACGCCCGGGGAAGAAAATCCCACAGAACCCCTCCACACCAGCTCGCCCGCCCCCCACCTCCCCACCGAGTCCCCCTCCCTGCTGGGGCTGCCACCCCATGTGTCCCCACTCCTCCCACTGGAGGACAGAGCCGTACCTCCCCGGCCCCTTCTGCATGACCCAGGGGAGCCACTGTGCGTGGGACCCACGGACACGTGAATGACGGGCGCTCACGGGGGTGCTGGGACCCCAAACAGAACGGGCCCGAGGAGCGTGGAGGGAAACGGGACAGTGGACGGGGGCTCCCACCTGCTGGCCGGCCTCACTGGGTCCAGGACCGGGACCGCCACACCTCAGCGCCCTCCCTCCCCCCAGCAAGACTGGGCCGGGGCGAGCGGGTGTCTGCTGGGCGCACACAGGCTCATGAGCGGCTCGCACACCTACCGTCTTCCTCCGTGCTCTCTGGGTCCTCCAGCAGGGTGCAGTCGATGAGGGAGATGACCCCATTCTGAAAGACAGCAGGGACCACCTCCAGTCAGCGGGGACACGCAGGGCAGAGCCCCGCATATCGGGGCGGGACACGGCCCTACAGCTGTGCACGCACATACGCACACGTGTGCGTGTCGTGTTCCCCGTGGGCTTTGTGGTTTTCGTGTTGAAGGACATTATCCTCACGTAAGAAACCCCACGAGGTGGATGAGGTGGGACCGTCTCACATGGGCTCCCCCGAATGAGGGTCCAGGGACACCTACAGCAGGGCTGCATTCTGCGCAGGCTGGACCCCCCGAGCCTGGGCCGCACCTTCACGTTACCAGTTGGGACACACGGCAGTTGACCGGATGCGTCACAGGTCCCATTCTGATTTTACAGGTAAGGAGAGGAGATCCAGGGGAGGGGTCTGGCCCGAGGTCACCTGGCCGCTAGCGCTGGGGTCGGGGAGAGCCTCGAGGCCTGACCTCGCCCAGGTCACTTGCTGGCTGCCTGTTCTGAGGGACACCTGGGAAAGCGCCTCCCATCCTCGAGTGTGGGAGCCTCTCCCGGGTGTGAGACAGCCCGATTCCGTGAGGAACAGGGGCCACGACTGTGGGGGTGGAAGATGTCGATGCCCCACCCCCTCAAAAGGTGAGGTCGGCTTTCCTCCCCCTCGAGTGCGGGCTGGGCTGGTGGCCTGCTTCTCGGATGGCGTGCACCTCCTGCTTGCTCTCTGGGTGTCCCTCGGACCACGTGTTCAGCCGACTGCCACGTGGGGAGGCCACCCCGGGAAGGCTGATGCAGCCCCTGGGCCTGGATGCAACCCCGTGAGACCCTCACCCCCTGCCACCCAGCCGAGGGGCTCCAGGCCGCCCGGCTCGGCATCTGAGAGACCATGACTGCCGTGAGCCACTCCGTCTGGGGGTAACTTGTCACCCGGCGCGGACACGTAACGTGAGAACTGATGGCAACAGAGACCCGGCCATGGCGTTTGCAGGGCAGGCTGCCCCTGGGACGCAGAGGCGGCCCCAAATCTTGGGTTCTCGCTTTGCTCTTCGGCGGCCTCGGCGAGCCCCCAGGCTTGACCGTCTGCAAAGCCCCACGTTGCTCTGACGGCCTCTTTCTCCCGAAGATCCTGCCAAAGTTTTAGATCTTGGGACGGGTCTCAGGGCGTCGGGAAGCGGCCTGACTTCAGCCTGTGGTTTCGGAGCACAGGCCCCGGAGCCAGACGGCCGGCCTGGGTTCAAAGCCCCGCTCTGCCACGGGCGGGCTTCTAGACGCCTCTTACAGACGGGGAAGGAACAGCATCTGCTTCAGCGGGTTGTCTCGGAGGCGCATGCACGTGAGGTGGGCGGGTAGTGCCCGGCCCACGGTGATCACGCGCGCGCTCGCGGCCACGATCGTTGTAGTTCATTGCGGCAGCAAGAGTGACGACGATCTGCACCCGCCGAGCTCACACCGCGTCCCAGGCGCTGGACATGCGCTTTGCACCCGCTCCCTTAATCCTCACAGCACCCCCTGAAGCGGTGTCTTCACTCCCATGTGCAGATGGGTAAACCGAGGCTTGGCGGGCACCCTCTAGTTGGGGGCCCTGCGGGCGTTGGAACAGCACTCCCCTGTTCTTTATGCTGAGGGGCTTTAGAAGCTCAAACACCCCTGCCCCAGCCGAAACAAGAGAAAACTCACAAACAGAAAAACACACGTTTTCAGACTCGGTCTCCGCGCGACCTGCCCCGCTGGCTGCCGCCTCCTGGGGGACATCCTCCCGCCGGTGCAGAGCCTCGCGGCAGAAACCCCGGAGCTAATAAACAAGGAAAGCGCTCCCTGCTCTCGTAGCAGCTCACGGGAGCTTACGGGCCAGGCATCCAGGGTCTGGAAGGACGGTTTGCCTGATGCTCCGGCACCTTCCGGCCCTTTCTCGGCTGCGGCGTGTTCAGACGCCAGGTCCGCCGAAGCAAGCTTCCAGGGGAGCCCTGCTCAGAGGCCCACGTGCTTCGCCTCAACCGGGCACCAGCCGCCCGCCACCTGCGCCCCCGCAGAGCCCCTGCTGGGGAATGTTACCCCTAGTCTGCAGACGAGGAACGGAGGCAGAGACGGGGGCCAGAGCCTGAACTCAAAGCCGCGAGATACGCAAGCTGGGGAGTAGGAGATCCTGCCCACGGTGCACCTTTCCCCGTGCCGTTTGAGCAGCCATGAGGACAGGAAGGCGGTGCCCCAGGGGAGAAAGAAGCTGACGGCAGGAGCCAAGGCCCTGCGGTCTGGGAAGGAGCAGGAGGGGCTTGAGGTGCCGATTCCCCTCACTTTTTCCCTTTTTGACCATTTCATCGTGGGGGGAAGCTGGAGTGCACTGCCCCCCACCACAAACGATGCAGTTGAGCTTCCCGCATTTGGGGAAATCGCAGGGCTGCCCTCATCCGCGGCCATGGAGAAGCCTCGCCCTTGGAAACCAGCTTCGCGATCACGGCATCTCCCCTGACGGGTAAGTGTTCCCCTTTCCTTGTGGGATGGGCCAGTTAGCTGAGTGTGTGGGGTCTCGTGTGGGGCCGCGAGGTGCCGAGGGCTGGCCGTGTGTGTGAGCACCTCCGCGGCCTGCTCGCGGGGCCTGGACGTGCCCGGTGCTCTTGCGCCCGCGCCGTCGGGCCCGAGGAGGCCCCGGGAGCGGCGGTGTGAGCGCCTCCCGAGGGAGGGAAAGGGTCCAGGGCTGTCTCACCCGGCCCCTCCCGCGCCGCGGCGCACGCACGCACACACACATGCGGGTGCACCCTCAGGGCTTCGTCGGGACCCCCTGGCTCTTCTGCCCTGGCACCAGCCGCTGGGCCCTCTTGGGGTCCCGACACCACTCACCCTCCCATTTCCCAGGATCTCTCCAGAAAACCCCACCACGGCCGGCTCCCTCCAGCCCGCCCGTCGTACCAGCGCACGCATGTGCACTCCGTGTCTCTGCCCACGGGTCCTGGGCAGGGCGGTGCCCACCACGAGCCCCCCGCAAGCCCCGCCCCAGCGGCCCCTACCTTGGTCAGGTGGAGCTTCCCACCAGAGCCCCTGGTGCAGATAATCAGATGCTTGGAGAACAGGAAACACTGCCGCTCGCCCTCCTTCTTCAGGGACAGAGACCCCAGGCGGCCCCTGGTGATCTTGCCCTTCTCAGACATGGGCACCTGGATGAGGGAGCCTGTGGGTGGGGGGTAGACCCTGAGCCCAGTCCCAGAGCTGCGTTCACCTCTGGCCAGCTCGGCAGCTGCGGCGGTCCCAACGCCGGGACCAGGGAGTCCTGGTTCCTGGCAGCAGGTGCGCACGCCGGACGATGCTCCCTCGGCCCCCTCAGCCCGATGGCAGAGGCATGCTGAGCAGGGCTCCCGGCAGGGCCCCCAACCCCCGGCCAGGGCCTTGGCAGGCGGAGGAACTCTCCAGGGCAGGACCCGTGTTGCGGGCACGCAGGGCTGGGCTGGGTGTGGGGGGCAGCACACGTGGGGAGCTGGCCCGGACGGATCAGCACCGCGCACAGCCCCGCGGCCCGCGCCGGGCAGACATCACCAATCAGGTGCGGCCCGTGGGCTGCAGAGCCAGACTGAGCCCCATCCCGGACACCGGGTGCTGGGAGCAGGTGCTGGGGACGTAGCCCCCTGCGCCCCTGCGCTGGCCCCCGCCCCTGGCACACACAGCACGCAGTCCTTCCCACCTACTCAAGGCCTTCCCGGTAGGCATGGGCACGCCCCCTCCTGCGCCGCCTCCCTCCTCGGCCGCCTAGCTCCAGCTCATTACCGTGCTCCTGAGTGCCACTCCCAGCCCGGAAAGCCCTTCCTTTCCAGCCCGAGAACTCCTACTTGTCCTCCCCACCCCCCACCCGCTCTGCCCCCTGCCCGCGTCCATCCCTGTCTGGACCCCTGCCCTGCGTCTGTCTCCTCACGGCCCCTGACCCCGCAGGTCTAGTCTCGGGGTGTCCCTGGAGCCCAGCGTTGGCCCGGCATGAACGAGGCAGGTGCCAGCGCTGGATGCATGACTAACGAGTGAGAAAGGGCTTTCTGGATCCCCCTGCCTGGTTCCAGGTCCAGCACGGCCCCATGGGAGGGGAGGAAACACTCTGCTTGGGGAACAGAGCAGATTCCAGGTCTGTGGGGACGCTGCCCGTGCCGGAGCGGCCATTCTTTGGGCATTTCCAGCGCGGGCCCGGTGCGGCTCAGGCAAGCAGACCGAGGCTGGGGAAGGGTACGGGGGCCACGCGGGGGCTCAGAGCAAAACTCCAAGTTGAGGACGTGTGCAGAGCCAGCTGCCCAGGCTGGGCGAGGGGCTGGCAAGCCTTTCTTCTGGTCAGAGTCCCAGGGCCAGACAGAAGGACCTTGGGGCTTGCAAGCAGAAGCCTCTGCCCACAGAACGTGGGCCTGGGCGGGGCACCCCTCAGGTGCAACGAAGCTCCAGCCGCCCCGCGTGGGCAGCCAGCCCCCTCCCCGGCCCTCACTGGGGCTGTGCCTCCCAGGCGCGGCTCCCCAAGAGGCCAAGGATGACGAGCAGAGGACAGAGGGACTGAGCCACACTGCCTATGCCAGAAATGCTTGTGATCCAGGGCCGGTCTGTATCTGTCGTCGTCCTCGGCTCCCTACTCTCTCCCCAAAAACACGTGTCAGCGTTTACTAGGACGCACGACAGACACACCAGACCATCTGGGAAGAAGCGCGTCTACCTCTGGAGGGAAGGAAGCCGTGGAGGCCCACAGGACCCGTACGTGGATGTGATGCCCACAGCCCTCCAGTGGCCTCGGGACACTCTGCAGGCACGGCACTTGGAGGGGCCCGGGGGCCACCTGGGACCAGGGGGTGGGGGGGCCTACCTTGTCTCACGAAAGTCTGGCTGGTGTCCAGCAGGATCTCGCAGCCTTCAATAATCATGCGCTCAATGGCGAGGTTTTTCCGGATGTTCTCCGTCTCGCTCACTTCGTCATGCATTATCCTGCAGGGACGGGAAATAAGTCAGGGGCAGGAGGAGGGGACGCCAGGCCTCTGGCCAGACCCAGTGGGAAAGCCTGGCCCCGAGGACTCTCAGAGCCTGCAGTCATGAAGGGGGAGAGGACACACATTTCAATAGTGCCCGCTGTGTGCTGGACACTCTACAGGCAGGCATGGTCTCCTTTTCTTCTTCTGGAAACCCAAGGAGGCAGGCGTTCTTGTTTCAGGGAAAAGGAAATGGAGGTTAACAGTGAGAAGCAGGTCTGTCTGATCTGAGAGTTTGAGCCATGTGCAACCGAATGGCAGAATGGGGAGGACGATGGGAGCTCAGCAAACATCCTTTGTTCATTACTCTGCCCCTTATCCCACTACTGGCCTTATTTCTACCCACAGAACAAACCAAGCTCATCCCTGCCTCAGGGCCTTTGCACTTGCTGTTTCTGCCCCTTGAATGCTCTTTATACGGTTGTTTCCTTAACGCTGTTTGGGTTCTGGAATGGCTGAGTTTTGGAGCGCTGGCAAGCCAGCTGGCTCAGGGAGACACTGATTGCAGTTTACCTCCACAGGCTCCCGCACATCCGGGAGGGAAGCCGGACACAGCATGTCCCTCATCTGAGCCTACGGACAACTCTGTCCTGTTCTGACTGCCGCAACGCCCCTCCTCTCCAGCAGGTGGCGCCATCTACCTGCTTTTAAATAAGCGTTTGGCGGCGGCGGCGGTGGGGGGGGGGGTAGGTGTTGGGGAAGAGGCGCGTGGATTCCCAGGGGTCGGGAAGGTGATGAGCAATTTTGCGAGGAGTCTGTTAGAAGTGCCGCCTGCTCCAGGAGGGGCTGATTCCGCGAGTTAAGGGCTGGCAGTTCCCGCAGGGACGTTACCCAGTTCAACCCCAGGACAACGGGAGGGGACACTGGTCAGGCTGGGTGCGCTGGGGGAGTCAGCACGGCGAGCAAGTGCTGGAGGCGTCCGGCCCTTAGTCCCCCCACCTGGGGGCTTTCACGGGGGCGGGGGAGAGAACGGGTTTCATGCCCTGGCCCGACGTCCGGCGCACGGCAGGTGCTTTGGTGAAGAGCGGTGATCAGCGGTGGAACTCGGAAAGCACTGTTATCTGTTGCTTCTTCTGGCTGCGGGACCCGGGCTTCGGCATGGGGCCTCGGCACCCCGGCGATGCTGTCCACAGAGCCCAGCCCCAGCCCGCCTCCGGGAGGGACGTGGGACCCGGAAAGCAGCCACGGCTTGGGAAGCAGCCGCAGGGGATGGGAACCACCTCTTCTCCAGAGGGTGAGGAGTCTCCCCAGCAGGGCTGTTGTTCGTGAAAATACGGGGGTGGTTCCAAAGCAGCGAACCTGGTTTTGCCGTGAGACACGTGTGGACTGCCGCTGCTCAGACCATGCCAGCCCCGGGCTGGGGTCTGCGTCGGGGTCCCCAGGCTGCACGCGCAGCTGGGGGCTCATGCACACGGGGGGCTGGAAGTGCTGCCCGGTTCTCAGGGAGCCCGGCAGGTGGGGGTCAGGAGGATGGAGGGGCAGGCCCAGAGGCGGGTGGGAGCCAGTCCCAGGGAGGTGGGTGTTTGTGAGCACAGCCAGGGGGCCTAGAAACTCTCCTGGGGCCCCGGGCAGGGCGAGGGGGAAGGGCTGATGTCGCGGAGACGGGAAAGCCCCCTTCCGTGCACTAGGGCGGCGCTCTGGGGCAGGTGCAGGTGATGGGGTGGGATGCGTGGAACCCTGGGGGATGGGAATCGGGGTCTCAGGCCAAGCACCTTGGCCCATGTCTGCCCCCTGCACCCCTGTGTGCACGGGGACAGGGCGCCCCACGGTGACGAGAGCCTCACTGCCTTACAAGTGCCTCAGGCCTTCTCCTTGGGGAAGAGAGTGCAGGATGTGGCTCCCTGGGACTTGGAAGGACAGAGGTTTTGTGAGTCTGCAATCACCCTGCTAACACCGTCGCCCGCCCTGGCCCCGCGGTCCTCCCTCTGCCCAGTGCTCCACAGCCTGCGGGCCGATCCTTCGCAGCTTCCGGCAGCCCGTCTCTGGGCACAGGGCCCCTCCTCAC
This sequence comes from Halichoerus grypus, assembly GCF_964656455.1. Classification (NCBI taxonomy): domain Eukaryota; kingdom Metazoa; phylum Chordata; class Mammalia; order Carnivora; family Phocidae; genus Halichoerus; species Halichoerus grypus. Next base: position 830,507 of record NC_135719.1, read on the forward strand.
GTCCGGCCCCCGCACCGTGGAGCCCCCGGGGTGGTCTCACCAGTCTCGTGACAACCCCTGACCTCCAGACACCAATGCCCTGCTTCCCTCCCACCATCTCTGCCACAGCTGTCCAGCTCCGGTCCACGAAACAGGAAGGACTCCCCTCCAAACCGCCCCTCCTGCACTTTCCTCCACCCTCCTGGCTGCTCAGCCCAGGACCCTGCAACACCCGCTTCCCCCCTCAGTCTGTTCCTCCAGCTAACCTGCCAGAGACTCCTGCTGGTTCCACCTTCAAAATGCCCCTGGAATCTGAGCCTCCTTCCCACCCCCACGGCCACCGTCTGCCACTGGCCACCGTCATGTCGGGGTGTCACCAGGGGTGCGGGGGGGCACCTGAGACCCGATCCTTCTCCCCCAGGGTCCTGGGAACACAGCCTGCTCTTCCACCTGGGACCCTCAGCTCCTGCGCTCGCAGAGAGAAGGCTCCCCTGGGCTCTCCTGGGCTTTGGAGACTGGGAGGGGGCAGGTGGGGGGCCCCGACTGCAGGCCCCCAGCTTGTGTCCCCACTGACACCGCAGGCTGCAGACCAGAGTCTTGGGCATGTGGAGCCACGGGGTTGACAGAGCCCCACTGGAAGACAGAGGAAATGGGCCTCCGTGAGTGTCCTTCTCCAAACCCTCCGTGCCAGGGACACACCACGTGTGCCATCCTGCCCGATGCCCACCTGGGCTAGAGTCATAAACCTCTGCTTGTGGAGTCTCTGCTTCCCACTGCTGTAGGCTGAGCCCGTGCCTCCGAATCCTAACCTGAACAGCAGCTTTTGCCACCTGGGGCTGGAACTCCTGGAGGGGCATTCTCAGCCCTGACCTGGGGCCTGGCCACCGGCGTGGGGCGCCCAGAGATCAGGCTCACCTGGACAGTTCCTCCAGTTTGGATTTGGCGTAGTCCAGGCTGTTGCGCTCCACGTGCTCATGAGGGGTGTGCGCCAGGAGCTCATGCAGCGTCAGGATGTACCTGGGAATCTGGTGCGGGGGGGGGTGGGGAGAGCAGGGGGACAGGGAGGGAGACAAACAGAGGGACCGAGGAGGGATGGAGACAGACGGAGGAACAGAGACAGTGGGACAGGAGGACAGGGTGGGACAGAAGAGGAATGGAGACGGTGGGACGGGGTGGGGCAGGGAGAGACAGAAGAGGGATGGAGACAGTGGGATGGAGGGCAGGGAGGGACAGAAGAGGGATGGAGACAGTGGGATGGAGGGCAGGGAGGGACAGAGGCAGGGATGGAGACAGTGGGACGGGGTGGGGCAGGGAGGGACAGAAGAGGGATGGAGACAGTGGGACGGGGGGGCAAGGAGGGACAGAAGAGGGATGGAGACAGTGGGACGGGGGCAGGGAGGGACAGAGGCAGGGATGGAGACAGTGGAATGGAGGGCAGGGAGGGACAGAGGCAGGGATGGAGACAGTGGGATGGGGGGGCAGGGAGGGACAGAAGAGGGATGGAGACAGTGGGATGGAGGGCAGGGAGGGACAGAAGAGGGATGGAGACAGTGGGACGGGGGCAGGGAGGGACAGAGGCAGGGATGGAGACAGTGGGATGGGGGCAGGGAGGGACAGAGGCAGGGATGGAGACAGTGGGACGGGGGGCAGGGAGGGACAGAAGAGGGATGGAGACAGTGGGATGGAGGGCAGGGAGGGACAGAAGAGGGATGGAGACAGTGGGATGGGGGCAGGGAGGGACAGAGGCAGGGATGGAGACAGTGGGACGGGGGCAGGGAGGGACAGAAGAGGGATGGAGACAGTGGGATGGAGGGCAGGGAGGGACAGAAGAGGGATGGAGACAGTGGGATGGGGGCAGGGAGGGACAGAGGCAGGGATGGAGACAGTGGGACGGGGGCAGGGAGGGACAGAAGAGGGATGGAGACAGTGGGATGGAGGGCAGGGAGGGACAGAAGAGGGATGGAGACAGTGGGACGGGGGGCAGGGAGGGACAGAAGAGGGATGGAGACAGTAGGACGGGGGCAGGGAGGGACAGAGGCAGGGATGGAGACAGTGGGACGGGGGCAGGGAGGGACAGAAGAGGGATGGAGACAGTGGGACGGGGGCAGGGAGGGACAGAAGAGGGATGGAGACAGTGGGACGGGGGCAGGGAGGGACAGAGGCAGGGATGGAGACAGTGGGATGGAGGACAGGGAGGGACAGAAGAGGGATGGAGACAGTGGGATGGAGGGCAGGGAGGGACAGAAGAGGGATGGAGACAGTGGGACGGGGGCAGGGAGGGACAGAGGCAGGGATGGAGACAGTGGGACGGGGGCAGGGAGGGACAGAAGAGGGATGGAGACAGTGGGATGGAGGGCAGGGAGGGACAGAAGAGGGATGGAGACAGTGGGATGGAGGGCAGGGAGGGACAGAAGAGGGATGGAGACAGTGGGACGGGGGGCAGGGAGGGACAGAAGAGGGATGGAGACAGTAGGACGGGGGCAGGGAGGGACAGAGGCAGGGATGGAGACAGTGGGACGGGGGCAGGGAGGGACAGAAGAGGGATGGAGACAGTGGGACGGGGGCAGGGAGGGACAGAAGAGGGATGGAGACAGTAGGACGGGGGCAGGGAGGGACAGAGGCAGGGATGGAGACAGTGGGACGGGGAGCAGGGAGGGACAGAAGAGGGATGGAGACAGTGGGACGGGGGCAGGGAGGGACAGAAGAGGGATGGAGACAGTGGGACGGGGACAGGGAGGGACAGAGGCAGGGATGGAGACAGTGGGATGGAGGACAGGGAGGGACAGAAGAGGGATGGAGACAGTGGGATGGAGGGCAGGGAGGGACAGAAGAGGGATGGAGACAGTGGGATGGAGGGCAGGGAGGGACAGAAGAGGGATGGAGACAGTGGGACGGGGGGCAGGGAGGGACAGAAGAGGGATGGAGACAGTAGGACGGGGGCAGGGAGGGACAGAGGCAGGGATGGAGACAGTGGGATGGAGGACAGGGAGGGACAGAAGAGGGATGGAGACAGTGGGATGGAGGGCAGGGAGGGACAGAAGAGGGATGGAGACAGTGGGATGGAGGGCAGGGAGGAACAGAAGAGGGATGGAGACAGTGGGACGGGGGCAGGGAGGGACAGAGGCAGGGATGGAGACAGTGGGATGGAGGACAGGGAGGGACAGAAGAGGGATGGAGACAGTGGGACGGGGGCAGGGAAGAACAGAAGAGGGATGGAGACAGTGGGACGGGGGCAGGGAGGGACAGAAGAGGGATGGAGACAGTAGGACGGGGGCAGGGAGGGACAGAGGCAGGGATGGAGACAGTGGGACGGGGGCAGGGAGGGACAGAAGAGGGATGGAGACAGTGGGACGGGGGCAGGGAGGGACAGAAGAGGGATGGAGACAGTAGGACGGGGGCAGGGAGGGACAGAGGCAGGGATGGAGACAGTGGGACGGGGGGCAGGGAGGGACAGAAGAGGGATGGAGACAGTGGGACGGGGGCAGGGAGGGACAGAAGAGGGATGGAGACAGTGGGACGGGGACAGGGAGGGACAGAGGCAGGGATGGAGACAGTGGGATGGAGGACAGGGAGGGACAGAAGAGGGATGGAGACAGTGGGATGGAGGGCAGGGAGGGACAGAAGAGGGATGGAGACAGTGGGATGGAGGGCAGGGAGGAACAGAAGAGGGATGGAGACAGTGGGACGGGGGCAGGGAGGGACAGAGGCAGGGATGGAGACAGTGGGATGGAGGACAGGGAGGGACAGAAGAGGGATGGAGACAGTGGGACGGGGGCAGGGAAGAACAGAAGAGGGATGGAGACAGTGGGACGGGGGCAGGGAGGGACAGAGCAGCAGCACAGAAGGACAGCAAGAGAGAGGGGAGGCGGAGAATGGCCGTCAGCTGGGAGGACCCCAGGAACCGGAGCGAGCAGGGAACGGGTGCCCTCTGAGTCCGGCTGGGCCGGGCTGGGACCAGAGCCGCAGCAGCTGGAGGCGGGGGCCGCAGGAGGCAGGGCGGGCTGGGGCTCAGGACCAGGGCCGGCCCCCCCCTGCTCCCCGTGGCCCCCCGGCACGCGGCCGGGGCCGGGCGGGGCGGGGCGGGGCGGCACCTGGAACATGGGGTAGGTGAGGAAGGTCTCCAGCGTGCGCTCCTCGCAGTCGGGCTTGGCCTCGTAGTGCTTGAGCAGCTTGTCGAAGTCGCGGTTCTGCTTGCAGTGCGCCAGGATCTGCAGGCTGTACTGGTGGTTGCGCACGAACTCCTGGTAGATGTTCAGCATGGGCAGCAGGATGTCGAACAGGTCCGCTGCAAGGGAGGGGTCAGCGGGGGCTGGCGCGGCGGCCCCGCCCGGCGGCCAGCCCCCGACCCCGCCCCACGCGGGAGCCGCGCCCCAGGGAGCCCCGCCCACGCAGGAAGCCCCGCCCCAGGGAGCCCCCCCACGCAGGAAGCCCCGCCCCAGGGAGCCCCCCCACGCAGGAAGCCCCGCCCCGGGGAGCATCGCCCCAGGGAGCCCCGCCCACGCAGGAAGCCCCGCCCCAGGGAGCCCCGCCCACGCAGGAAGCCCCGCCCCAGGGAGCCCCGCCCACGCGGGAAGCCCCGCCCCGGGGAGCCCCGCTCACGCAGGAAGCCCCGCCCCAAGGAGCCCCCCCCACGCGGGAAGCCCCGCCCCGGGGAGCATCGCCCCAGGGAGCCCCGCCCACGCGGGAAACCCCGCCCACGTAGGGAGCCCCGCCCACGCGGGAAAGCCCCGCCCCGGGAGCCCCGCCCATGCAGGAAGCCCCGCCCCAGGGAGCCCCGCCCACGCGGGAAGCCCCGCCCCGGGGAGCCCCGCTCCTGCGGGGAGGACTCCGGCACCCGTCCCCTCCAGGACCAGACGGGCAGCCCCAGCAGAATCACAGCTGTAGAGACGGCCCGTCCAGTCTGGCCCGCGTGTCTCAGAGGGCCGCGGAGAGCAAGTGCAGAGGGCGCTGCGGCGGCCCCCGCCCCTCCAGGATGCGGGCGCTCCCCGTCGGGGTCCTTCCTGCCAGGAACCGCTCTCCGCCGAGGGGGGCTGCCTCCGCCTGCACAGGCCACAGCCCACCCAGTGACCGGAGCAGTGGGGGTGTAAAGGCGGGCCCCCAGCCTCGATCCGCCGCACCTCTGAGGGGCCGGCCCGGCTCCGGAGTTTCTGAGGGGTCCTAACTGTGTTGTGGCCCCCCTGCTCTGGCTCCCTCACCGGGTCACACGGAGGGCCCCCAAGAGGCCTCCCTCCCAGAGTGTCCCATCTGTGACAGAGGTAATGACCGAGGTCACAAGGTGAGTCCGCAGGGGCTTGGAGCCAGCTCTCCTGACTCCCCATTCCAGGCTCCCCACCATACCGCACACCCTCCTGAGTCTGGCCCTCCAGCCCTCTGCACGTCCTCCCGACCTCCCCAGCTCTGCAGCCCCAGGGTCCTCCTGCCCTCCAGCCCCCCAGGGCCCAACCAATCTCCCCAGACTCGCCCTTCAACACTTGATGGGTGGGGTGGACCCACGGAGCCCGGCTTACAAACCCCGTTAAGAAAGAAAAACAGACTCCGAGCGGGAGCTCCTGGCTAGGGTTGTCCCCTGCCCGGGGACAGCATGCTCAACCGGGCTTCGGCCACAGGGGCAGCCCCGTCTTTTCAGGGCCGCTTGAATTCTGACCTTAAGGAGAGTGGGGGTCAATGACTTGAAAACAACAACAAAAAAGTGTCCACCCACTCAGAGGCCTCCATGGCCTAAGGGCAGAGAAGCTCTTTGTTCTAAAAAATTCTCCTTCTGGAAACCTATCCCAGGGAAATGCTCCGTAAAAAGGAGAAAATCACACATACAGATGATTATTTCCTGTAACAAGAAGTGGGACCAACTCCAAAGAGCCAGAGATGGGGAGTGGAGCATTACGCTGCCGTGAAAAATCACACGTCCAGGATAACAAAACACTTGTGCTATCAAGTTAAGTAAAAAGATTGAAATAAATAAAAAAACAACAACCCACAGCAAGATTCAAAATCTAAATTCAGTATGTTTGCAACTATGTAAAATGGGGAAAAAAAAAACCCAAGATCTATGCAGAGAAAAGAACTGGAAGAAAACACACTGAGATGTTTATGGCAGTTATCTTCGGAGGGAGGACTATGACTGATATTTTTAAACCTTTCTACTTTTCTGGATTCTCAAATTTTCTCAAACGGGTACGTCGATATTATTTTTAAAAGGGAAAAGTAGATAAGTAACTAAAAATATATCACTTCCTCCTAGAAATACGGTTTTTGCCAACATGTGTTTCCCCTTCTCCCCCTGAGGGATTCAGGGGGCTTGTGAGGGGAGTGCCACCAGCCTGGAGGGTGGCCCTGGGGAGGGACGTCCGGGGGGCCAGCTACTCACCCAGGACCAGGGTGGGCCAGCTGGAGATGCGGGCCTTCAGGCCTTGGTAGAAGATCTGGTGCAGGAACATGATGGTCTCGCTGCAGGGAAAGCACAGGGTGAGCTGCGCCCCAGGGCGTTCCTGCCCCTCCAGGGTGTCCCTGGCCCCGAGCCAGCAGCAAGCCGCTTCCTCCACGGAGCCCCCAGTGAAAGCCTGTCAGCATGGCCTGTACAATTCGTGGGGGCCAGTGCTGAACGAGTACACAGGACCCCTTGTTAGGAATCGGTGGAGAAAGGGCGCCTGGGTGGCTCGGTCGTTAAGCGTCTGCCTTCGGCTCAGGTCATGATCCCGGGGTCCTGGGATCGAGCCCCGCATCGGGCTCCCTGCTCAGCGGGAAGCCTGCTTCTCCCTCCCCCACTCCCCCTGCTTGTGTTCCCTCTCGCGCTCTCTCTCTCTGTCAAATAAATAAATATAATCTTAAAAAAAAAAAAAAGAATTGCTGGAGAATTCCAAGACAGCCCCAAGCAGGGCTCCCTAGGCCAGGGCCGCCAGCCTCCCTGTGCCCCCCAGGTTCTCGCCATCTGGGAGCGACCCTGGGGAATCCAGAGGAGCCCAGGGCTCTGGAGAATACGGAGTAAAGGCCGCCGATAACGTGCATATAGGGCTGTGGCCTCAGACCCACGGGGCTGCACTTAGCCTACGCCCCATCCCAGGCTGTGTGGCCTTGAGCAAGCTGCAACCTCTCTGAACCTCAGATCTTCCTGCACAAAATAAGGAGGTGAAATGAGGTAACCGCTGCAAGCAATGGGATGATGTCAGCGCCCGGTGCATAGTGGATGCTCAGTAAACGCTAGCTTTCCACCACCCTTTTGGGACAAGTTAGGGAAGCAAACGAGCCAGTGTCCCCCCAGCACCGGCTTTGTCACCGCCGAGAGTGCTGGGGGGATGTGCGCTCCCCAGGCAGCTGGCCCCAGAACAGACAGCTCGTCAGTCCTCCGTCCTCCGAGGACAAGGGGACTTCTGTCTCCATGGGGGAGAGGCTCCCTCTTCCTCCGGCAGCCCCCTCCCTGCCAGCCGATCCTCCTCTGCTACCGCTCACCACCCCAGCTCCTACCGCCCTGGAGACCTGGGGCTCTCCCCGTGTGCCTGGGGCTCGCCTTGAACCAGACCGAGGAGTCCAAAAGGACGCTAAGGTCGTGCACCCTGTTCTTGGACAGGAAAAGTGAGGCCACGAGAGGAGGGGTTGGGGCCGCCTGAGCCTCTGCTCTCTGCTCACACGCCCTCCCTCCTCCCCCTGGGCGGTCCCCGCTCCCAGCTCCGTGTGTCCCCGGGGGGGGGGGGGGGCTCACTGCCTCAGAACCACAGGCCGGGCGGGGGTGGAAGGCGCACGGGGGCACGGGCCTGTGGGCAGCAGAGCAGGGGGTCTCCCCCGAGACCCCAGGGGGAGAAGAGGGGAAGGCTGAGGGGAGAGTCGGGGAGAAAGACACACCGATGACACCTCCAGGCTGAAGAGCACAGTGTAACTCAGTCACATCCACCAGATGTACAGGATGGACGGAAAACATGGTGCCAGAGAGGACATCGAAATTCCAAGTAGAGGAAGCGTTCTGAGCTCCATTCTGAGCGTGGGTCCTGTCATTATGGAGACTCGACTGTCCTCTCCCTGAAGTCCCATGAGAATGGTCCCCCAGGTGTGGTGACACCTGATTCCCTGACCGGGGCCCCCCCCAGGTGTGGTGACACACTGATTCCCTGACCAGGGCCACCCCAAATGGCTGAAGTCATTTTCAGTTTTAGGCAGCAGGTCCCCTATAGAGTGACTTTTGACAAGGCTGGTTTCTGTCTCTCTGTGGCCCCTAACTAGTCTGTCGAGTGAACAAACGCGTATCAATCCCGAGAACTTTGGCCAGCCACGTGTGAAGACCACTTGGACAGTTCAGAAGCAAGAGACTGACTGACCTAAGTGTGTGTGAGAATGCACAAAGGGAAGAATATCTGATCTGAGATGGGGAGATTGGGGGTCGGGGGACTTTCAGGGTTCTTGAGGGAGCCAGGCAGCTCTGGACTACCCTGAGCACAGCCCCAGCAACACACAGGGGCGCCATTCCTAGGCACCTCCAGGCGACAACTGCTCAGGATGCATTAGGGAGGAAATGAACCTTCTTAAATTCCAACACTGCACAGGCCACTGTAGTAGCATGTTAGGAACATCATAAGCTAGGACTAGAAAAACACAGTTGATGAAGCCTCCATTTTTAAAGTACAAACTGAGAGAATTTCACCTGTAATCTTACTACTTAGAAGCTACCATTGTCACCCATCTCATAAGAAAATAAAATGATCTCATTTTGATTTGATTTTTTAAAAAAGTCATTGTTATGTTCTTTGAACATTTTTCCTATGTGCTGGCCATCTGAATTCCTTCTTTTGAGAATTCCCTAGCCATGTCCAATTACTATTTTGTCTCTTCTTAATTTTAAATAACCCTATATATGAAGCACATAACCTAACATACATGTTGTAGACATTTTTGCTCAGCTATCTGCCCACTGATTGTGTGTTTGCTGTTTTAATTTTTTGGAAGTTTTTCCATTTTGCTTTGTGAGGCATATCATTTCTTTCTGTCTTCTGCTTCTGAGTGTGTATGGATTGCAGACACACCTGTTTTATTTTGTTGCTTCATTTTTACATGAAAGTACTCAACTGCAGTTAACTGGTGTGAGATGCGAGTGAGGGGGATAAACGCAATCCTCCTGGTGAGGTCAGCCAACTGCCCGATTGCATCTATCAAACATGCCCGCCGTTTCCGCTGCTTTTCTATGCTGCTTCTGACTGTTACTACTTTTTTTTTTAAAGATTTTATTTATTTATTTGACAGAGAGAGACACAGCGAGAGAGGGAACACAAGCAGGGGGAGTGGGAGAGGGAGAAGCAGGCTTCCCGCCGAGCAGGGAGCCCGATGCGGGGCTCGATCCCAGGACCCCAGGATCATGATCTTAGCCGAAGGCAGATGCTTAACGACTGAGCCACCCAGGCGCCCCCTGACTGTTACTACTTTTTATACGGTCTTAGGTCTGTTTCTAGACTTTCTATCTTACCTTCTGGCACTGCCCTCAGGCGGTTTTCATTCCTTTTAACATATTTATAAAACTTTATAACATTTTAATTAAAGTTGGGCATGTTTCTTTCATTGTTCTTATTTGAAAACACTGTTACCTACTTACAAGTATTTATTCCTTCAGTTGAACTTCAAGATCACTTTGCTATGCTGCACTTTGGGTGGAATTATATTACGTTTATAGAATATTCTGGGTGAACATGGCAACTCTATGACACAATCTTTCCATCCAAGGTGCTGGTCCACTCCCTGTTTTTGTACAGCCTGCAAGCTCAGGAAGATTTTTACATTTTTAAACGGTTTGGAAAAAAACAAAAGAATATTTCATAGTACGTGAACATATGTGACATTCATATTTTAGCATCCATAAGTGAAGATTTATCAGAGCACAGCCATCCGCATTCATTCATGGATCGCCTGTGATTGCTTACTTTCAACATAGACCACATGGCACACAAGGTCTAAAATACCTCCTATCTGGTGCTCTACAGAAAAACTGTGCTGATCCCCGGCCCATGTGAACAGTGACCCTGAATTGTGCAGTGCGTAGCTGGTGTAGCTGTACACGACGGCCCTGACTCCACCCACAGCAAGCAGGACCCAGACACAGAGTAAGTCATTATTTAAGTGTGATGGGTGTCACAAAGAGCAGCAGAGGGCCCTGGGAACACATAAGTAGGGACATGGCAAGGGACATGGGGGTGGCCAGGGACGTGACAGCCAAGGGAAGACGTGAAGACAGAGTAGGAGACACCTGTCAAGGACGGTAGGGTGGGAAGAACATTCGAGGGAGAGGCAGTGACCTGTCTGCGGAACACACCTGGGACGTGCTCATTCTGCCTGGTGCCCCCTGAGCCCAGAAAGGGGCGTGACTCACCCACGGGCAGTCCAGAGTAAGCGGGCAGAGGCTGGCCCCTGCACTCCCGCCCCACCCTCTGCCCGTCCACACAGCCCGTTACCCACCGCCCCTCCCGTGCAGACATGACTAATCCCTGGTGGCACGCTGTCCTCCCTCCTGTCCCCGGTCTCACCATCCTGCTCAACCCAGGACGGCAGGCGGCCACTGCCCCTCAGTCCAAGCGGGCATCGATGTACAAACCACCTGCGCCCCCCGCCCCCTGGGACAGGATGCCTCTGGTCGCAGGCAACACTTGTGGTGCCCAGAGCGGGGGTGGGGGGGGGGCGGGAGAGCTTTCCACCACAGGGAAATAGCCCCAGTGTGCGAGCTTCTTGTCTGGGCTAACCCAAACCTCCCACACACGTTTACTCGGAAGACCTTTCTTCCCCTACTGGGGGAGCACACCGTGAACCCCTCCCCGCCCTGCGGCAGCCTCCAGGAATCCGCCAGCCTGGACAGAGTCCTTCCCCAGCTCCAGCAACTACCAAGTTAGCATCAGGTTTCCAACAGGGCCGGACCTCTCAGCCTAAAAGCAAATCCAGCAGAAAGCCATGTGCAGGAATCTCTTCCGTAAGTGGGTCAGCAGCCTCCGTGGTCGGAGGCAGGGAGCGCCAGGCGGTCTGCCCGCGTCCCGGGTGCTGCCTCCACAGAGGGGCTCACGTGCAGGGGAAGGCTCTCCAGCGATGCAGGGGCGAGGTGGAGTGCACCTCCAGACCCTCGCGACCATGAGCAGGGGGAGGAGGCTGGGGGTCGGGGACAGGATCCAGCCTGCTACTGAGCAGGTCAGTGGGGAGTACAGAGCTTAACAGTAAACAGGGCTGGGCTAAAACTGCAGCACACACAATTGCTGTGTGCCCTTGAGCACATCCTGCAACCTCTCTGAGCTCCAGCCTCACGGGGTGTCGCTGAGGACTGGAAAGCATGCAGGTGCAAAGCAGGTTCCACGAAGCGCCACCGTAACATGGTGAGCATCATCCAGAATGTTCACTCCTGCCAAGTGCTGGCTGGGCTTGTCATGAGGGCAAGGGAAGCGTCACCCCTTGTGCTCACGAGGGCACAGAAGACGGACGGTGAAGGTCATGCTGTACCCCACGGACCATCCAGTGAGCTGCTAATGATCACAAGGCAGCCACTCCCAGGTCATTCCTCCCCCAGCCCGGCCCCGCGGGGAAGGAAAGAACTCCAGCCTGTTCCCGTTGGAGATCAGGGCCAGGGTGAAGAGGGAGCCAGCCCCAGAGGACGTGCATCCCCGGATATGCTCACTGGGTTCTCTTACTTAAAACAGTAAGAAAAACAGAGTGGAATACATTGATTGCTTCTCCATGTTGAACCAGTCCTGCATTCTTGGTGTAAATTTCATTTAATCATGATTATTTCTGGATCCAACCTGGTAATGTTCTGTATCTACAAGATCCGATAGAAGACAGACTTTGCTTTGGATGCTGGAGGGATGCTGGCCTCACAGAGGAGGAGGGAAGCGTCCCCTCCCGTTCGATGTGGATTCCGTTCCCGGCAGGTGCATCACTGGGGGCGTGACTATTAGGTTAATGTCTTGCTCCCACGGAGCACCGGACACGTAGCTCGGTGCGAGATGCTGTGTATGAACCCCTCACTGGATCCTCCAACCCCTGTAAGAGGCAGGTACGCTCCTGGAGGCCGTGAGAACTGATCAGGCTGCCGCTGTTTGGACCGGGATCAGTGAGACCGTGACGGCGAGAGCCTGGCACCAGGAGGAGCGGGCTTCCTCCCTCCTGTTTATCCTCAGGCAAAGGCCTCCGACCTGATCGCGCACTCGTTGAGAGATAAAAACCATGGGCTATTTTTCTCAACAACTTTTGAGCAAAGGCGGGGAGCCAGCCTAAAAACTCTTAACTGAAGTCTCCAGGATAAAAGAAGTCCATGAAAGATCGATGAAGAATAATAAAAGCATGGAAAGATTAAAGAAACGCAAAAGCACACGTTTCTTAGTGGTTGTGACAAGCGGTCACCAAAGGCTTGCAATCGTGGCCTAAAATGCGAGGACCTGGTGCAGCACAGAAGGGCACCAATGCCTCCCACAGCTGACCCCCGAACGGCCTGGGGTCGGACCCCGCGGCCCGTTACCCGCGGGTTTCGTTGATAAATACAGTACGGCACCAAAAATGTATTTTCCTTGTGATTTTCTGAACACTGTTTTCTCCTCTCCAGCTTTCTCTATTGTAAGTTACGGTCTATAAACCATTTAACGAGCAGATTACGTGTTGACTGACTTATGTCATCAGTAAGGCTATCTGTAGTTAAGATTCGGGGAGCCCAAAGCCCTGTGTGGATTTCCAAGTGTGCGCCCCTCACCCCCGAGCTGTCCAAGGGTCAGCCGCGCCGAGCCTCTGGGCAGGCGGCTGCCTGCAAGTGCAGGCCGTGACCCGTGGCCGCGGCACCAGTGGGAGATGGGGTTCCCCGGCTCCACCCCAGACCTCCTAACAGAGAAGCACAGGGTGGGTCCCCACTCCTGCGCTCACGTGTGCATGTCTGTGGACCCTGCTACACCGCCCGGGGCGCTCAGGAAGGGGTGCATCCTGCCACCCCGTCGGAAAGACCCCACTGCAGTTTCTGGGGTAAGTGTTACCCGATTTCACAAAAAGGTAATTGATTTTCTTGGTCTTAGGAAATAAGGGCATTTATGTAATACTTAAAAATTCTGTTCCACACGTATGTTAAGCATCAACCTTGTAAGGCCAGGTGGTTCCACTTCTAGAAGGTCTTATGAGGTCAAAGGCTGTTCCCCGCCCCATCTGTCTGTCCGTCTCTCTCCTGCCCCGACCCTGGTGCGGTGTCCACACCCACGGCCTCAGCCTGCCCATCCCTATGACTCTGGGCCTCTCTAACCAGACCCCTGACCGGCGTCCACACCTCTCCATCACCTCCAGACCACCCCACAGGCCCCTCGCACCTGGCACCCCTGGGTCCTGACCACCGTGAGGCAGGCCTGGTGAGGGCCCGTTAGGGTGAGTGAAGCGGCTGAGTGAGGCGTATTTTGGCAGGATCACAGCCAAAGGAACATCTCGGGGTACACGGTGGCCCACCCTAATTCCTGGGGGGGTTGCTCACACATTGCACTCTGGTTATGTGTTTTCAAGTCCGTTTACCCAATTTTAACACCCACCGAAAAGCTCATCTATTTAAACCATTTCTTAAGAAACCCCTTTTAAAAAGAGGTTGACAGCCGAAGGGTGGCCCCTAGCTCGGCCTTCTGGGGCAGCATGGGCCCCACAGTGACGCCAGAGTCGCCATCTGGGAACGGTAAGTGCGTCTGCAGGGCAGGTGGACCGTGCGGCACAGAGCCTGGCCTCTAGGTCCTTGCGGCCGCATCGGGGTAGAGCAGAGCACAGTCAGCGTTCCGGGGCCAGATTTAAAACTCGGAACAGTTCCACCGTGGCTTCTCAGCGTCAGCATTAACACGGCGGGAGCCATGTGCCTCTGTTGGGGGGCCGGTCTGTGCCCCGCCGGGGTTCCCAGCAGCCCTGGCCTCAGCCCCCTCGCGGCCCACAGCAGCCCCCAAGCCCAGCCAGGTTCTGGCCATCCGATGCGTCTCCAGACATGCCGGGCCTGCCCTGGGGGACACGACGCCCCAGTGGGGCACCTCCACCCACTACGCGGCACCCACACTTGTGGGGGGGGTGGCTTGGAGCCACGTGGCTCGGGCGGCTTCCACACCGTGGGGGCCGTTTGCTCAGCGGCGCTGGGCGGTCTCCGTCCCGCTGTGGCCGAGCGCCCGAGGTGGGCCGGCCTCTGAGGGAGCTCACCTGTTCAGGAAGATGCTGCTGACGTCGTCGTGCGTGATGGGGGGCTTCTTGGAGCTGGCTGCCATCCGCAGCGGGCGCAGGAAGTTGTTGACCAGGATGTGTAGCTGCTGCACGTACTCGGCCTCGGCCTCCAGCATGCTGAACACCACCTGGTTCCTCTTGCGCATGCTGTCGGCGTGGGGCGAGCGGATGTAGTCCTGGATGATGGTCTTCCACTTGCGCCGGCATAACCAGCCCCGTAGGAAGCTCTGCACCTGTGGGACCGGGCGGGAGGGGGCTCCGTCAGCGGGGCTGTGCGGCCCCCAGGGCAGGGACCGGGCTTTGTCACCCCTGCCCCCTCAGCAGGCTGGGTGTGCAGGGGACAGCCCTGCCGAGGGCCAGGCTGCGAGGTCCTGGGCGAGTTGCCTGGTTGCTCTGACCAGTCCCCCATCTGCAGACGGGGCTCACGAGGGGGCCCCCGGGCTCCAGTGCGGTCGGGGAGCTTGCCGAAATGCAGATGCCAGGCCCCACCCCGGACCTCTGCATCCTAACAAGACCCCCGCGGGGCTGTAGAAGCGTTCTCTGAAGGAGGAAAAGGGTGACCCGGGCCTGCATTATGGGAGGGGGCTGGAGAACAGGGGCCTGCCAGGCCGTGCTGGGCCCACCGCATCTCGGCTAACGACTGGCCTGAAAGCCCAGAAGTTCCCATGAACGCTCGTCTGGAGAGAGGGCGATTATCAAATTGAACAGAACATGGCAAATGAGTTAATCCCACGCTTGGGGCCTCGTCAGCGCTTCTGCCTGGAACCTCTCCTCCTGCCTCCGTGGGGGAACGGACGCTGATACTTGATCTTGGAGTCGGGCTGCTTGGCACGGCCGTGTGTTGGCAAGAACTCGGGCGAGGACCTCGATTCCCAGCCACACAGAGCTCGCTGCGGCTGGCATGGAGCCCGGGGCGGGGGGTCCCGGGGTCGCCTGCTGAGGACCAGGCACAGATGCTTGTCAGTCTCAGCTGAAAGGGGCACCAGCAGCAGGTTCAGTCGGCGGCTGCGGATCTGTGGCTGGGGCTGTCTGCCCAGAGACGGGGCCAGCCCTGAGCCCAGACCACTCTCTTCCAACTTCCAAGACAGGGAGGCTCTCTCCACCAGGGAGGGCTTGCCCTGAGGCCCAGGAGGATGAAAATCGAGGGAGGGAGGGAGGATTTCAGCTGGTACTTAAAATGTTCCAACCAGGGGCGCCTGGGGGGCTCAGTGGTTAAGCGTCTGCCTTCAGCTCGGGTCATGATCTCAGGGTCCTGGGATTGAGCCCCGAGTCGGGCTCCCTGCTCCACGGGGAGTCTGCTTCTCCCTCTGCTGCTCCCCCTGCTTGTGCTCTCTCTCACTCTCTGACAAATAAATAAAATATTAAAAAAAAAATGTTCCAACCAGAAGGGCTTCTCAAAACGGGCTGAGCAGCCCAGGGAGTCACAGCACAGAGGGAGTCCAGCGTGCCCCTGCCGGGGTGGGGCTTGGCTCGGACCTGGTGACGAGCCCCGAGGCCCGCGGGGGCCTGGCAGGTCCTCCAGACGTAGGAGGCCGGCTGCTGGGACGAATGGGGCTTGTGTGGCAGGTGCGACCTTGTGTTTTCCAGGAGGGGCTGTGTCCAGGGAACAGGGACGTGTGCTCTGGAGCTTGGCTGGGTCGAAACGTCACGAGCAAACGCTGAGCTGGGTGACCTGGGCAAGTGCCTTTGACTCTCTGCACCTCGCCTCCCCGTGCGTGAAATGCAGATAATAATGAAACCCCAGAGGGTTTTCAGTGAGGAATGAATTAATCTGCATAAGGCTCCTAGAATAGTATCAGACACATAGGAAGTGCTTAATGAATGTTAGCTATTTCTATTTTTGAGAAACAAAATCCAGATTTTTATGTGAAGTGCTTAATGAATGTTAGCTATTTCTATTTTTGAGAAACAAAATCCAGATTTTTATGTGAAGTGTTTAGCTTTTAAAGCACTGGCAACAAATTAAAAAGAAAAAAAACACAGTGTGGGCTCAGAACCCCAGACACGCCGGGAGGCTGAACTTGGCCTGGGAGGACGCCCGTGTGCAGTTTCTGGTCTGGGGGCGTCGGGGCTTTCTGCCCGCTCCACACGCAGGATTGTCCGGTTTCACCGGGCTGTCTTAGGGTGACTCGGGCTCCCCAGCTTCCAGTCTGGCAGCTTGCACACACACACACGCCCCTTCCCTGTGCACCTGCCGCCCTCGGCCGGCCCACAGTGCTGGTCGGCACCCCAGCCACCAGGCGGATTCCCAGGGCCTTCTACGACCTCTGGACTTTCACGGGGCAAACCGGCAGGGGCAGCTCTGGGGTCCAGGGGCTCCCATGCCGAGGTGGGCGGGGGACTAGAGGGGGCAGCTGTGAGAGGAAGGATCTGCTTGAGGAGGGGGCTGGGGTGTGGCAGTGCGGAGGGGGCTGGGGGGGCGGTGTGGCAGTGGGGAGGGGGCTGGGGGAGTGGTGTGGCGGGGGGAGGGGGCGGGGCGGTGTGGCGGGGGGAGGGGGCCGGGGGGGGCGGTGTGGCAGGGGGGAGGGGGCGGTGCGGGGCGGCAGGGGGGAGGGGGCGGGGGGGTGTGGCGGGGGGAGGGGGCCGGGGGGGGTGGTGTGGCAGTGGGGGAGGGGGCGGGGGGTGTGGCAGTGGAGGAGGGGGCGGGGGGGTGTGGCAGGGGGGAGGGGGCGGGGGGGTGTGGCAGGGGGGAGGGGGCCGGGGGGGGCGGTGTGGCAGGGGGGAGGGGGCGGTGCGGGGCGGCAGGGGCGAGGGGGCGGGGGGGTGGCAGGGGGGAGGGCGCGGGGGGTTGTGGCAGTGGGGAGGGGGCGGGGGTGTGTGGCAGGGGGTCGGGGGCCGGGGGGGCCTCAGGAGGTTGCCCCCATTATATGAGAAAAGCTTGCAGCTGGAGCCTGCAGCCTGGGTTCCTTCCGCTTTGGAGCCTGTTCTACACATAAAACGGGGAGGCCACCACCCCCAGGGACGGCCCGGAGAACCCGCCTGACCAGTGCTGCTCAGGGGTCCTGTCTCAGGCTGAATTGGGGGGCGGCCTGCCCTGGGGGCGGGGGGGCAGGGGTGACAGTGCCAGGAGGCTCTCTAGGAGGGCTGCTACAGACCTTCTTGATCTTCTTGATGTCGCTGTCCTCATCGTTGGGGGTGACGGTCTGGGTGGACTGGATGCGCTCATTGTCCTTGAGCAGGGACGCGATCTGTAACAGAGACGCGGGTCCCAGCGGTGAGCGAGCGCCCTGTCACCTCCCCCAGGGGCCTTCGGCGTGTCCCCTGCTCTGTGGGAGGCTGTGGAGCCGGACGGTGAGGGAGCACTGGACTGGGAGCCCTGGCACCCGGGGTCTGGGCAGCGGGCACCCCAGTGTAACCTGGGGGCTTTGCCTTTAATCTGCGATTGTCTTTCCTACGCCCCAAACCATCAGCCCCTTTATTTTTAATTTTTACTGTGGCAAAATAACATCAAACTTAACCATTTTAACCTGTTTCAGGGGTACAGTTGAGAGGCATTAAAGTACGCGCACGCCGTGTGCAGCCGTCCCCGCCATCCATCTCCAGAACTTTCCATCGTCCCACACTGAAACTCTGGCCCCATGAAACAACGTTTCCCCGCCGCCCCCCACGCCCAGCCCCCCATCAACCTTCTGACTATGAGCCTGACTCCTCTCCGTCCTCACAGGACTGAAATCCTACAGAATCCGTCCTTCTGTGACCGGCCGATTTCACTTGGTGTAAGTGACGTCCTCCAGGTCCCCCCATGCTGCTGCAGGTGTCCGCACACCGTCCTTGTTAAGCTTGAGTAATTTCCCGTGGTACTTACGTACCCTATTTTGCAACCCCTTCATCTGTAAATGGACACTTGGGCAGTCCCCTTATTTTTTCAGACAAAGCTGTGCTGGAATCAGAGAAAAGCGGTGTTTTCCTGCTGGCCTGGCTGCCCCCCACCCCCCGGGCTGCCCGGAAGCCCTTCTCTGCCCAGGAGCCCCCCGTGGACACCGCTGGCCTAGAAACACGGGCCAGCCCTGGGAAGGAACGCCCGTCTGCCCTAGAAAGCCTCCAGGCGCCTGATGCGGGGATCAGAGAGCCCGGCACAGCTGCAAGGACAGAACCAAGGGGTGGTGCCCAGGAGAGGGGGCCCGGCCACACGGTGGCGGGCACCTGGGCCTCCTCGAGTGGACGGCCGGGGCGCGTTCGCCCGCCGCCCCGAGCCGGTGCTTCTGCTTGCTCCCATCCACCTGCTCCTGGTACGTCACGCGCGGCTGGGTGCTCGGCACAGACCGGAGCACGACATAGGGAGGTGGACTCCGGGAGAATCGGAGCAACAGCAACAACACAGAGCTCACCCCCAGGAGCACGCTGCCGCCGCTCGGCCCCACAGACTGAAGATAGTAGCTCGGGGAGCCTCCAAACGTGGCCACCAAGCCAGCTCCCTCCGCAGAGCACGGGGCTCTGTCCCCTCAAGGCCACTCGCTGGACCGCACAGTGAATGGGCTCTCACGATTGAGCGTTTTGAAAGCAAAATGGAACGGTTACCCGCTCTCCACTCCCCTGGTTGCTAAAATTACCCCAGCGATGCTCGCAGAGTGACTGAAAATATCTGAGCAGCACTCAGGCCGGCGCGGGCTCTTCTTCCTCCGCCCGTCGCCCCCCGCCCCGCCCCCCTCCCCGGGCCTTTTTCAATTCTCTGAGAACATCTGCACGTCGACATCAGGCTGACTCTTTGACCTGTGCTCCAGAGGGCTGAGGGACACGCACGTGCACATGTGCACACAGACACACGCGTGTGCACGTGCAGGCTCTTAGCTCAGGAACGCGGGGGTGCCCAGTCAGCGCCCCACACCTGGCCTGGTATTGTCACTTCTCCGCCGCAGCTCTGCACACCCTACCCCCCCCTTCACAATGGCGATGCACGTGTGTGTGTGTGTGTGTAAGTAGCCTGTGTCTAAAACTGATGGCGCTCTTCTCAGGCGGAGGCTGAGGCTCAGACTCCAGGACAACTCCTCAGCAGGCCCAGGGCGAGAAAGAGACGGAATGAGGTCAGGCGCTACGCTCCATGTTCAGGCAGGCCGGCAAGCCCTGGGGTCTTTACTTAAGGAGCGGGCTGGGTGGGCAAACTCTGGAGTGCTGTGAGCCCGGGGACCCTACAGAGGTCGTGGGCCGTGGCTCCTTCCTGCCAGGAGCAGGCGTTGGGAGGTGGTGGGAACCCCAACCCCATGGAGCTCCCACCGGCAACCTTTCTCGAAACCTGGCCGGTCCCCTCTGGGGGGGGGATTTGCTTTGGAGCCGGTTTGCTAGGCTGGCACCCAGGGGCTGCTCGGTTGACCCTCGTCAATGACGGCCCCAGAGAGCTGGCACTTGGGCTCCTGCCCGCCCCCTGGCTGGCTGCCCACCGGCCCCGATGGCGTCTCTGATCCAGAATGCGTTTAGTACAGCAGCTGACGGTGCAATTCATCCAGGTGTTTTTTTGTTAGCAGCCAAGGTTTTGCTAAAGACCCCGTACTTCTTGCTCTTTAAGGAGCTGACACATGGCCCAGCGTCCTCTCCTTCCTGCTCGATCCCCTCTGGCCTCTTGCAAGCCATCCAGGTGCCCATCTGCGTCCTCCTGGGCCAACCTCGCTCACATGTCCTTGTGCATCTCTGTGCTGGGCTCTGGCAAGATGCACCTGGAGATGGAGAAGCCAGACCCCTCCCTGGAGGGGCTCCCAGCCTAACAGGGGGGTCAGCCCAACAGGACAAGGCCAGAACAGGCGTGCGGCCACTGCAGGGGGGGTCTCCCCAGGGAAGCAGCAAGGGCCATCCAGAAGAGGTTCTGAAGGATGAATAGGAGTCCAACAGGAGGGCTATGGGACAGAGGACTTCCAGTGGAGGGGATGCTGTGGACGGAGCCACGGGGCATGCAGGGTGTGGCGTGCCAAGGCAGCAGGGGACACGGGAGGCAAGCCTCCAGGCGTGGAGGTGCGCCCCAGTGCCCACTGCGGGGTCGGCTGCGCTCTCCCACGTTCCCCAGAGCGGTCTCCTCACTGCCCTACCTTCCGTGCCGGGGATCCATGGCAAGCTCTGTTTGCAAGACTGATCCAAACCCTGCACTGAAGATCTCGAGGGTCCTTCCAGAGCCAGGCCTCCGGGACTCGGGGTGCTTCAAGCCAATAACGTGTTAGGACTGCATCTAAGCTCCTACCCTGCCCTGCGGGACCTGCATCACCGCTCCACACTCCCCTCTGAACATCAACGGGAGAAAGATCACTGCTGGAACAGTGGAATGCTGCCAAGCGGGGTGCCCGGAGCGGATGCTTCTTCTCAGAGGTGGATGCCCCTTTGCTTTAGCAGGTCCTCAGCTGCGTGGACGAAAGACAGGGCCTGGCTGGGGGTGGTCGGGTGAGCCAGAGAGCAGGGGTGCACGGTGCGGTGCAGACTTCCGTTGGGGTGCAATCTCGTGTGTCCCTGGAGAGAGGCGGCCGCGGGGCTGCAGGGCGCAGCGATGGGGCTGGGGACCGGGAGCAGGACCCGCGCAGAGCCCCAGACCCACAAGGGCCCAGGTTTGGCTGAGGGCTCGGCTGTTGCCGCCCGGACGTTCTGAGGGCCCTGGGTCTTCCTTGTGCCCCAAGCCCTGCAAATTTTGTAGCTGGGCCCGAAGGAAAGGAAACTGTGAAATGCTTAATGATGGGCTCTCTGAAGGAAAGACCCCCACTGGCAGCACCTGCCGAGTTCATGGTGGAAACAGTCCACGTCCAGCTCCCACACATGGAGTAACCAGCCTGCAGAACTTCTGAAGGCTAGACGGCAGCCTCCTGCAGGCCGCTAGGAGCCAGCTCCCGAGCACCACGCTGTGTGTATGGGGGTCCTGGTGAGATATCCCCCCGCCGGGAAGGGCCAGGGGACGCGAGGGCGGGGCGTCTCCCGTGTGTAAGCTGGTTTCTGACTCAGCCGTGGAAGCCACTCCTCTGCTGTGTTCACACCTTTCGGGAAGTCCGTTCCATGTTCTGCACGACAGCCCGGGTTGGGGGCTTGGGGACGGAAGGGGGAGGCACAGTCAGGTGGCCATTAGGGCTTCTGCAGACTCTGGTTCTCCTCCACGGACAGACGAGGCAGGACTGTGCTTCTCAGCCCCGGGACGGCGGGCCTGGTCCTGTGACGCGCTGTGTCCACGGAAGTGTGAGCGGAGGTGCGCTCATTGCTCGCAGTTCCCTTCCCCACGTGTGAGCTGGGGGCTCCGTCGGCTGTGTCCCTGACTCCGAGCAAGCGTTCGGGAGCAGGACCCCCAGTGGACACCCCGTGTGAGGGAGGAAGCAACCCTTGCTGCCTGAAGCCCCCGCGATGTGGGGGTGGTGACTGCTGTGGGATCCGGGTCACCCTGACCGATGCGCGAGCCGACCACCGGCGGTGTACGGAGCAGTGTGGGGTGAGGGCAGGGGAAGGCGAGCCCCTGCACGTCCTCGGGGGTGTGCGGGACAGGCTTGAGCAGCTGTGTCTGGCTGGTGGAGGACCGGTGGGCCGTGGGGGCTCGGGGCCATCCAGGTGACACTGTGGTCGGCAGATTTGCCTCCTTTCATCAGACCTGGCTCCTCAGGGGGTAGGCACGGGCCAAGGATCTGGAGCCAGGAGACCCAAGTCCGAGGGCTGGGACTCCATCACTCAGGTGACCTTGGAGCAACCTTGGATAAGTCCCTCCCTTTGCTGTGGACCTCAGCGTCTTCAGATCCCTCCAGCGGTCCCGTTCCAAGGCCTCCTGCATCCCTCACGGCCTACTTCCTGGGAACTGGCTGTGTCCACCCGCCTGCAGGGTGTGTGTGTGAGACAGAGGCTACAGCCCGAAAGCCCAAGACGGCCTTTCTGTCCAAGTCTTCTTGAAAGGCGTCTTTTGCCCTGGAGGGTGATGCACTCAGTTGGAAGCATTGCTCCACATTCCACGTTGGCTTCTGCTGCCATCTGACTCACACGCACACGCACACTCTCACGCGCACACACTCACACGCACACACACACTCACACGCACACTCACTACCGACCTGCTTCTGTTCCCCAGCGACACGGGACTCCCCTCGGCACCCACCCCTGCTCTCGCGCACAGAGCCCTGAAACCCTCCAAGGCCACATGCCACGTGAACCCACACCCTCTCTGCCCATAAAAGAACTCACTTCTGCTTGGGTTCACACCGCAAGCTCCGTGACAATGCTGATGTCATCGTTCCCCAGTCAGACCCAGCGGGAGACACTTCCATCGCTCCAGGACCCAGCTCAGAGCGTGACGCCCATGCATTCTCTGAGCACCTACTACGTGCCAGGCATAAGGAGCGAGTGAGAAGCGGCAGCCTGGCCCTCCAGGAGCACCACCCCCCGGGCCGCTGGGGCGGCGGACGGGCATGGAGTCGGCTCTGCTGAGGCAGGCGGGGTGTGGGAACGGAGCAGGGGCAGTGAGCGTTCTCCCGGCTGGGGCGGGGGCCTGGGAGGAGGCATTGGACCTGCCAGGACTCCACAAGGCAGGAACGTGGGATGACAAGGGTGCAGGGCGCAGGGCTCACGGCTCTGGGCACTGGCTGGAGCCCCTCGAGACCCGGGAGTTATGGGGAAGAGGATGAGGCCGTGGGCAGCGGTCAGGGGTCGCAGGCTGAGTGAGTGACTGAATGGCACCCGGACCGCCTTGCTCATAAAGCTAATAATGTGGGACTGGGGTCGGGCCTCTGGTTCCTCAAGGGGTGCAGCCTGGACTCGGGGATGTGTGCTGGGCTGGGGGAGATCCCCGGGGGGTGGTCTCCGGGATGGTTCTGATTCCAGAATGAACCAGGTGGCTTAGAGACGGGACAAGCTTGCATCCTGGAGCCGTGTGGGAAGAGGCTCCGAGCAGAGTGGAAAGACTGACAAGTGGACAGCCAGCCCTGGGCTCCAGTCCCAGCTCTGTGCCCCCCAGCTGTGTGTGCTTGGGCAGGTGGCTTGCGGTCTCTGAGCCTGCATCCCCTCAGGATGGTCATGGGCGGACCGAGGCGGCCGGTCCGAGGTGCCCGATGCAGGACTGGGGAAGCTATGCTGAACCTGACATTTGGTTGAACCCGAACTCCCAAGGGGACACTGCAGCTTCGTGATGAAGCCACAAGGTGGGATCGATGCCTTCCAGTCTGACCGCTCCAGGAAGAGCTGGCTTCAGGAGCATGGGACGGGACCGTGCTTGGAGCGCCCAGCTCTGCCGCTCCCATCTTGAAATTCTTAATAATTTCCTCTGAGTTCTGTTTTATAAGTGACATCTGATGGGACTGTGGGGCACAGCTCAGGGTCTCAGAGCCTTAGCTCACAGTGCTCCTACCTCTCACTCGCCGCCTCCCCGAGGCGGGTTCTCGGCTGCCCACTCCCCACACCCGGGCACCCTGGGACGCACGACCACTGCTACCCTCTGTCTGGGAGCAGCTGGGTGGCATCAGCAGGAGACACTGGAATCCACCTGCAGGAGCCTCGGTGTAGGTGCGGGGGGGCGTCCAGTGCGCACCCGTGGGGTCTCAGGGAGGCGTGGGAGACAGCAGCTGGTGCATTCGGTGGGTGACCCCGTAATCTGGGTACCGAGTGCATCATGGTGCAGAGGTTGGGGGAGGTGGAGGTTGAAGTTGGGGGTCACCTGCCCACCATGGGTTGGGGTGGTGGGCTGTGGGGAGGGGGGTGACTTCCTGGCCGCAGCCTTGCATTTTCCCCTTGCATTGGGCCCTGGAAATTACGTAGCTGACTCTGACTGCCAGAATCTGTGCTCTCCCATCCCCTCCTCAGCGCAGAGCCCACGGCTCTCGTGTGATGTGGCCAGATGGTGCCGTGTGCGCTGTGGGGCGAGGGCTCAGATCCTCCCACGGTGGGTGGGTGCGGAGGCCTGGGCGCTGCATTTCTAAGGAGATACCGCTTCATGGACGGCGCTCAGTATCACGGTCCCAGCAGGCTCAGCCTGGTGACAGCGCAGTCCCCAGACGGCCGCCCAGCGAGCCCCGGAAGAGCACAGAGAAGGGGCTGCCGTGACACTGACCCCCCCGCGCCCCTGAGCCCCTGCCGTGCTGGCTGGTGACGCAGGATGCTTAGTCAGCGTGGCCCTCGGCACGGCTCCTGCAACCCGCCCCTCATCTTGCGCCATCCTCCAAACCTTGCCGGGTGAGGGTAAAAAACCCATCTTACAGATGAAGACACTGAGGCACAGGGCTTGGGGGCAGAGGTGGGATTTGAGCCCAGATCTGACTATGCACCCTTCCTGCTCTGCCGGTCACAAGCCCCCGCTCCCCGCCCCTCCAGGAGCCCGGGGTGGTGTGCGGTGCCGGTCTGGGGCCTGGACCCGGCCGGTGGGCACCTCTGCCTTCAGCCGCTCGATCTCGATCTCCCCGTCCTCGATCTGCCGCCGCAGCTGCTTGGCCACCGTCTTCTCTGTCTCCACGATCTGCAGCAGGTGCAGGTACTTCTGCATCAGCGCTTCATGCTCCGTGGCCAGCGTCCGGTAGCTGCGGACAGACGGACACGCGGGTTAACACGCTGCCTGCCTGAGCCCTAGAAGTCCAGCCCAGGTGGGACGCCCCCACCGACGGCACTCCCGAGGTCCCGAGGCCTGCACACAGCGCCCGGGGCCTTCTCCCCAACTCCCGGCTCGCGCCCTGACCTCTGGGTCCCACTGGCGCCGTCTTCCCCCAGCAAGGCCCCCGGCCCTTTGCACAGGCAGATCTTCTGTCTGAAGCCTGTCTCCCCTGCCCTCTTTCCTGGGCTAGCTCTGGCTCTAGCCGCAATGCTGTGTTCTCCGACCCAGACTCCGGGGGTGCCCCCCAGCCCAGGTCTCTGACGCCAAACCCAGGGCTCTGGGCACAGGACCACCCCAGGGCAGCCTCGGCCAGGAGGCTTGTGTTGGGGGAGACCGGCAACAAGGCTGGAAGGTTAGGGGGCCAGGTCAGAGGGCCCCCCCCAGGATAAGCAGAGGGCAGAAGAGGTAGCCCAGCATTTGTGTAGATTAATAGGCCTCAGACTTGCAGCGTGTCCTGGCTGGGGGAGCCGAAGACCAGCCAGGCAGGGGGCTGCCGTGCCCTGCCCAAGGTCACCGGTCCCAAGCCTCTGAGGGTGGAGCCAGGTCGCCTGTGTTCTGGCCAGGGTCCTCCCCGACACCCCACAGCACGAGCAGGGCCGTGTGAAGGTGTCAGAGCTGGGGAAACACCATTCCGTAGAGGAGCGCCGAGCGGCTCTGCAAGGGAAGCCTCAGTGGGGCCCATCGGCGCAGGAGGCCGGGAGGCCAGGCATGGCCGCAGAGGGAAGGTCCTCCCTGTCCCTGGTCCCCATCCTCCCCTCCCCTCCCTGCGCCTGCGTCCCAGCTTCCTCCCACCCTCAGCTTCTCCACAGCAGAGGGCTCCCAGTTTCTGGCCTCCAACCTCAGCCGCTGGAGCTCCCTGCCCACCTCCCAGCTCCACGCCTCACCTCTCCAGCCTCGCCCCTGCCCCGCGGGCGGCCCTGTTCCTGCCCTGCAGCCCGCCTGCGTCATCCTCACACTCCTTTGCTGGTCCCGCCAGCCCCCCAGCACGGCCACCCCTGCCCTGCAGGTGCAGATTCTGGTTGAGGCCCTGTGCTCTGACCCAGTCTACCTGCCGGGCCCGGCCTCGCTCGCTCGCACACCCATTAGCCCAGGGACCTCCCACGGAGCCTTGGTTTGCTCATCCGTGAAACGGGGCTGTGCCAGCGTGGATGGTCACCACACTGTGACTGCCCTCCCTGTCAGAGGGCAGAGGCCCTGCTCGTCCCGTCCTGGACCCCCGAATGTCCATCCCTTCTGTGTCAGCAGCGGCCCCTGTCCCACGGGCTCTCTCTCCTCGGCACATAGGGAGCCCTGAGTCCCTCCCCGTGAGGGACAAACCCAGCCCCCCCCACCTGTGCAGCACGGTTTGTTCAGAGCGCAGCCTGCCCTCACCCATCATCCCCACTGTCCGTCCCCTGCTCGCTCCTAGCCCAGGGCAGCCCAGGGCGGCCACCTGCGCCCACCGGAGCGGGGCCCCTGTCGGGGTGACCAGCGGGCTCCCCACATGCCCAATCGAGGGGACACTTTCCCGTCTGGCGTCTTCTTACATGACTTTTCAGCTGCCCTGGATGTGGCTGGTCAGTGGGGCGCCGGGCTAGTGATGCCGGCCTCAGTCACCGGCTCAGGGCCCGCACACACGTCCTCTCAGCCCTAAATGACACGGGAACCCAGGCAGCTGCGCGTGGGGCACGGCCTTGCACTGAGGCGGTCGGGGGGACTCCAGGAGGCTGAGAAAGCCTGGTTGTGACTCCCGCCGGCCCTGAAGGCGGCAGGGGGTGGTGGGGCGGGTAGACGGGGCAGGGGGAGCGGGGCGCGTGGTGGACCTGGAACACGTGCCTGGGGAGGGTCCTGATCCCGAAATCAAAGCTCGGTCCTGGCTTCCCCACCCGTCTAAAGATCAATAAGGCTGTAAGAGCGGACTCTGCTTGGCAGGACTATTTGCTTGAGACGAGGACTCTGCTTCCCTTACGAAAATGAGTGTGAACTAGAATATTAGGTTTTCAAGTTTCTCCACTTCCCAAGAGGCTCAATTCTCTTTGAAAAGAAAACTCAGCAGGGAGATGACGGGGTCTGTCTTCACGCTGCCGCCCTTCTCCGCACTCCAGGGGCGTGGAAATCTGAGACTTGGTTCGTTTGTCGCGGGCGCTGGTGCTCTGCGTGGAGCCGGGTCTCCCATGCAGCCAATCTGGGCTTCTCTGTCCCCCCCAATAATGAGGTACTGAGCACCTCTTTGGGCAGCACTGTCTTTGGAGACTCAGAGCTGGAAGGAAACTCGGGAGCCACGAAAGACCCACGGTCTCATTTTTTACCTGGAGAAACTGAGGCCCGAGAGGGGACGAGATTTGCCCCAAACAAGAGTCTGTGAGCGCGGCAGCTGGAGCTAGAACGGGGCTCCTGTCCCCGACGGCGTGGGGCTGCGCGCGCCCACAGCTCCCTCCCTGAAGTGTGGACACGTAGCACCGAGAGACCGAGAGACCACGCTGTGGACCCTACAACTTACTTTTGTACGTACAATGTATCTATTACGTAAATGCAAGTAGAAACTAAATAAGGTTCGGGCAAAACTGCTCACTGCTCAACAGGGCTGTGGAACCGAGCCAGGCTCCCTCCTGACACGCACGCACCTCACACTCACACACACTCACGACGGACTGGGCTGGGGGCTGCATACGGCTCAGCGTCTGCACTTTCCCCCTGGAGATAGAGAAGCATGTAAGTCAGCCCCAGGACGGCCTCTCCCACGCTGGGGTGTAATCCCTCCGGATCCCCGGGACCACAGATCGGACGGGTCTCTACCCCCGCTGCCAGGTGGTATTACAGACGCAGCTGGCCTTAAGACGGGGAGATGATCTCGGTGGGCCTGACCCAATCACTTGAAGCGTCTAAGATGGAGTTTTCTCTGCTGGGTCATGGAAGGGGGAGGTCAGAGACTTGGGGCTGCAGAACTAATCATTAAAATTCGAGGTTTCATGTGCACAGAATGGAAAGCGCAGGCCTTAAGTGCATGGTCTGACAGGTTTTGATCCCTGCATACCTCACCTGGGACAAAGAACGTTCCGTCACCCCAGCAAGTTCTCTCGCACCCCTCCCAGCCAGCCCCACCCCACAAGCGACTCCTGCTCAGATTCCTTCGCCACAGGCGAGCTTGGCCTATCGTACAATTTCACGTCCCTGGAATCAGACCGCCTGCCCTCTTTTGTGTCTGGTCCTTCTTCCTCGCCACGTTGACTTTGACGTTGATCCGTTGTGTTCCGCGTGTCTGTGGCGGGTTGCTTTCCATCGCTGAGCGGTATTCTGTCGTGTGGACCTATCGGGCTCATCTGCACGTCTGTCTGCGGATGGACACCTCGGCTAGTTCTAGTCTGGGGACTACTGTGCATAAAGCTGCTAAAGGACACGTGTATACAAGACTTGTTGTGGATGTTTTTTGTTTCTCTCAGATAAACACCAAAAGGTTGGAATTGCTGGTCACAGAGCAGGCCTAGCAAGTTTTAAATTGCTAATTTGTAAGCAACTATCTAACAGTTTTCTGAAGTGGCTGAGCCATTTTCCGCTCCTGCCTGCTTGTGTGCGTTGTGGGGCCCCACCCCGGCCCACCTTCTGCTGCTGTGTCTATGCACCCTTCGCCGGGCTGGACTCCATACGTAATAGAGTCTCACTGCCTCTAAGACATTTTTGTACCAGTGGATTTTCTAAATCAGCGTAGTCCTGGTTCTCAGAATGTACAACCAATTAGAACTCTGTATCGCTTCAACACGTAGAAAGCCCCTCCACATAAACAGGTTCATTTGGTTCTCAAAACAACCCTGCTCTTGGTTAGTGTGGGGAGACTGAGGTCCGCCTGCTGTCCCCGAGTCTGGGTTCTTCCCATGTGAATCCATCCTCCACGACACCGACAATTTCCGCTCAAGACTGTAGCCCTGACCGTGTTACTGCCCTGGTGTAAAACCTTCGATAGCTCCCACTGTTCATAGAGTAAAGGCCAAACACCCCAGCTGGGTGTTCAAGACCCGTTACGACCTGGTTACACTCCACCTTACAAAACCCACACTTGGTCTCTTCATTATTCCTGGAAGCCTCTCTCCTACATCAGCCTTGGGGTGGGGCTGGGGGCCGAAGTGCTCATAGTTAAACCCCTTAAATATGCCCCTGGTCCTCTGGCTTAGATCAAATGTCACCCTATTTCCAGCTTCGCTCATCTCCCTGCAGATGGAAGTAATGTCTCTTCCTCGTGGTGCCTTGTACTTACTAGGGCCTTCGTGTACCAGAGCTAGCCGTGAGCATGTCTAATGTCTTCCTGACCGGACGGGACAGCCCTGGGGAACACCTGCAACCATCCGACTGCCCAGCACCACACTCAGAGCCTGACTTTACAAGGTCATGTGTGAGAACCTGGTCTCCATGGCTGGACTAGACACTCCTCGGGGACCGGAATGGGCACGGCCTGACCTCAAGGTCACAGTCAGTGTTAGGCCATAATAAAGGGTTTCTGGTCAGCTGGCTTGTTCCAGGGCTCAAGGAAGGGCCCTGGTATCCATCCACCCACCCATCCATTCACCCAGCCACCCATTCACCCATCCATCCACCACGCATCCATCCATCCACCCACCCACCCATCCATTCATCCATCTACCCACCCATCCACCCATCCATTCAACCATCCACCTACCCACCCATCCATTCATCCATTCATCCATCCATTCATCCACCCACCCACCCATTCATCCATCCATCCATTCATCCATCCACCCACTCACCCACCCACCTACCCATCCATTTCCCTATCCATCTATCCACCCTCCCACCCATTTGCCTATCCATACATTCACCCATCCACTCATCCATCCACCCGCCCACCCATTCACCCATCCATCCATCCACCTACCCACCCATTTCCCTATCCATCTATTCACCCTCCCACCCATTTGCCTATCCATACAATCACCCACCCACTCATCCATCCACCTGCCCACCCATTCACCCATCCATCCATCCACCTACCGACCCATTCACCTATCCATCTATCCACCCTCACACCTGTTCATCCATCCATCCATCCATCCATCCCCATCCATTTATCCATCCATCCATCCATCCATCCACTCCCCACACACCATCCATGCATCACTCATTACCTGTCGATCCATCCACCATCACACATATTTTAAACACATCCATTTATCATTCATCTACCCTCTATTAATCCACCATTCATCTTCCATTCAACATCCAACCTTGCATCCATTCTCTATCCATTCATTCATTTTTGAATTCTTCCAGTCCACATTTGCTGACCACTTGTCTATGCCTCTCTAAGCCCTGGGGATGCAAAGAATCAGACTTGGTCTGTGCACTCAGGACCCTACACTCCATAGGAAGATAGACACAGAAGCACACCGCTCTCCGCTGACCCAGAAAGATCACCTGCTGAGAGGGGTGACTCTGGGGGTCCCTGCCCTCAGACAGGACCCGGTTCTGCCAGGGGATGGTCAGCTGTGGAGACACACCCCAGCCCATAGGCCTGTCACTTCCCTACAACCCAAGAGACTCAATCCAGTGTGGAGCCTCATTTTCTCTGCAACATAGAGCCCTTTGCTCTTCTCTCCATCTGGCCCCTCCAGCGAGGGGCACACACTGCTGGGAATGAGGAGGGGGTCTGGAATCCCTGAGCTCAGAGAAGTTTAGAGGATCTCCCTCTATAGAACAGGAAACAGGCCCAGAGAAAAGACAGGAGCTGTTCATGGTCATGCAGCAGATTAGTGGCTGCATCCGGATTGGAGCCCGGGCTTAGACTTTGGTAGCCATAAAACCCTTGACCCCGACGGAATTGGGCTCAGCTTCCTACTGGGAAGGACGGAGCCAGTGCATTAAAGCAGGTGGGAGGCTGCTTCTCAGGTCTCCCGCTCCTGGTGGCACCGAGGGGGGCACAGACCCAGAGCTCCAGGGCTCCCAGGGGACCCCTGCCAAGAGCCCTCCTTACAGCTCTCCTTCTCCCCTCCCTTCCTCCCCCCCCCCCCCCCGCCGGGGCCTGGGTTTGCGCCAGGGCGGGGCCCTTGGGTTCAGCCTCTTCTGCAGCGACTGAGGGGTGGGCGGGACATACCTGGCGTGAGCGATGGCGGCCACCCACTCGTCACAATCCTTGGCATCCTCTGTCCTCAGCTCCAGGGCTTTCTGGTTCTCGTGGCTGAAGTTGACCGTGAAATAATGCTGCACCAAGAAGAAGACATCTCTGATTACCAGGGTGTCCGCGGAACCCGCAGATCTGCGGGTCTCAGTCTGGCTGGTTTGCGAAGCGCTCGCGGCCGCGTCAGCCAGGCGCAGATTCGTTATTCGTGATCACGGGAATGCTATTCCAGTTAGCATTTTCAAACTCCTGATTAAGGCAGGCTTTGTACGATGGAACGGAGCCTATGCTTAGGATGTTGTAGGAAGGAAGCAAAACCCACAAAGCCCGATTTGTCAACAAACTGCAAAAAAGCCAGTTTTAAACCATCAGGTGTGCTGGGAGGAAGGCAGAGAAAAAACACCGCGGGAGGATCCCCTTTGGGAATCGGGTACCAACTGAGTGCTGCTTGCTGTAATTCACTCCACAGAAATGTACCAAGCGCTCTTCTGGTCCTGGGGTGAAAGCAATGAACAGACAGACAGGAACCCGAGGGGCGCCCACCGGAAGCACCCCTGTTGGTGCAGGTGACCTGGAGCCGGCTCAAGCACAGGGCCTGACCCCAGGCTCCTGGGAGGGAGAGCGGCCAACAATAGACACACCTGTGTTATACCGTCCAGGTTAACGCCCCTCAGCTCCTAGAACGCCTGTAGCCCAGTGAGCACACCTGTGAGCTAAGGTCACAGCTGTGAGGGAGACGAGAACAAGGGGCTGTGGGGGCAGAGAACACTGCCCTCGGGTCAGCCCAGGGAGCGCAGGGCGGCTGCCCAGCGGGTGGAGCATGGGTCCAGGTTTGATGTACGTTGGACAAGGAGCGTGGGGACAGACGTCTGGAGCCCCCGGTGTGTTCGGGGTGGGAGGGGCTGGACGGCTGGAATAGGGATGCCAGAGACAAGGCAGGCAGGTGGGCAGGGCCTGGGTGGCCGTGCCCAGCGGGGGACGGGCTGGGAGGACAGAGCCAGGAGGACACCACTCAGGTTTCTGGCTCGAGTGACGAGGGGGCGGGGGTGCCCTAGAGAGGGGCGTGGCATTGGCGGGACAAGGGGCAGGTTTTAGGGGGTCGGGGTGGGGTGGGGGAGGGATACGCAGACTGTGCGCCCCTAGGCCGTGTCTCTCCAGGCTGCTGAGGGGGTTGGGGTGTCAGCCTCAGGACGCAGAGGGAGGCGGGCAGGGAGCATGGGCCAGCCAAGTGCTGGGGGCCCAACCCGCGGCGCCTCTGGGTCTCACGCTGGTGGAGGTGGGAGGGAGGCAGGCGGCGGGGTGCAGAGACGGGCCCGCAGGCCCGCCGGGTCCGAGACGCATCCGGGCCACGGTGTGGCACTGTGTCAGAGAGGTGCTGTCCCCGTCCCTCCCCCCGCGCGCCCGGAGCAGGGAGCAGCCGGAGGTGCAGCGTGGAAACTATTTTTAGCCTCTGCTGACATTTACTGTGTTTCTGTTAATTGTCAGTCTCGGTGGCAGCCAGGGGGTGTGCGTGTGTGCGTGTGTGTGCGTGCGTGCGTGTGGTTGGAGAGTCAGTGTCTCTCACTTGTTTCCTAGGAAACAGATAACTGGGGCTGTGGAATGAAATGTCAGCTGCAGCCTCAAATAACTGAACTCGGAAGGCTCAGGTGGGCACGCCCCCCGCCCCCCCAAAGCAGCAGGTGAAGAAGAGCTGTGTAGGTGGCTCTGCGGCACGTTCCCCGCCTCCCGAGAGATGATGAACACCCCGCGCTCGTCTCCCGTGATCTCACCGATTCCCGCCTGCACCAGGTGGAGGAAGTGTTAATCTGTTCCGCATACAGAGGTTGCGCCACTTGCCCGGGACCCCACAGCTGGAAAGCAGACCTTCCCCAGGCACCTCCTGTCCCCTCCGGCCAGGGCTTGGCACTGGGATGGGAAGATGAGAACGCCTAACGAGCCCACAGACAGGTGACTCTGCGTCCTAACTCAGAAGGAGGGGACTCTCAGCTGCGCACAGACAGGTGCAATGGGTCCCCTCGGGTCCCCAGGGCGGATGTCCTGGAGCTGGGTGGGCCCACTGAGTGGTCTTCTTCCCTGCCAAGCTGCCGGGGGCGGGGAGGTGCCCCAGAGCTGCTGGTCCCAGGAGGGGCCAGGTGGGTGGAGGTCCCCAAGCCTGGCCCTTCAGAGCTGTGGGGAGGAGGGGCTTGGCTAAGTCCCCTCACCCCGAACAGAAGCTTCTTCGCAGTCAGCTCAGCTCAGTGGGGAAGCACGCGGCTGTTCTGTTTACCCCCATGTGCACTGTAACCGCTGCAATCCTGCCTCAGCAGGAAATGTAACCACAGGGAGCCAGCTTAGAAGCCTCCAGGTCTGAACCCTACCAGCAGAGAGACCTCTGGCTTTCAAGCCGTGAGGACGCTCAGCTTGCTGCCCCTCAGGGCACGATCGGCTCCCAGAGGCTCCCTCCCCAGCCCCTCCCAGTGGCCTCCGCAGGCCGAGGCTAGCCCACCCATCCCTCTCCCTGGCCTCCATCCTATCCCTGTCACCCCTGCTCCAGGCTAAGCCCGTGGCTGTGGCCAGGCTCCTCACAAGTGTCTTGCATCTCTTGTCCTTGGTGACAGCACCCAGACCCCCACGATGGACGGGCTAGAAGTCCAGGAGTAGAGGCTGCTGGTGGGGTGCGTGTGGGGGCCTGGGGAGCTGGCACAACCCGGAAACCTCACTGCACCTCCTGACGAGCAGGCTGATCATGCTGGAGTGAGCTCTGCGGAATGCCAGGGCATCCTCAGGGCAGAGGACAAGGGGGGTGCTGTGCGGGCCGCTCGGGAGCCTCAGCTGGAGGAGACACTGGAGGTCCCAGGCCCGGGTTCCTCGTGCACTTGGCCTCGCCGGGAGCACTCCCACCCTAGGAGTCATGCGCATTACCCCCTTTCACAGGGACGCGGAGGCAAGACGCCGTGCTGTGCCCAAGGTCCCCTCCAGGAAACAGCGCTGCTGAGCCAGGACAGGGCGGCTCAAGGCCCAGCGCCGCTTCTGCGGCCCCAGGCGGCCCGGGCTGCCGTGTAGGTGCCTCAGAGGCTGTGGGGGCGGCGGGCTCCCTTTGTTCTTGTACACCTTCCCCCAAGCCCTGGTGTCCACAAGCCCGGGCCCGAGTGACTAACAGACAGTGCTCAGGAAGGGAGAGTAAACTTCCACCCAGCCCTTCTGAGCCACTGCAAATCCTGACTACGGGTGGCCGTGTGAACAGGCTTTGCTCCACGTGGGGGCTGGGGGTGAGGGAAGGGAGACACAGAGACGGAGACAGAGACAGAGACAGAGATGCAGAGATGCAGACAGAAATGCAGAGAGAGATTCAGAGACGGAGACAGAGAGATGCAGACAGAGATTCAGAGACGGAGACAGAGAGATGCAGACAGAGATGCAGACAGAGACGGGGGGCGGGCAGAGACACAAAAACAGAGAAAGGAAGTAAAATCCACTGGGAAAGAACAAAGTCCCCATATGCAGAGACAAAGGCTGAATTCCAGGTTCTGGGAAGACGCTAAGAAAAAGGCAATTTGGAGAACTGAGAAAGACCGAAGGAAAACGTCAGGCTCTCAGACCCGTGCGCAGAGGGACCCAGTAAACCACCGGCAGGGCGGGAACGGGAAGGCGGCTGGTCCCCTGCAGGTGCGGCCCAGTATCCCATGGGGGTGCAGCCACCTGCGAGGTGGGGGACCACCCTCTCACGGAGGGGTTGCGGTTGGAGGTGTGAGGTGGCCCCCGCAGGGGCCGTGCCCGGGCTCCCCAGTCACCCAGGGTTCTTTTCAGTGACGGGCCAGGACACACCCAGAGTTAAGAGGGCCAAGTGGCCTCCTGGTCAGAGAAAGGACACTGGACGTGGAGTCTGACCACAGTGCGGCTCGGGGCAGGTGGGCCCCTTCCTCTGGCACGCTCGGGCCCTCCTCTGTGAAGTGGGTAGTTGGGCGGACACACCAGGCTCGGTCTTCCTGAGTTCCATGCCCTCTCTCTCTGTACCTACACCATCTCTGTGTATATCCACATCTCCCTCCACCTCCCTGTCTACACACGTCTCCATCCACCTACCCACCTACCCACCTGTCCACTGGGAGGGAGAGACACAGCCTGGGTGAGACCGTGTGCTCTGCACCTTTCCCCGGGGCTCTGGTTAGGCCTGGGACGGTTCCCCGTCGTTCCCTACAGCCTTCAGGAGGCTCTGGGTGTGGCTCTGGCCTGGCCCCTGTCTCTGTCAGGCTCAGGTGTGCTGCTCTGGTGTGGCCTGAGGGCCCAGGTGTGGCACCGTGTCCTGGGGTCAGCCAGGGGAGACCTAGAGCTTCAGGTCGGGGGAAGGTGCTTGTTTGGATCCCAGCCTGGTGGGGGCTGGGGGTGTCCGGTGGGCCCCAATCCTCCTGTCGCTGGAGGATTGCCTTCTCCCTGAGGCCCCTCCTCCCACGGAGCCTCACAGGTCTGACGGACCCACGGGCCTCCGACCACTCAAGGCCAGGCCGGGGTTAGCTTCCTTCCTCGGGGGACTCCGCAGCCCCACACAGAGTCTGGTACTGAGTAAGTGCCAAGTGGAGATACACGAATGCTCCATCAGCTCCGGGCCTCTGACGATGTCTCCATCAGGCACCCTGGGTCTGTGGTCCTCATCCCCTTACTCCTAAGGAAACTCAACATAATCCCGCCAATAACCACCTGAGCACTTGCTGCTTGCCAGCCACACGGTCTCTCAGGGGCACAGGCCCAAGTGGGGAAGGCAAGACCCCGAGGTTATGGCCTTTGCTGGGGTGGGGGGGGGGTGACTGCTGTATTTATCAGCATCCAGGTAAGCTCACCCCAAATAAGCAGAGCCTTGGGCTGGACCCTGTGGGTGATACAATGATCTCCATGCCAACCTATTTCCCACATTTATCCTACTTCCCTGGCAGCATGGAGGGATGGGGCAAACTTCTCCGGGGGAAGTCGCAAGATTGGGAGAGAAGGAGGTTTTCGTGACTGTGTGAGAACGGCCAAGGTTATGAACGTCCAGGGTGTTAAAAGTGAGGGGAGGCCGTGGCCCCTGCCCCACCACACCCAGTGGGTAAGCTTGGCTTGTTCTGCCCTGGCACTCTCCCCCCATGGCCCCACCAGAGATGGTGGCTGTGCACGTCCACACGAGGGACGTCCCTCGGACATCTGGCTCTGGTGGGCCAGGGGGCTTGTGGTTCTGGGCCCCACGGGACTGAAACAATCAGAGAGACAGGTCCTGGCAGGCTACCTCCCCAGGGTGCTGCCCAGACAGCAGACTGGAAGCCACCCCCAGATTTCCTGTGGTCACCTCTTTAGGATGGAGAGAGAGCTGTTTCACCTAATACATGGAAACCAACACAGCCAAGCAAAATAAGGAAGCAGAGGATTATGCTCCCAATGAAAGAACAAGATAAAACTCCAGGAAAAAACCTTCATGAAACTGAGACAGGTAATTTACCTGATAAAGAGTTCAAAGTCACGGTCACAGTCACAGAGCAGCTCACTGATCTCAGAAGAAGAACAGATGGACACAGAGAACTTCAACAGACAGAAAACATGAGAAAGTACCAAACAGAAGTCACAGGGTGACGAATACAAAACTGAACTGAGAAATACACAAAGGACTTCAACAGCAGAGCAGACGAAGCGGAAGAAAGGACTGGCCAACTGGAAGACAGGCTAGGGGAGCCCACTCTTAAATAGAGCAGCAAAAAGAAAAAAGAATTTGAAAAAGCAAAGACAGCTCAAGGGGCCTATGGAACAACATCAAGGGGAACAACGTTTGCATAATAAGGGTCCCAGAAGGAGAAGAAAACTTCTGTCCCCCAGAAAGGGACAGAAAACTTATTAAAAAAATAGTGGTCAAGAATGTGCCTGATCTGGGGAAGGAAACACACACCCAGGCCCGGGAAGCCTAGAGAACCCCAAATAACATGAACCCAAGGAGACCCACACTGTGACACATTATAAGTGAAACGTCAAAAGTGAAAGATAAGGAGGAGCTTCAAAGCATCAAGAGAAAATAACTCCTTATGTACAAGGGATCCCCGTAAGACTATCAGAGAGTTTTCAGCAGAAACTAGGCAGGCCACAGAGAGTGGCAGGATATTTTCAAAGTGCTGGAGGGAAAAACTTCCAACCAAGAATACTCCACCTGGGAAGGTCATTGTCAGAATCGAGGGGGAGCGAAAGTTTTCCAGATAAGCAGGAACTAAAGGAGTTCACCACCACCGAGCAGGCCTTATGAGAGATACTAAAGGGATTTGTTTAAGCTGAAAAGAAAGGCATTAATTGGGAACAAGAACACATATGAGAGCATAAAGCTCATTGGTGAAGGTAAACATATAGTAAACGCAGGGGATTAATCACCTATAAAGCTAGCAGGAACGTTAAAGGTAAAAGCAGTAAAAATAACTATGACTACAACAGTTAAGGGATACACACACACAAAAAGATGTAAAATGTGACATCAGAAGCATAAAATGTGGGGGGAGGGAGTAAAAATGTAAAGTGTCAGAATGTGTTCAAACTTAACTTGCTATCAACTTCGCAGAGATGGGCACACACACTCATGCACACCCGGGCACACCTCGTTCTCCTGTGCTTTGCCTTACTGGACTTCGCAGCTATTCCATTTTTTCAAAGTAAAGGTTTGTGACAACCCCACATCAACCATTTTTTCCAACAGCATTTGCTTACCCTGTGTCTCTGTGTCACCTTTTGGCAATTCTTGCAATATTTCAAACTTTTTCACTATCGTTATACTTGGTATGGTGATCTGTGATCAGCAATTATGACTTGCTGAAAGTTCAGATGATGGTTAGCATTTTTTAGCAATAAAGTATTTTTAGTTTTAGGTACGTACATTGCCTTTTTTATACATCATGCTATTGCACACTTAACAGACTACACTATAGTTCAAACATAACTTTAATATGCATTGGGAAACCAAAAAATTTATTTGACTTGCTTTATTGTGATATTCACTTTATTACAGGGATCTGGGACCAAACCCCCAACATCTCTGGGTGTGTCTGTAGGCTGATATGTGTAAGCCACATGGTAACCACAAGGCAAAAACCTATAGTAGATACACAAAAGTTAGTGAGATAGAAACCTAAACATAACACTAAAGAAAGGCATCAAACCACAAGGGAAGAGAGCAAGAGAAGAAGAAACAGAGAGGAAATATGAAACATCTGGAAAATA
Source organism: Halichoerus grypus (assembly GCF_964656455.1). NCBI lineage: Eukaryota > Metazoa > Chordata > Mammalia > Carnivora > Phocidae > Halichoerus > Halichoerus grypus. Next base: position 868,462 of record NC_135719.1, read on the forward strand.
ATGAACAAAATGGCAATAAGTACACACCTATCTAAGTACTTTAAGCATAAATTGAATAAATCCCCCAATCAGAAGACACAGAGTCGCTGAATGGATTCAAACAAAAAAACAAGACCCAGCCGTATGCTGCCTACAAGATGTCAGGACACTGGGATGTGAGAACACACAGACTGAAAGTGAAGGGAAGGAAAGAGACGTTTCATGCAAATGGAAACCCAAATAAAGCTGGGACAGCTGCACTTACATCCGACAAAAGAGTCTTCAAAATAAAGTCTGCAATAACAGACACAGATGGGCATTACCGATGCTAAAGGGGTTAATCCAGCAAGAAGATACAATGTTTGTAAATATTTATGTACCCAACATAAGTGCACCTAAACATATAAAGCAAATACTAAAGACCTAAAAAGAGAAATCTACAGCAACTCAGGGGACATTAACACCTCAGCAACATCAGTGGACAAATCATCCAGACAGAAAATCAATAAGGAAACAGTGGCTTTGAATGACACATTAGACCAAATGGACTTGACAGCTCTACACAGAACATTCCACCACAAACCAGCAGAAAACACATTCTTGTCAAGTGCACATGGAACATTCTCCAGGAGAGAACATATGTTAGGCCACCAAACAAGTCTCAGTGAATTTAAGAAGACTGAAATCATACTGAGCATCTTTCCAGACCATGATGGAATGCAACTGGGAATCAACTGCAAAAAAAAAAAACGGGAAAAAGATCACAAATGTGTAGAGATTAAATACTACTGAACAACCAATGGATCAATGAGGAAATCAAAGAAGAAAAAAAAAAAACCTTGAAATGAATGAAAACGAAAATACAACATATTAAAATCTATAGGATGCAGCAAAAGCAGTTCCAGGAGGGAAGTTCATAGTGAGACAAGAAACAAGACAAATCTCAAGTAAACAATGAAACTTTACACCTAAAGGAACTAGAAAAAGGAACAAAGCCCCACATCAGTAGAAGGCAGGAAATAATAAAGATCAGAGCAGAAATAAATGAAATTGAGACTAAAAAGACAACATAAAAAAATCAATGAAAATGGTTCTTTGAAAAGATAAATAAAATTGATAAACCATTAACTAGACTCAGTAAGAAAAAAGAGAGACGGCTCAAATAAATAAAATCAGGAAGAAAAGTTACGACTGATACCAAAGAAATACAAGGGATCATAAGAGACTACTATGAACAATTATACACCAACAAAAAGGGATCATAAGAGACTACTATGAATAATTATATACCAAGAAACTTAGAAAAACTGGATAAATTCCTAGAAACATACAGTCTTCCAAGACTGAATCATGAAAAAATAGAAAATCTGAATGGGCCAGTTATAGAAAGAAGATTGAATCAGTAATCGAAAACCTCCCAACATACCAATGTCCAGGACCAGGCAGCTTCACTGGTGAATGCTACCAAACATTCCAAGACGATTTAATACCTATCTTCAAACTCTTACCAAAAAATTGAAGAGCTATGAACGTTTCCAAACTCATTTTCCCAGGCCAGCATTACCCTGATGCCAAAAACAAACAAGGACACCACACACAAAAAGAGAAAATTATAGGCCAATATCCCTGATGAACATACATACAAAAATCCGCAACAAAATATTAGTGAACTGAATCAACACATTAAAAGGATCATATACATGATCGGGTGGGATTTATTCCAGGGATGCAAGGATGGTTAAACATCCACCAATCAATCAATGGGACACACCTCATTAACAAAACGAAGGATAAAAATCATATGATCATCTCAATAGCTGCAGAAAACACCTGACAAAATTCAACATCCATTTATGATAAAACTCTTAACAAAGGAGGGTTAGAGGGAACATACCTCCACATAATAAAGGCCATATACGAAAGACCCACAGCCAATATCATACATAATGGTGAAAAACAGAGCCTTCCCCTAAGGTCAGGAACAAGACAAGGATGTCCACTCCCACCACCTTTATTCAACACAATACTAAAAGTCCTCGCCACGGCAACCTGACAAGAAAAAGGAATAAAAGGCATCCAAATCAGTAAGAAAGAAGTAAAACCTTTACTACTTGCAAATGACATGCTACTATATATAGAAAGCCCAAAAGACTCCGCCAAGAAACTGCTAGAACGGATACAGGAATTCAGTAAAGTCGCAGGATACAAAATCAATGATTTTGAACATACGATGCACCCAGTTCAGCTCAACAAGCACTCTCTGCACACCTACTATGTGCTCAGTCCCTGCCCGGTTCCTGCAGGGGTTTCCCTGGGCCTGGCCTTTCCAGGTGGAAGCTGCCCGCTTGGACCTGCACAACACGACGTCCTGTGCAAAGCAGGTCTTCACCAGATCCGGGCCAGTCCAGTCAACCTGCCAGCCTCCAAGGCCTCCTAATGAGGACACTCCCCCCACGCGCAGCAGGTCTGGAGTCGAGGCTTCCTGTGGGCCAGATGCAGCGCAGACCCAGCAACAGGATGGCTCTCATGCTGGGGCCGCGTGGCTGCCGGGGGCACCCAACCCCACGAGAGATATGGGACGATCAGTTCTACTCTAAGATGTAGAACGGAAACAATGCCATCCCCAATAATGAAAAAGCAGAACGAGAAATCAAGGACTCAATCCCATTTACAATGGCATCAGAAAGATTAAAAAACCTAGGAATAAACAACTCAAGAGGTGAAAAACTATAAAACACTGATGAAAGAAATTGAAGAGGAAACAAAGAAATGGAAAAATTCCACGGTCATGGATAGGAAGATTTAATATGGTTAAAATGACCGTACTACCCAAAGCAATCTATAGATTCAATGCAATTCCTCTCAAAAATCTCAATGGCATTTTTCACAGAAAGGAAACAATCCTAAAATTCGCATGGAACCACAAAAGATCACAAATAGCCAAAACAATCTTGAGAAAGAAGAACAAAGCTGGAGGTATCCAGCTCCCTGGTTTCAAACTATACTACGAAGAAAGCTAGAGTAATCAAAACAGTATGATATCGGCATAAAACTGAGCCTAATTCAAAACAGAAGTGCCTGCCCGGCTGGTGGGTGCTCTGTGGGCTTGCAGTGGAAATGGGATTACTGTCCAGGCTCAGATCCATTTCAGAAGTTCGGGGCAACGTCAGAGTTACTGAGGGTCAGAACTGCCCATGTGGTGGGTGACTGGTGGAGCACATCAAGGATCAGGGTGGACCCTCCCCAAGGGATGCTCAGGACTCTCCTCCCATCCTCTGCTGATTGTTCCCCCAGGCCGGGCTGTGGACACACATACACACACGCACATGCATGCACTGTGTGCACACGGGAGGGATGCAGGCAGAGGGGCGCTGGGAGGCAGGGGCTCTGCTCAGTGATGGCCCCGGGGCCGCCTGGTTCCTCTGAGGCAGGGAGCAGGGCTGTCTCTGGCCAGCGTGTTCTCGGAGGAACCACCTCCTCGTCCTTGGGGCGGGGAAGACATCACCTCCCCTTCTCTCTGCGGTTCTGCGCTCCTGGTCTGCCCCTTTTCTCTGCCTATACCTGCTGGCCATCTGTGCACCTCTCTGCCCCTTTCTCCCTGGGTCTGGCCCTGCGTCTCTGGTCTCCACCCCTCCCCAGGCCCCTCTCCCACGCTGCTCAGCTTCCTTCTGCAGGGTAGCTGAGTCCACTGGCTGGGGTCATAGCACAGGCCCCAGGGGCGGCCCCACAGATCTCCCCTTCTTGGTCTGCTCCTCCGGCTCAGGCTGGTGACATCCAGGTCAGGAGCTCCCCGTCTCTCTCCTCCTGCCCCAGAAGTCTGGACACATGTGCTCTGCACCTGACATGCACTCTCCCCTCCCTCAGCTCCCTTCTGGCTGGTTCGGGCGTGTGCGGGACAGGATTTCCGGATCCTGGAGCAGGATGATGGTCTGCGATTAGGGCACGGGCTGAGGGAGGGAGGAGGGGCCCCTGGCTTGCTTTTGGTTCCAGGTCCCAGGCTCCAGGGCGTTGGTGGGCCCAGCCCAGCTCACTGGAGCCCTCTGACAGCCACCGACCACCAGAATGTCCCATCCCCAGCACCTGCCTGGGAACCGCCTGTGGCTGGTGGTCTAGACGGGAGTTGGAGTGTTTCTGGGGTTCTAGATATACTCTCAGTATCAGTCTTTTCTAGGGAGGAACAGTGACTCTGGGTACCATCAGAGTTCTCGGGATGGTCCCACAGCTTCAGGTGGAGCTGGATCAGAGCTCAGACAGACCCCAGGTCCCCCTGGAAGCTGAGCCACCCCGGGGCCTCCCCAGAGTGACCAGGCTGGGCAGAGGCAAGCGACGGGTCCCAGCAGAGCTGCAGACTGGACAGCGGATGTCCTGGGGTCATGTGACGACAGCAAGACCACATCTTGGGCGCGCCCGGAACGATGCCTGACCAAGCAGGGCTCGCTTGAAGCTTCTCGGGGTCCGCAGGACCGGAACAACGCGTGGGCCTCAGCATGGCCACAGGACGCGGCCTGAGTCGCACCTGCCACGAGGACATGACCACGTGGTCATGCGGGATGGCTCCCTCGGCAGAACAGCAACTCTGTTCCGGAACCCGCCGTGGGGACCCCCCAGAACTCTCCGGGGCGACACCGAGCCACACCCGCCGCCCCCCGGGGTCCTGGGTGGGATGGGGACTCACACTACAGGATACATCAAGGATGCAGGATAAACTCAGAAACAAATCTGAGGCCTCCTCTGGGAGTCCGTTTCCGTCCGGAGTCCTGACAGGCCTCCTGAGAGCTGCCGGAATGACCCAGGAGTGCGGCACCCGCAGGATGCACCCGTGGACCACACCCGACTTCGCTGCAGGGGCAAGGCTCGCCGAACGACCCCTGGAGCCTCGCCGGAGCCGAGCCAAGGGCCCGGAACTCGCCCCGGGCCTCCGCGGATATCCAGCACAGACCAGTGCGTCCCTCCATCTGAAGTCAGGCCTCCCTCAGGAGTCCCACGACGGACCCGGGAGCACGCTCAGCATCCGGGCCAGGCCGCTCCCACAGATCCGGCTTTCTCCCAGGGCTTGGCAGGTCCCGCTGGTTGCTGCATCCCTCGCCCCGTGGGTCTCTCCCACGGCTGTACCCTGCATTCTGATGTGATTAGTCTGGGTACGGCCCGCGCGTCTCCCGGGGACTCTGAGGGGCAGTCGAGGCCGATAACCGCTCACGGGTCTAGACCTTCACCTGGACCTCAGCAGGTTACGGGGGACGGATCCAGAAGCGAGACCTGTGAGTGCCAAGCCCACAGGCAGGACCGCACACCACACCTGGGTTTGTGCCAGGACCAGAAGCACACGGGGGTCCTTCCTTACCTTGGCTGGAGGAATATTCTAGAGACACATCTGTGGTCTCACCGGGGCTGACAGCCTGGGTTCCAGCTCAAGCCTGCCCCCAAGATGCCCTCCCCCCTCCTGGCTGACCTGGCCACTAACCAGCTCCGGCCGCCTGATGGCCATCGGGGGCTGGATCGATTTCCCCTCCTGCCCACGCACCTCAGTTTCCAAAGTCCTCAGCACCTGGATCACAACCTTCCAGCATTGAGGGCAGCTCGACAGACTCGAGCCTCTGGAATTTGGGGAGGTGGCTCGAAGCCCCCCGCCTGCTTAGCCTGCCCCCTTGCCTCGTGCCTTTCTCACCTGACCGGCAGGGGTGCGGTGCCCCCACAGACACCCCACGCTGGGGGACCGGCCGTCCCACTCTGCCGACGACCCAGGGGCTTCTGCAGGCACAGACTTTCAGTGCTAAGACCAAGAGAGTCCCGAGCAAGCCGGGAAGGTGGGTCACCCCACAGACGAAGGGCTGGGGCTGGGGCTGCTCACAGAGCTCAGGGACACTGGGCAGCCTGCTGTCTGTCACTGGGCCATGGCAGTGACCCTAACGCCCACCTTGAGCAAGACCCACACAAGTGTATCCATCATGGAAAATAACATTCCTCCTGCTTTCACTCTCTCTGAATGATTTCTCATTCATGACTCCAACCCGTGTGTCTCCAGCCCCCACGTAACCAGACACAGGCCCCCTCACGGCTCAGCGACAAACACGGAGGGCCTCCAGGAAGACCGGGCGCCCCTCTAGCCAGAGCTTAGCCTACTGCTTTCCCCCTCCCTCTGCCCCGCCAGGCACACGGCCACGCTTTCGCACGGCCCCTTCCCCCCCCCCCCAGCAAAGCCACGATCAGCCTGCACTGTGATGACTTTTTAACGGTCTTTCCCAGGAGCGCGGAGGCTGGGCTGCAGGCGCTTGGGCCCCTCCTCAGACCCGTGAGAGCAGAACGCGGGGGCGGAGGAACAGGGCAGGGGCATGGGTTTTGGACCCCGGAATTTTTAAGAGTCCCCCCAGTGGGTTCTGATGCTCATCCGGTGCTGGGGCCCCCTGAGGGGAGCGGTGCGCACAGCAGAAGCACTTCTCCTGGAGACCAGCCCCGGAGCAGTGGGGGCATGCGTCCCCGGGGTCACTCCCCGGGTCCCCAGGTGTTTGGAGCAGTGACATGGACAGGCGGGACTGCTGAGCTGTGTGTGGTGAAGGCCAAGAGCAAGAAAAAAGACAGAGAAGGAAGCAGAAGAGTCCTAGAGAGAGGCGGGGATGGGGGACCATCTAACCTGGGGGGCCGGCAGAGAGGGGGTTCCTGGTCCAAGCCGTGGAGGCCGGGCCCACGTTCTCCACATCATTCCTTAATTACCACGGCCACTATTCCAAGGGAGTCCTCCCTTTGGCTTAAGCTGCTCTGAATGAGCTCCCTCCTTTCCACTGAATGATTTCTGACCAAGAAATACCCCTGGAGCTTGGCACTGTGCCCTGGCCCGGGCACGGAGCAGCCTTCATCTGCTGGATGGGCGACTGGACACATTCATCACCACGGTACAGGACCCTGGCTTATTAAGTGATGACAGGAAAGCCACGAAGCAGGTGACACTGACTTTGCTTCTCAGGCTTGGGCAGTGGGGCTGGCTGGAAGTGGGGGGGGCCCTGGCTTCTCATGATCGATGTCTGGGACTCTTCAGGGAGACCCAGAGGCCCGCTCGCTCTCATCGTCAAGGCTCTGTGCATTCCTGCAATGAAGGAATTTTCCTGGGACCTTCTTTGCCACGGAATCCTTTTGTTTTCAGTCTCTGGAAGATCGATCCGCATTCCATAAAACCAGCGTTCTGGGGAGTCCACCTTGGGACCCTTGGTTTGGAGTCACCTGACCTCGGTTCAAATTCATTACTTATTATTTGGCCTCGGGGTCTTCAAGACATCTCTCCTGTGGATCTGTTCTCTCTTCCACAAAGTGGGGAGGGTATCGCCCGCCTCACAGGGTTTTTTAAAACAGATAATGTGAGAGCTCATGGCTCATAAAAGTGCTCAATAATGGATTTTGAACAAATTGAATCCTTTGCAAGTCCAAGTGATGGGACTAATCAACCCATTGGTGCCAAATTACCAGGAAACACACACGCATGTGCATTCACACACATGTGCAAAGGGCGGCCCCCAAATCCACCAGAAGCTGTGACTATGACCTTATTTGAAAATAGGGGTTTGGCAGACGTACTCGAGTTAAGATGAGCTGTGCTGGGTTAGGAAGGAGAGGCCCTGATGAAAAGAGGGACAACGGGGAGCAGACACACAGGGACAAAGCCAAGAGAAGAGGTGGGCAGAGGTCACGGGCCGCCAGGGACCGCCAGAAACCATCAGAAGCTGGAAGAGGCCAGGAGAAGTCCTTCCCCAGGACTTCAGACTCCTAGCCTCCACAACTGGGAGAGAGCCCACCACTGCTGCTTCAAAGTAAAAAATGCACACCCCTGCCCCCAAAACCCAGGTGCACGAGCGCACTCACGAGGCCTGGGGGCTCGTGACCCAAGGGGTCGTGGCTGCGTTAAGGTCGGGGTTACTATGCGCCAGCAATGGCCGCATCTGGGGCCGGCTCCAGCTCCCATCCCTCTCATTCCCCATATTCGACTGGCCGGCCAGCGTCCTGCTCTGGACGTCGGAATCCGTGCGCCCCCAGCCCCGTGCCGTGCCCTGCTTCAAGGCTTCATGTCCTCCCACCTGGACCCCTGAGCCGCCCCCTCCAGCCCATCCTGGTCTCCCCCGCTCCGATTCATCCTGCTCGGCCAGAACCAGACCCACCGTCCGGGCCTCTGCTCCCTGCCTCCTCTAGCTGAGTGGCAGAGGTACCCTTCTTGGTCTTCTCTGGAGCCCTCGGCCCCCAGCGGGTCCTCCCTTCTGGTCCTCCTTGGGGGCCCTGGGCCTCGGCCAGCCCTCTCTGCCCGAGGCTGCCTGGTGTCCCAGTCCAGAGGGGGTCGTGCTGGAGAACCTGCTGGGGCTTCAGCTGAGCGTGTGTGTGTGTGTGTGTGTGCATGCACGTGTATGCGTGTGTGCATGCATGTGTCTGTGTGCGCATGCGTGTGTGTCTGTGTGTGCGCATGTGCATGTATGTGCGTGCACACACGTGTCTCTGTGTGCATGTGTGCACATGTGCATGTATGTGCGTGCACACACGTGTCTCTGTGTGCATGTGTGCACATGTGCATGTATGTGTGTGCACGCACGCGTGCCTGTGTGTGCATGCATGTGCGCGTGTGCATGTGTCTGCACGCACGCGCGCGTCTCTGTGTGCATGCGTGTGTCTGTGTGCATGTGTGTCTGTGCGTGCATGTGCATGTATGTGCATGCACGCGATGTGTCTCTGTATGCATGCATGTGTGTCTCTGTGCGCATGTGCATGTGTGTGTGCATGTACATGTGTGCTCATGTGTGCGTGGACACAGCTTGGCCTGCATTCCACCTCACCACCCTCCCCCCACTAAGGGCCGTCATCCAAGCTCCCCCTCAGGTCCTCCTAGACACGCAGGTCCCCTTTACACCTCCCACAGTCAGGCTCCCCAGGGAAGCCACCCTGTCCCTCAGTCCCTGCAGGGAGAGGTCCCATCCCACCTGCCTCATCCTCTGACCTCTCTCAATGCCCCCGCAGCACGGGGCATGCTCCTCACACACCGACGCTCCTCCAGCCCTGGTGTCTGGTGCAGAATGGCGCTTCACGAGGAGGGCCAGCTCTGCGGAAGTACCGGCGTCCACCGGCCCCCGTGTTGCTCCCACACCAATCCTAGGCCTGGCCCAGCTGCACACTCCTAAGGCCCCACCTCGTCGGATACGGCTCCACACGGGGTCTGGACCCCACTTCACAGTCCTCCCCTGCTCTGAGGGGCCTCATTCCACCCAGGCTCTGCCTCTGGGTTCTCAAGCTGGAATCTTCCCAGAGCCTGGTTCCTGCACCGGGCTCTGCTTTGTTCCCAAGCCGAGTGCCTGTCGCAGGCCCCTGTCCAGCTGTCGCCTCCTGGGGGGCCTGAGCCATGGGTCACTGTGGCCCGCCACCCCGCCGGGACCGAGGCCTGCTGCTGGGGACACCTTACCACTCGCTCACCTATACTCGCTGCCTGCCCCCCTGGAACGGGGATGAGTGGCTGCAGGGCCAGGCCCCCCTCTGGGACTCAGCCGTGACCCAGGCAGTGCTCAGCCCGGGGCCCATGGCCCATGTCAGGGCAGCCTCCATGCCTCTGCCGCTGAAGGGTCTCTGTTTCAAGTAGCTACTCCAGCCCACGGAGCCACGGCCACAGAGGTCGTTGCGCGTGGCTGTTCCCGCACGAACATCTCTCGATCCGGCCCCACCGCTCAGGATGTTCGCTGAATGCGGGAACGAGTGCCAGTCTGGCCCAGGGTGCCCTTCAGCTTCCGTCACGAACCTGGTGAGCAGCTTGGCCTTGGGGCCCCTGCAGTCCCCATATCCTGTCCTGCGTGTCCCTTCTCGGTGGAGTTCGGACCTTGGGCTTTCCTCGGCAGCCGCGCTGACTGCCCTGTGCTCTCACGGTCTGTTTCCCTGCCGGGCTCTCTCCTCGCTGGGATTCTCCTCCTCGTCACTTTGGGGGAAACCCGGTGGCCCACGTGCTCTTGCCGACGCCTGGCCAGGGATGACAGAGTCACGGAGTGCAAGGAAGCGGGGAGGCCTGGCTCAGACCTGCCCCTCCCGGAGTGAGCGCACACAGCTCCGCATGGGTTCTGCCTCTGCAGTTACGACCACTGCGCCGGAGCCCGGCCTCCGTCCCCCGCTGCTCTGTGTGTGTGGTCAGCTGGGCATCGCGGACAGGGCGGCCTTCTGGAGACCCAGATCTCGCTGTGGACACAGCGGATGCAGGGAGACAGTGGGGGCCCCCGGGCTCTGCAGTCGGGCACGGGAGGGCCGGTGCTCACCTGCTGCCTCCGGATGGAAGCCATGCGACTTGCCCTGTCCACTGAACCGTGGCCAGAGTGAGTCCCTTCTGGGGGGAGCTTCAGAGCCCGCGGGGAGCTCCGCTACACTCCCTCCCCTGGGCTGGGGTGACTGTGGAGGCAGGTGTCAGGACGAATCTCCATCAGCCCGGCTCCCCAGGGGTCACCATGCCCACCGCACAGGATGTCAGTCCGAACAAGAAACGCACGCTCGCTGTGTTAATGCAGATCCTGGCTGTTACTGCAGCTCAGCGCAGCCAGTCCTGACGAGTGCACCTCGAGGACGCCACAGCCCCAAGTCCAGGTGAGAGGTGCCGCCGCCGGGACTGCGGCTGCAGGGGGCGAGGGACGCAAGTGGGTGGGCCAGAGAGATTTAGGAGGCGGAACGGACAGGCCTGGCTGCTGGTGCGGCCGCTGGGGCCTCCAGGGGCATGCCTGCTTGGACGGAAGAGTTACCACCCCGTTCTCACGTCCAGGATCAGAGCCTGGTGTTGACTAGCTTCAAACCTGCCAGAGACCCCCGCGACCCGGGCCACTGCTCCGCTGAGCAGGAGTCTGGTCACAAAGGGGAAAGCTGGAGCCATGACAGCCTCCGTTTATCGACGATACCCACTGTGCGGGGCTAGGGCTTCGCAACACTCAGAGCAGGGATGCGGGGGAGGCTCTGTTATGCTGTCCACCTCCCAGATGGGCCAACTGAGGCTCAGGGAGCTTACGACCTTCCCAAGCTAAGAGAGGGGGGCAGGGTCCAAAGCCCGTCTGCGTGGCCTGAAACCCTCGCTGCTAGAGGCGGGTAACTCACTCTGCAGTGAGTGGGCTTCGCATCTGAAGGGATTCGAGCTCCTCTCTGGGAGGGGGTGGGCAGTGGGGGGGTCCAAGCGCACGACAGGTGCCCTCAGGGAGGCGTCTGGGCGTTGGCAGCGCTCCGGGCCCCCCTCAGGTCCACGCGTCACCAACGCTCCTGCATATACATCAGGGGGCTGAGTCCTGTTCTTGGCTGCGTGCACACGGGCGCCGGCTCCAGGCTCCCACGGATTCTGGGGAAACCAGACAGTGGGGTGTGGATGCCTGTCTTGGTAGGTTTTCCCTCGACGCTCATGGGATCGGAGTTGCAAGGCTCCCACCCAAGCAGAAACAAAAGCTCCTTCACACAAGTCACCGGAGGGACAGTGACAGATCTTCAGTTGCTGTTACTTCTCTGTTTTTCTTGGTGGGGGACGGTAAACGCGAACCGCCCCCCGCGGTTGGTGGAGGAGGGGCTCAGGCTCTGGAGTCACCTGCCCGCTTTGCTGCTCACACGCTCTGTAGCTTTGAACAAGTTACCCGACGGCTCTGAGCCTCACTGTTGTCTCGAAAATGGGTGAGCAGAGACAAGCTCCCAGGGCTGCTGGGAGGACTAAGGGAAGTGCTCACATAGTAGGTGCCCGGCACGTAGTAGGTGCTCAGCACATAGTAGGTGCTCAGCAAACTGCATTTTTTTGTTCTTCAGTACTTATTGGTCTAGTGACGTCAGGTTCCATCCTGTCCAGCCGGGTGTGGGTCCGGCCGGTGATACCTGAGTGTCTGTTGTGAAGACCCCATTCCTTCACCCAGTCAGGGCTCTACAGCTCTCATCGACTGTGCGCTACAACCACCCCATCAGTCTCCACCTCACCTGGCCCCTTTCTCCTGCGCCTGGAAGTTCGTGGTCATCACAGACTGACCACAGTGTGGATGAAGGAAACGCCCGGGCTCCGACGGAGGGAGGCTGAGGCTAGGACCTCGGGGCTGGGGAGGAACGGTCACTGACATGCATGGGGTGGGAGGTCCTTCCAGGTGGAGGGAGCAGTGCTAAGGCCCTGAGGTAGGGAAGAAGAAGCCTGTGTAGGGCGAGAAGCAGCAGGATGGGGAAGGTGGGGCAGGGCTCGCGGAAGGGAAGACGCTGGGTCCCGTGGGTCCTCCAGGACAGGTCGCATTTTTCCCTGAAGGCAATGGGAGCCACAGGTGTTTTCAGAGGCTTGGTGCGGTGATCGGATGTGCGCCCACCCGGGGAAGGTCCCTGTGGCGGGGGCTGTGCAGTGGGGGACTGGGGTGCGGGAGGTGGGACACTGTGAGGGTGTTCTGCAAGCCATGCGGGGCGCCTTGAGCTGGGGAGCCCAGGCGGAGGCGGGGAGGGAGAATTCCCAGCACCTGGCCACAGCTACTGGGGCGCACCTGCGGAGGGCTCCACACCCAACCCCTGGGAGCTCTCCGAAGACACACACTTTCTTTTTCTCCGTAGCCACAGGACCTAGCAGGGGTCTGGCCCTAGAGCCCGACGTTTACTGCACAAATAAAGGCAGTGAGAGCTCAGCGTGGCCTTGCATCTGCCAGTCTGGAGCCACCCTCACGGCACCGTCACCAAGCAGACGGGCGGTGACCTGGAATTTCCTTGTCCCAATTAAGGTATAATTACTGAGCCTCTTCAACCTCATTTCAGCTCAAGAAACGTTTGGGGATAGAACGGTTAATGCCGGGGCCTCAGAGCTGCAGGGCCTGCGTCTAGAAGGCGGGACCTCTCCGGGGGCACAAGCATCCGCAGTCCAGGGCCCTGAGCTCCCAGTCTGAGGGGTGTTGCTTTAGCACAACCTTATCCCCCTACGTTCAGGTTTGCGTTTTTCTGATTGGCCGAGGGGTGGAATGTGCTAGAGCAACGGGAGGGCGTGCTTTGTGATGAAGACAGGGTAGCTGCAGAGGGAGAGAGCCGGAGAAGGAGTCTCATTTTAGCCACCGCCTGGCGGGGCGGCACCCGAGACGGTTTCCTGCTCTGTAAGCGGGGCACACGCAGAGCCTTCGGGCCCTGCTGACCTGAACGCGCCAGGCCAGCCAGGAAGATGTCCTGTGAACGAGGACCAGGAGTGGGCTTCCTCTGATCTCCAGGGAACGGCCCCCACTGGTGGGACAATCGGCACCATGGGCCCCAGCTTCTGGGGCCTCTGCCCATGTCAGTGCTGAGGTTTCAGTGGAAGGGATTCCGTCCCCAGTGAACCAGGGAGAGCCTGGGGTCCACAACTTGACCCCTCCTGGGGGGGTGGGGTGAGGAGGGTGCCAGGGCTGGTCCGGTCAGGTTCTCCGCTGAGATGCTGCGGCTGTAGGCCTTAGTTCAGGGGGCTCAGAACGAGGGTGGGAGAAGTCCGTGCGGGGCACTCCATGCCAAAGCAGGGCCAGGCATACCCAGGGTCCCCCTGTAGGGAAGCTGAGCCCAAACCCTAAGTCCGAGGCACCTGGGCCTTCCGTGTGTGGGCTGCAGGGCTGGGAGGGGAGGAAGGCAGCTCAGAGTGAGCAGCCCCCGGGTGCCCTGTAGCGTCCATAGCGCATGGGAGTGGGGCTGGGTCAGTCTGCCTTCGCGAGGTGTAGGATCCCAGCTCGGGGCTCCAGGAGGGGGCCTGCACCAGGCGCCGTCAGACCCATACAGAAGCCCGCAGATGGGAGGGCGTCAGGGCGCACGTGAGGACGTGCCTGGGGCTCAGGGTCTAGGGCTGCAGCCCTCAGCACGTCAAGTGTGCAATAAACATACGATGCACCCAGTTCAGCTCAACAAGCACTCTCTGCACACCTACTATGTGCTCAGTCCCTGCCCGGTTCCTGCAGTTGGAGGGGTTTCCCTGGGCCTGGCCTTTCCAGGTGGAAGCTGCCCGCTTGGACTTGGACAACACGACGTCCTGTGCAAAGCAGGTCTTCACCAGATCCGGGCCAGTCCAGTCAACCTGCCAGCCTCCAAGGCCTCCTAATGAGGACACTCCCCCCATGCGCAGCAGGTCTGGAGTTGAGGCTTCCTGTGGGCCAGATGCAGCGCAGACCCAGCGACAGGATGGCTCTCACGCTGGGGCCGCGTGGCTGCCGGGGGCACGCAACCCCACGAGAGATATGGGACGATCAGTTCTACTCTAAGATGTAGAACGGAAACATCACAAATTCTCGTAGACACGCAAAGGCCGAGCAAGCAGGATATATCTTTCCACGTTAGCCAAACCCTTGCTCTGGAGTCGAATGGAAGGAACGTCTATGTCAGTGCATGAGGCAGAGCGGATGCCTTTAATGAAATCGGCACCTGAGCTGGGCAGCATCTGACCATCACCTGCTCCTCTCACCCCTATCCTGTTCTGCTCTCGTGAACTCATCTGGGCATCCTGGACTGGCGGTGTTCTGGGGAGACAGCTGTGAGCACGTGTGCATGGCATCACTTGGGTCTGCACTCCTGGCCCTTCCAAAATCTAGCGTGGTTTGATACCTGAGCCAAGACTGATCTGAAATTAATGTAGGATCTCCTTTTCAGGAATTCTTAGACACTGGATGAACTCTGGGTCTGGCTCTGCCGCTGACTTACTCTGCTGATGGGCAACATCCTTCCCCTCTCTGGTCTTCCGTCTGTCTGTCTGTGAAATGGGAAGGACGGGCTGTAGGGTCTCCCCGAGGTTCCTTTCAGCTGTAACATTTTCTGTTTGGCCTCTAGCCCATGGCCAGGTGGGCACTTCAGATCAGCTACGGCTTCTCTAGATCCAGCTCAAATGTGTTGTGAGCACACTTTCATATACATTATCTAACTGTGCTCTGGAAATCTCAGGAAGGTGGGCGTTAGCATCCCCATTCTGCAGATTACAACACAGAGGCTCAGAGAAGTTGAGGGTGTTCACTGAGCTCACAGAGAGAGCCAGGAGGTTACATTACTGAGATTCAGTCTCAGGCCTGGCTCTGGCTTCCGAGGGGCTGAGGACAGACACTGTGAGCCCCACGGCAGCTCAGCTTCCTCCATCCCTGTCTCCCTGCCTTCCCCGGGCGCTCAGCTCCGGGCTCTGGAGTTGGGGACTGAGAGATGGAGGTGGGCTCCAGCGGGGGCTGGGGCTGGGGGCCACTGCAGGGTACAGGTGGACTTGGGCTGGCAAGGGTTGGCAAGGTTCTGGAAGGCTGGTGAGGGCAGGTTATCAAGGCTGAGAGCAGCGTTTCTGGCCCAGCCGGGGTCTGGCTCTCTCAGGCCGGTGCTCGAGGCCCCACTGAGCCAGAGGAGCTGCGGCTCTTTGCTCTGCTTTGCTGGCTGGGGGCCTCTCCCTGCCCTGTGTCCTGCCGTCCCCAGAGACCCACCCCCAAGTATTCCAGTCCCCAGAACTCATCCCCCAACCCTCACCAGACAAGGGTGGGGAAGGCAGAGCTACCGCAGGGCTGGGCTCAGACCCGTCTTGATAAGGAGGTGGCCAACGTCAAGCAAGGCTTCCTGTCCAGCCAAGTCCAACACCGCCAGTCTGCACGCAGCAGCGGCTGAGACCTCAGCTGTCTTTCCGGAAACCCGAAGCCTTGGTCGCCGGGTATGACAGCGGGCTAGTGAAATCTCTCTGTGGGCCTCAGCGTCCTCCTCCAGGCAATAACCAGCTGGTTGTCCCCTCCCCCACCACGGCTCTCAGGTCCCTTCCAGCCGTGACATTTTAGGGTCCACTATCTTTGACTTTCCTTTCCCAGAGGCACGGACACTGACCAGATGCCTTTGGAGAGCGCACCAATCTTAAACATCGCTCTCCCTCTCAGTCGCTCCTCCCTCCCTCCACGCCAGAGGCGCACCCCCACCCCGCCCTGGCCCCCGGCCCTGAGCCCCGCAGCTCCAGAAACGCGAGGGCAGCGCACGCAGTTGGCCGCGACTGCGGCGGTGGCGGAGGCGCAGGGGGAGGGGGAGGAGAGCGGCGCCCGCCTGTCCCGCGGCCTCCGCAGCAGCCCCGGCCCTGGCCTCCGCGCGCCAGAGGGGTCCCTGGAACGCCTCGCTCTGGTGCTCGGGCCTCGGGCCCGCTGGAGACCATCGCCGCTCCGTGGCACCCAGCCGACCCCTGCGGCCTCGCATCCCCCGACTTGGCAGAGCGAGCAGCCGCTCCTTCGCTCCCGGTGGCGGCGGCGGCGGGGCAGGGGGCCGGCGCTCGGACGCCCATGTGGGGCCCTGCCCGGGCCGGGGGGCTGTCTGAGGCCGAGGGGTCGGGGTGGGAGTGGGGGGGAACACCAATTTCGGCTGGATGTGGGTCCGCACTCCTAGTCTCCGTCTGGGCCTCTGGACCCCCATCTCCTCCCGCACCCGGCTGCTCTCGGCACCTCCGCGTCTCGGCCCCTGCGTCCCCGCCTCCCACGGAGCTCGCCGGGTGAAGGGCAGCCGCAGCCCGCAGTCCCTGCCCCCTCTGCCCGCCGCGGGGTCACCCGACCGCCTGAGCCAAGCCTGCTGTCGCGCCCAGGGAGCCGAGAGTGGGGGGACCAAAGTTCGGGCACCGTCGGCCGGCGGAAGGCCCGGGGTGCCGAGGGCCGCGGCCGGGGCGCTGGGGGGTCAGAGCGGCGCTGGCCTCACCTGTTTCTCGAGCGGCTCCTTGGCCGAGAGCGCAGGCTTGGGGGAGGGCGCGCGGTCGCAGACGCAGCCCTCCAGCAGGTAGAGCCCCGAGGGCCGCGAGCTCGAGTCGCTCTCGAAGTAGAAGAGCAGGTTCTGCAGCAGCGCGAACCACTTGGTTTGCCATTTTGTGTTGTCCGAACTCCGCTTGCTCAGGTAGCCCTTGCGCGTGCCGTCCTTGCGCGCCAGCAGTCCCAGGGACGCGACGTGGCCATCGTTCAGCCGGATCCCCTTCTGCATGGTGCTCGGAGACCAGCCGGACCCCACGCGCTTACATCTTCTCCGCGCGGCACCCGGCAGCCCCGTCCGTGCGCGCGGCGCGCTGCCTCTCTCTGGCTGTCGCTCGCTCGCTCGCTCCTGGGCGCTCTCCCCTCCCCCCGAATATCTACACTCCGGGACCTGGCGCCGAGCCGCGGCTTCTGGAAGCGAGATGCACCATTCCCCGCCCGAGCCTCTTCTCCGCTCCTCCGCGCCCCGGGGCCCAGGAGATGCCGCCCGACCCTGCCCCGGCGCCGGGCAAACTGAGGGGCTGGCGAGCTGCGCGCGGGCGAGGGGCAGGCGGAGTCAGGTGACGCCGATCCCTCGAAGAGCCGGTCTCAGCAGCGCGGACAGAGACACGCACGCAGCCCGCCCGGCGCAGAGCGGCGCCCCCTCCCCCTGCCCCTCCCCGGACGCACACACACGCGCACGCACCGACACCAACCCTGCCCCTCTCCCCCGGCCTCCCCTGCTCCCCTGCTCCCCTGCGGGTGGTGAAAACCAGATCAGATCAGTGTTCGTTTAAGCCCATGGCAGCGCGGAGGCTCGCCCTCCTGGGGGTTGGCGTCTGTGCGCCCCACCGCGGCGCCCTGTAGACCCGGGGTGAAGTCCCAGTTGTCATGTTCTCTGCCAGAGGTCCCCTCCCGGTACTTTATTTTTCTAATCCGAGGTGGATGGAGGAGGGGGGTTGGCGAAATAGATCCGAAAGCGCTTTCGGTCCTATTCTTCGCGTAATCGGCCCGGCCACACTGATTTCAGCGTGCAGCCGCACTCGCGGTGGCTTCCCCAGCGACCTGAGGGATAGCACAGGGGTGAGATGGGGGAGGGTTAGGTGAGCGCTTATTTCATTTCATTTCATTTCATTTTATTTTGAGTGTTGCCATAATTACTGGGGCCACCCCTTGCGCCCCGCGGTCTGGCTGGCTGCCGCTGCCGGGAGTTTTCTGCAAATACCCCCCAAAGCCTAAAGGCGGGCTTCAAACGCAGGCGCCAGGGACCATGGGAGCCTTCAAATAGCTGCTCTGGCGCAATGATACCTTAATGATAGATTTTCCGTTCTTATTTTTAGCTCGCGCTCGCCTACACAGTTGCACGGCATTTGTCCGAGAACGTCACGGCGCCCGCATGCTGCACCGGGAGGGCGCGCGGGCCTCGGGGAGCCGGGCCGCGGGCGGGGGGCGCGCACAGCCGTCTGCCGCAGGGAGCAGCGGCCTCCCCCGGACCCCGCGTGGCGCCCGCCCGGCCCAGCCCGCGCGCAGCCCTGGAGAGGGAGGGAGGGAGGGAGGACGGACACCATCTTTCAGCAGCGAACCTGCCGGCACCCCTCCCCCCGGCGCGCGCGCGCGCACACGCTCACGCTCACACGCGCGCACACGCACACACACACACACACGCTCACACGCGCGCACACACACACGCTCACACACACACGCGCGCGCGCACGCACGCACACACGCTCACACACGCGCGCGCGGACACACACACGCGCGCACGCACACACACACACACGCGCGCACACACATACACCCCGGTCTGGCGCAAGGGAAGGGAATCACGTAGTCCTGGGTAGGCCCGCGGAATCCACGAAGAGAAGACACCCGCCGTGGAGGAGGTGGAGCGGCCCCAGCCCTGGGCACAGTGGCGCAGGCCTGCGTTCCTCTGGTGGGGAGCGCGCTGGGGACGGACTGTGTTAACCTTAACCTGCCCTCTCAGTGCCCAGGCTCCGGGTGCGGGGACTCAATGTAAGGAACCAGTGAGACCGATTTTCCTTCGAGAATAATGAAAACAGTGGGAAGATGGCTAAGCCTCTACATTCAGCCTGGGTTGTCCCCAGAGGGACCCTACACTGTGACCACCTTTACTTCTTGTCTGCCCTCTTTATGGAAGCAGAGTTTCCAGGAGTGAGGTTCTTCACCCAAACTCTTCCATCAGGCAGAAGGAGACAGAGGCTGCGAACGCTTTGGGGCAGGGGCTCTCTTGTGAGCGCTCCAGGTCAGTGAAGTCGTTCCACCCCTGCACGACCCAGGGCAGGAGGCTAGCCCCAACCCACCAGCTCCAGTGTGCAGGTGGGGGAAAATGAGGCACGGAGGGGTTGAGGGACTTGCCCAGAAGTGGCAGGGGTGGGGTTTGAGCTGGGTGGTGTGTCCCCAGGGTCTGTGTACGGCTGAGTAGGTGGTCCCTGGGTTGGGGGGGGCTCTTATCCTAAAAGGGGGCAGGATCTCTCGGGTGGGTCAGAGCCCAGGCTGGGCCTGCATGGCAGCTGCTGTGACACAGAGACCCATGGTACCTGAATTTGAACCTGGACTGCACCTCGGAATCACCTGGGGATGTTTGACAAGCCCGTGTCACCACTGGCCATGAGCGGGTTGTATATTTTCATGGGTGATTTCCATGTGCAGCAAAGTTGGGGAACCATGAGTATCCGGCAGAACCTGTGACCCTGTCATATGCTCGTGGATCTCCGGGGGTCTCGTTAGGCTGCAGATTCTCCTTGCCCGCAGGGTCTGAGGGTGCCTTTGCACAAGCTCCCTGCTGATGGGCCTTGCTCCACTGTGCACCAGCTCTGGAGAATTTAGAGCACTCGGGAGGTGGGAGGAGATGGGATGTGTTCATTCATTCATTCATTCATTCACACACTCCTGCCCCCCCAGTGTTCATTGGACCCTTAGTCTGTGCCAGGCCTTGGGCTGGGCCACTGGGGACAGAGCGATAAACAAAACACAGTTTCTGCTTTGTGGAGTGTAGGCCTTTCCCACAGGAGGAAAACCATCTTCCCCTGAATTTGGGGAACAGGTGTCTGTAGATAAGGAAGCAGGAAGGAGAATTAAGGAGTATTTTGGGGAGCTGATCGCCGCACTTAGAAATGGCCAGCCAATCCTGCTAAGTCCTCGCAGGGTGCATTCCTACCGGGCTTTGCACAAACTCAGCTTGGGCGGTGGTCTATGGGTCTGACTGGCCTTTAGGCCTGGGGCTGGGAGGACACCTGGGGGGGGGGTGTGTCGCCTGCTGAGCAGGGCAGCGTGCACACGGGAGGCCTCTGTGGGAGGACAGCTGTCACATTCAGAGAAACTTGGCTCTTTTGACAGTATGTTAAAAAAAACATGGAACTTCAAGTCACCTAAAAAAATGAAGAATTAAGTATGTGGAGTCAGAAGCGTTTTTGGAAATAGAGGTTTGCCCAGGGGGGTTTGCTGCTCCAGCCTGAGCTCAGAGGGTCAGCTCCGTCAGCCGCCCCCCACCCGCCCTGGGCGTGCAGACACCAGGGGTTTGCACCGCGACTTCCCAGCCAATGAACATAACCATGTTATTCTGATGGTAAGTATAATAAGGCTCTTTGTAAAAATGAGCATAATATAGAAAATAAAAGCATAACTCCTTCTATATGTATGTACATATACATACATACATATATATATATATTTTTGGTATCTAATCCTCTTGACTTTTTTTTTTTTTAAAGATTTTATTTATTTATTTTAGAGAGAGAATGAGACAGAGAGAGCATGAGAGGGTCAGAGGGGGAAGCAGACTCCCTGCCAAGCAGGGAGCCCGATGTGGGACTCGATCCCGGGACTCCAGGATCATGACCTGAGCCGAAGGCAGTCGCTTAACCAACTGAGCCACCCAGGCGCCCTAATCCTCTTGACTTTTATTCGATGCTAATCTGTTTACCAAAATGGGCTTCTTGCAACGCAGGCTATCTGAAATCTCACTCCGGCTCGCCTCACTTAGCAGTGTGTGGGACCATGTCCTCATATTACCGTGAATTTCATGAATAGATTTTTCATGGTTGGGCATCTAGGTTGTTTTCCGATTCATAGTTTTGGGGAATAACACTGCACTAAATATCTTTGTGTATACACTTCCCTCCCTTGAGCTGAATTCCTGAAAGTGGCCTTTCTAGGTTAAGCAGCGTGCGTATGAAACATGGGTACATATTACGCTAGATTTCCAGAGAGGTCTTTTACTCTGTGCGTGGCTGTCATGGGCGGACGAGCCACCCACTTCACCCACCTGTCACGCCTGGATATCGAGAGTCTCCACCTCTTGAGCATTGCCCGTTTGGAAGGGTAAAATGATATCCCCTTCTTGTATTAATTTGCACTTCTTTTATTGCTTGAGAGATTCGACATTTTTGAATGCTTATGATCTTTTGCATTCCTTCTTTTGTGCGTTTCTTATTAACACCTTTTTTCAGATGTGTTAATATTTTTCTTGTAGATTTGTCACTGTGTTTCCTATATGAGGGATATTCGCCATCGGCCATCATGCACCTCGCGAATAATTTCCACAGTCTGTTGCTTGTCTTTAATCCTGAATGTATCTACTATGCCTAAATACCATGCATGTCTTTATAGGGGTTGTAAGAACTTTTACAATTTGAACTGTGCACAAATCTTTTTCCTTATGGTTTCTGACTTTGGACTTCCCCCACCACCCCCAGGCTGTGTCCCAGCTCCTTCAAGATTGAAACATACTTGCCCATACTTTCTTCTCTGTTTTTATATTTCATTTTTCCATGCATAATTTTAATTTGGAGTTTATTTTTGAGAGTGAGGCTGGGATCTGGTTCATTATTAATTTTTCCTGATTTCCCAAATGTCTGGTAAGTTGTCCCAAAACCACTGGTTTGAATAATCCAAATTCAACCACTGATGTGAAGTAGCATCTTCATCGTACACCAAATTCTTAACTATACTTGGGACCATTTCAGATGCTAGTTTTTGTCCTGTTGTTTTGTCTGTCTGTCTGTCTTATACCAGCGACACCTGACTTTATTTCTTACTGCTTTAATATCCACTTTGAGACCTGGTAGAACAAGACCACCCCCATCACTTTATATTTTTAAAGTGTTCCTAAATATCTTTTGCATTTACTCTCCAAGATGAATTCATTACATGTCAATTACATCTGAATAAAAAAAGGTTAATTCATTATTCATTTTATCAAGTTCCAGAAAAGTCTCATTGAGGTTTTTACGGGAATTACATTGAAAATATTAATTTAGGAAGAATTAATATTTTATGATATTTTTGTCTTCTTATTCAAGAAAAGAGTGCATCACTCCAATTTTTGTCCTTCAAATTTTTCTTACAGAATTATATACATTTCTTTATATTTGTCTTGTACATTTCCTGTTTAATTTATTTCTGAGTATTACATTTTGTCGTTTCTAATAAAAATATGATATTTTTCTATTTTTAAAAAACTGGACATTATTAGTATATAAGAAAGCTATCACCATTTCTATATTTGTTTTATAAGCCACTACTATCCTTAATTCTTCTTGTTTTTAAATTTTTAATTTATGTGTTCGGGTTTGCCAATTAGGCACTTGAAGTACATATTTCACAATAGATAACTCCCATTTAACCCTGCTGGATTTTTACATTATTGTTGTTTTATTTTGTTTGTTTATCTCTTCTTGAGTCAATCCTGGTGATTTATAATGTCCAAGATCATTTATTTACATCTTCCAATTTATTATATAGACTGAACATTTACTTACAAGTTTTCTGATTTTCTCCATCTGTGTTTTCCCTTTCTTAGGTACCGATTTTCTGTTTTAAATGATCTGTCTTTCCTTGCAAAGGTTTTAATTTTATTATCCTTGTTGTTGAGACTTTAAATTTATTTAACTCTATCTTTCTAGTTCGTTAACGTATACACCTGTGTCTTTATTAAACTCTTTCTCCTGCTTTCTTTAGATTTGTTTGTTGTTTCCTTCAGTTTCTTGAATGCTTAATTTATTCATTTTTACTATTTCTGGTTAGTATTTAAGACTATGCCCTTTCTTTTAAGTGCAGATTTTTTCCAGATCCAATGGGATTGCTATATAGTTATAGAACAAAAATACATTTTTTTCTATATGTTCTATAGATAATGTATATGCCATATAAAATACATAACATATATTTAAATATATTAAATATAATATATAATCATATCATACGTGGTTTGTACTCTTCCTACATTTGAAATGCATTGCTGTTTTTCTCGGGCCCTGTCCGTGGTCAATTTTGTGACTGTTCTCGGGGTCCTGGGGAAGAGGGCACATACTCAGTTTGATGAATGTCTAGCAGCTCAGCGCACCCAATTCTATTTCCCGGGGACGAGTCTCTAATTCCGGTTTGTGTTCAGGGCAGTTGGCAGCCGTACACAGAAGCTGAGACGTGTCTGGTGGTGAGTGAGCACCAGGGCTGGGGAAGCCGACGCTCGCAGTCCCGTGTCCCCGTGCAGTCCAGGCCCCCGGGGACTCGCTGGAGCTCAGCAGCAGCAGGGCTGGAAGCAAACATAAAGGGCCTCTGAGCGGCCAGAAGGAAAGCCAGTGGCATGTGCTGCCATGCCCGGACTTAGCAGGCTCACGCCCCGAGGCCCTGCCCGTGCCCTCGGCACGCATGCTGCCCTTCACCTCCGAGTGGACTTGGTTATTAGGCTTCCTGGCCCATCAAGGATTAGGAGGGAAAGTTCACAGGTGAGGGAGCCAAGTACACGGTTGACCGCGAGTTACAAGAAGCAGCAGTCCGTCCTCCCTGAGCAGAGCACAGAGCACAAGAGCCCGGCCACCCGAGTGCGAGTCCGTGCCTGGCACCTCCTGGAGCCACTCTGCTCTGCTCCAGCCGGCTCCAGCCCTGGGGGAGGGGGTGGCAGCCGTCCCTGGTCTCAGCTCCATCAAGGGCTTCTGGCTGGGTTTGGCCCGAGAGACACGTTTTCCTGGAGGGAGAGGGAGTGAGGTGGCCGTCGTCTCCCTCCTGCCCCGTTTGGTCTCTAGGTCCCAGGGGCCTCCCTTGCTCCTCAGGACTAGGGGTGGTATTTACTACCTGGAAGAGCATTGTCTCTGGCGACTTCCCTGCCCCCAGCCCAGACATTTGGAATTAGTCCCTTTAATATACTTCTCTCTCAAATCTAATTTGAATATTCTCTCTGTTTCCTAAACCCTAACAGATGCAGAGCTGGTAGGAAACTGGGGAATAAGTCAGTCCAACCCCCTCATCTTTCCATTGGGAAGTGACATGCTCAAAGTCACACAGGAAGTTCATGGTTAGCTAGAAGCAGAATTCAGGTCTCTGGGGTCTTAGCTTGCCTTCCTTGCCTCTCCACCATCCTTTCTTTGGATCAAATTTTGTTACATATATGGGGCTAGAATTGACTTATAAACAGGCAAGAATATGAAAAGTAAGTCAAAGATTTACCACCCCCTTCACTGGAATCAGGCCCAGCTAATCTGATCTTTTGAGTCATTTTAGGGGAGTGGGAGGGAAAGTAGGCATATGTGCTCTGCATCTCATTTTAATTCAATATTTTTCTTTTTCCCCCCTTATCCTTATTTTCTAATTTTTTAATGAAAAGTTACTATAGTGAACAAATAGGACAGGGACATGTATAGACTTTTGAGAGATGCTCGCAGGTAAAAATTTCTGGTGCTTGAAAGAGAAAGCAAATCTTCAGCTATTTGCAGAGTTCACCTCCCCATAACGGCACAGTTACAGAGATTTCCAGAATATTCTGGAGGAGAGGTTTTACTGAGTTGCTAGGTGAGGAATAGTTCCCAGCCCTGTATTGATTCTTTGGGGTAGGTTTGTTGTACAGTCTAAAATGAGAGAAGCTTTTAAGAAAGTGGATTCAGAGGGATTTTAAGATAAAAATATTATCATTAGGCTGATTTGCTGTTTTCAGTCAAAAAAGAAAATCAATGAAGGAATTTTTTTCTTAAGACTGAGGTGTCCAAAGTGGGTAGAAATAACTTCTCAGCATGTCCGCACCCTCCCGAATCTAATACACTGCACGGTTCCTTGAACTCGTCGGGAAGGAGCCCAAATGCACTGAGAATGAACCCCCAGGTCAGCTTCAGGGTCTAGTTGGTGTAGGCTGAAGTCTCTAACAAACGAATCCTAAAGATGGCAGCTCAAATTCAGTCGAGGTTTGGTTCTCTCTCATCTAACAGTCCAGGATCACTGTACTGTCTTCAGGCTATTCTTACCGCAACTGGGTATTGCTTATCAACAACAAACATTTATTCCTCACCGTTCTGGAGGCTGGAAGTCCAAGATCAGCGAGCCAGCACGGCGGGTTCTGGTGAGGGCCGGACGTTGAGCCTGCTTCCCATTCAGCCAAACGCTGGCCCCCGAGTGGCTCCCCACTCGACTTCCTACTTTGCCCTGACCGTTCCTACCTTCCCCTTGCAGCCCCTGCCCAGGTGCCGTAGCTGGCTCCCTGCTCCTCCAGGGATGTCCAGGGCCCTGATTCTCCCTGAGGCTCAGGGTGCCACGTGACCTCATCAGGCTCCTTCCCCTCGGACAGGTTGCTGGCAAGTAGCAGATGGCACATTCTGGGTAACAGGAGAGTTTACTAAGAGGACCATTTACAAAGCTGAGTCAGGGTGTGGGGAAGCCACAAGGGGTGATGCAGCTTCCTGGGGCCAGTAACAGTGGGACGCTGTTTCCACACAGGCTGGAAGGGGCAGGGGCTAGAGCCAGAGACAGGGCCAGGGGCCCGGGGCTGTCACCTTCAGTACAGGGACACACACAGCCCACCGTGATGGGGCAGAGTGAGAACTGGGGAGTCAGCACCCCAGTTTCTCCCTCCCCCATCTCCTGCTTTACTTCCTATTGGCTAAACCCAGTCGGCAGGCAGGGGGCTGGGAGCCTGCCAACCAGGTCCCTAAAGGCCAGCTCCCGGGACGCAGAGCCAGGTGGGGAAAGGTGGCGGGTGAGTGTGGAGGAGCAGGGGCAGGTGGTCCAGCAGCATCCTCGAACCAGACCCACGTGTCGCCGGTCCTCTGGTGAGAGCACGACTGCACAGGGAGCTCAGGCTCTGAGGTCTGGGGTGAGTAGGGGCCCAGGGAAGACCACGTGCACCCTTTTGGAGTCCCGCAGTGGTGAGGCTTCCCTGGCCAGAGCTAAAGGTGCCAGGGCTCAGGGGTGAATCTGCTGGGCCCAGGCAGCCTGACCTGCAGAGGGGCTCAAGCTGGTGCTGAGAATTCTCTCCCTCTGATGCTGCTTTTCGTCCACCCCATGGGTCCTCAGCTTCTCTGGCCTTGCTTTGGGGCCGACGCGGTGGTCTTCACCAGCTGCTCACGGGGACGGGGCGGGGGGCGTCGCTGGAAACTCTCGCCCACTTGGGCTCAGCATCCCGGCCACTCTGCCTTGGACCCCTCCAGAGCAGGCGGCATTCACTGCTGGGCTTCAGAAGACTAAGACGGCAGGAGTGTAGGTCGGGGCTTCATCCCAGTGCCGAGCAAAGGCCAACGGAATGGACGAAGGGACGTCTATTCCCGCACCTGTGATCACGCATCTCCTCCTCTGGCAGCAACAAGTTCCCACGTCTCAGTCCACATGGTTCGGAGGAAGAGTGACTCCACCCCCAGCTCCAGGCCTGACCAATCAGAATGCTCCATCCCTCT
The DNA here is from genome assembly GCF_964656455.1 of Halichoerus grypus. Lineage (NCBI taxonomy): Eukaryota > Metazoa > Chordata > Mammalia > Carnivora > Phocidae > Halichoerus > Halichoerus grypus. The sequence continues at coordinate 894,746 of NC_135719.1, forward strand.
GGTCTTCGTGAATGGACCAGGGATGGTCATGTGGTCCAAGCCGGGTGCTGGGGAGGCTGAGACCACGTGATGTGAACCTGGGCGCAGCGGCAGCCGTCTTGCCGCCATGAGTGAGATTCCAGCCCACGTGAGAAAAGCAGAGATGGTGGATGGAAGGAAAGAGACTGGGTCTAGATGGTGTTATTTAACCGAATGGATCCAGCTGGACCCGAATCTGCTCTTCAGTTAAATTAGCCAGCGAGCTCCTCCCCCCCCCCCTTTTTTTGTCTAGACCAGTTGGATTTTCTGGCACTTGCATCCAGAAGAACCTTCGTTAGTAGAGCTGAAAGCAAGTGCACAGAATGGCTCTGCCTTCTGGGTTTGCCACGTGCGGCTCAATCTGGAGACATCAAGTATTGACGTGGCCGGTCTAGGAGACCCCTCTCCCCACTGAGCCTATTCACAGTGAAGAAAGGGCGGCCCGGGAAGGGGGACAAACTCGGAAAGGCTCATGTGTCCACCCACAGCGACTTCAGGGTGTCCACAGGGCCTGGTGCCAGGTGCCGGGGGCTGGCAGCCTGCATCCCTGCTCTGCACCCTGGCCGGTGTGGCCTATTGTGGGAAAAATGCCCTCCGCTCCTGGGGAAGGATTTCAGAGCCTGACAGTGGGATGCTCCGTCTAGCGTTTGACGACAGATAAGACAGCATATGCGAGGGGCCATGGTGTGCAGGAACCTGAGGGCACAACCCAGAGCTGCGCAGAAACACAATCTGAGCTTTGGATGCCCCTGTATTTTGTTCTGGGTCGCTGGCTGCCACCCGCTGTCTGTCAAGGAAGAAGGTGAATCTGCCGGGGTATTCTTATTTGCTGGGGTGAGTGGATATTCGCCTGCGACCTGGGCCCTCCAGTTCTTAACCAGATATGCGGTGAGTCACGGATCCAGGCAGGAGGTAAGAGGTTTTTGTTTCCACTTGTTCAAACCCTCTGAATCCTCCTGATGTTTGCTGGCAAGAATTTCAGAGCATGGCCTCTTAAGTGCAAGCATGGGCTTTCTCTTCTAAGGGAGGGACTGGATCCCACATTTCTGGGTGCTGACTGTGGAAGGGCAGGAAGAGGGGAGCCTTGTGCTCCCTGGAAGGACCAACACTGTCCTCCCAGCTGTGTGGGCCCCTGGGGTTCACTCCTGAACGGCACTGGGTTCTCGTGATGTCCAGAATGCAAGGGTCTTCCCACCGTCATATCTTTCCTTTAGCCCGAGGGTTTACCTTTCCCTCCACCTCCTCCCCCTGTCCCCAGGGCCACGTAAGTGGACCGGAGGATTCTGATATCTCAAAACTGAGCTTTCTAGGTTTCTTTCGTGGTCATTCCTCGTCAGGTTGCCAAGTGCTGATGGCACGTCGGCATTCACACGAGCGCAGCTTCCCAGCACTCAGGGCGCACCTGCTTATGCACAAGCAGGTGTCTTCCTAGAACTGAACTTCATTTTTATTTTGAGCCTGATTTTGATGGGAGGCAGACAATAAATCCAACTGGTTCGGGTTTTCAGTTCATGGAGTCCCACTTCTCTCTTCTTTAGTGTTGTGTATGACCGCTGCGCGGTGGTGGGCCCACCCCCTCCCAAGGGTGGGAGGCCTTCGACATCAACAGTGACACTCTGAGCATCCACAGAGATGCTCTTTGTCCTGTTGGGACTGTGGTCCCCAATACATGGGCTTTTCAGACCCCGCTTTCTCCCAGCAGCTCTGTACCACCTCGGGCAAGGGACATTTGTCTGGCTTACCCCTCCCCTATTTTGCTTCCGGGGGGTGGAGAACTCCCAAGCTTCCTTGGATGGTTGCCTAGACACCCTACGGAGTCAGCTCTGCACTGCTGCCCTAGCCCCATGCTGGGTGGGGGAGACCCCCCGGGAGAGAAACCATCTCCCCAAACTCCACCTGGAAAAGAGGCGTAGTGCCCCCTGGGCTGTGACATTTCCCTCGAACAGATCCAAGGTTTCTGCCGTGTCCTCTTTCATGGCGCTCGGTCCAGGAGTGTGGGGGGCGCATGCCCACCGTCTTGGGGACCCACTCCACCTTCTGACTCTCCTGATTGCCTCTGAATTCTCCCCATCTTCCAGCCCAGGGATTATATAATGGGAAAAAATATTCAAAAATATACACTAGCTTGAATAATAGTGGTGAGAGTACTTGTTCTCGCCATGTTCCTGATCTCAGGGGGGAGAGCATTCAGGCTTTCACCATTAAAGTCTAACATTAGCTGTGGGTTTTTTTGTTTTTGTTTTTTTAATGGATGTTCTTTATCAGGTTGAGGAAGTTCCTTTTTATTCCTGGTTTTCAGAGGGATTTTGTCATGCAATGCCAAAGTGTTGAGAATTTCTTCAAATATTTTTCCACATCAGTTGATAATAAAATGGGATTTTTCTCCTTAGTCTCTTAATAGGGTGCATTATTAACGTGGTAGATTGCTAATACAGTTGATGGGCTTTCACATACCGAGCCAACCTGTGTCCCTGGGGGAAACCCCATTTGGTCCTGGTGTGTAATTCTCTTTATTTGTTGCTGGTTTCTAGTTGTTAATATTTTATTAAGGATTTTTGCGTCTATCTTCATGGGGGAGACTGACCTGTAGTGTTCCTGTTTTGACTTGTATTTGTCTGATTTTGTTATCGGGGTAATATTGGTCTTATAAAGTGCCTTCTCTTATTTTCTGGAACAGATCGTGTAGCACTGATGTTAATTCTTAGCAATTCAACATAGTACTGGAAGTTCTAGATAGCTCAATAAGGCCAGAAAAGGAAATAAAAGTCATACAGATCAGAAAGGAAGGCATAAAACTTTACCTGTTTGCAAACAACATCATGGTCCACATAGAAAATGCTAGGGAATCTATAAAGAAAAAATAATCTTAGAAGTAAGAAGTGAGTTCATAAAAGTTGCAGGATCCAAGATCAACCTATAAAAATTAATTATATTTCTATAAAATGGCATTAAATACACGAAAAACAAAATTGAAAATACGGTACCATTTACAATTGCTGTGGGGGGCGGGGAGGGAATAGTATATTAGTCTGGAGAACCAGGGAGGGGCTGGTGTTCCCGGTCTGCGTCCGAAGGCCCGAGAACTAGGAAGGAGCATCAGTGTCCGAGGGCAGGAGGAGACGGAGGTCTGGGCTTGGGCAGAGAACAAATTCACCCTTCCTCCACCTTTGTGTCTTAGTTAGACCCTCCGTGGGTCCGATGCTGCCCCACCCCCACTGGTCAGCGTGATCATCTTCACCTGGTCCACTGATTCAAATGCTCCTCTTTTCCAGAAACACCCACACAGACACGCCCAGAAATAATGTTTTACCTGCTGTCTGGGCGTCCCTCAGCCCAGGCACTGTGACACATAAAATGAACTGTAAGCCTATAAGCCTAGAAAATTAGCTATAAATAACTGTCAGTTCATTACAAGTCCAGCAAGATACAAGTATAGGACGTGTATACTTAAAACTGCAGAGGCCGATGACAGGAATCTAGAATATCGAAATGGTGGCCATGGCGCTCATGGCCTGGAAAGTTCATTAATGCTAAGATGCCGGTCCTCTCCCTGACTGACAGGAGTGATGCAATCCCTATCAACGTTCCTGCAAGACTTCCTGTGTACAGACAAGATAACTCTAAAATTTACATAGAAAGGTAAAGGACCTAGAATACCTGAAACAATTTTACAAAGAAGAAAGTGGAAGAAGTCAGTCCACCCAATTTTAAGATGTTACAGAGCTGCGTGATGTTGGTGGAGGGAGAGTGACATAGACTAGCGGAACCAAAGAATCCAGAAATGGACCCAAACAAGCTCAGTCAACTGATTTTTGAGAAAAGTGCAAAGATGCTGGAGCAGTCGACACCCAGAGGCAAAAATACAGACTTCAACTGAAACCTCACGTTGTGTACAGAAAAATTAACTCAAAAAAATGGATCATAGGTACAAATGTAAAGCCGTTAAACTTTCGGGAGAAAGCAGGACACAGGGCTTGGTGAAGAGTTCTCAGGTTTGACAACAAAAGGGCCGTCTGTTAAAGAAAAATCAATACTTTGGACAGTGTTGAAGTCAAACTTGATTCTGTCAAGAGGAGAAAAGGACAAGTTCCAAACGGGGAGAAAATATTTGCAAATCACATATCTGACAAATGATTCACATCGAGAATATTGTGAAAAAACCTCCCAACACTCAGTAGTCAAGCAACAAACAACATAACTGGAAAACGGACAAGGACCGAGAGGGGACAATGTGCTGAAGAGGGCGTGTGGATGGCCAAGAAGCGCCAGACAAGATAAGGCCTGGCTGGTGGGGGGGTGCCTAGTTGGGGGGAATGCCAATTACCGCAATGAGCTGTCATCACACACCCATTAGAACAGTTAAAATAACAAATAGTGACAATACCAAATGGTGGCTGGGATGGGGAAAAACAAGATCTCTCCTACGTTGCTGGTGGGAACCAGGAACGGTGTAGCTACTCTGGAAGAGTCTGGGGCTTTCTTACAAACTTCTGTATGTGCTCACCACACGACTGGGCATTTATCCCAGAGAAATGAAAACTTAAGTCCACGTAAACCTCTGCCCAAAAATGCTTACAGCAGCTTTGTTGCCATAACCCCAGGCAGGAAATGACCAGAACGTCCCTCGGCGACGTTGACCAACGGTGATGTGTTCCTGCCGTGGAGTTCTACTCGGCGATGAGGAGCAACAAGCTGTTGATTCACCCACTGACCCGGATGAACTTGGAGGGCACTCGGCTGAATGGAAGCAGCGTGTGAGCATTACAGAGCATCCCCAAGGTGACAGAACACCGTGGGTGGGAGAGGGGGGAGTGTGGCCAGGTTTGTGCGTGGGAAGGATGCAGTTCGGGGTTGGACTCCTACTTTCTGGATCCCGCATTTTTCTCTTTCTTGTTTTACATTCGATACCCAAAGAAACGGTGTGTAGGAAATATGACATTCAAGGTTTGGGATGTCTGAAAGTGCCTTTAATCTGCCATTCCTCCGTTGATAATTTGGCTGGGGATAGACTTTTAGGTTGCAAATGATTTTTTTTTAAAGATTTTATTTATTTATTTGAGAGAGAGAGCAAGCACTAGCAGGGGGTGGGGAGGGGAAGGGCAGTGGGAGAGGGAGAAGCAGGCTCCCCGCCGAGCAGAGAGCCCGATGTGGGACTCGATCCCGGGACCCCGGGATCCTGACCTGAGCCGAAGGCAGACACTTAACGACTGAGCCACCAGGTGCCCTGGTTGCAAATGATTTTCTTAGAAAATTTGGAAGGCGTTGTGCCACTTACTGTCGGGAACACTGAAGCCCTTATGGTTCTTCTTCCTTTGTCATCTGGTTGTTTTGGGGGTTTTTTTGTTTGTTTGTTTCTCTCGGTCTTCTTTTGTTGCTGATACTCTGCAAGTCCACAGTAAAGCACGCTACCCACGCTTTTGAAATTCAAAACAGCTTTCTCTAATATCTTTGCAAGGAGTTCCACAAGTGTACTTTGTAACTCAAAGTGCCCAGCCCCACCGTGGACTCACAGACCCCCTCTGTGTTTACCTTAGTTTTGTTTTTGCCTGAAAGGTGCTAACCACCCCCATCCCCACTTGTACACCTCCCCACCTCCCCATATATTCAGACTCGGCCTTAGACATCTAGCCAATGGAAACCTCCTCCAGGATTCCTTCCCCGATTTCAACTGCCCAGGCCAAGAGTACTTCCTCTCCTCCTCTGAGTTCCATAGCGCTTTGTGCAGCCACAGTAGGAGGGGGATTAGGGTAGCCACTTGTGCCTGTTTGCCCAAGACCGAGGGGCTCACAGGACACAGGACTTGGGGTGCTAAAATTGGGAAAGTTCTGGGCAAACCCAGATGGGCCTGTCCCTGTGTGGGGGCTAGAACATGGAGCGTGGCAGACAGAAGATACGCAGGAGAATGCATGGACGGACCAAATGGCCTTGGGCCTCTTTGACCCTCCGCATCCAAATCTGCGAAATGGGACTCGAGTCAGCCTGGCGAGGTCCCGAGGACAGTGACAGCTCTCACACGGGGAAGCTTTTTGCAGATGCGGTGCCATGGGAATGTGTGCTGTGCTCGCATTCCTTCCCGTGGTCCGTTCCACGGGGGCGCATGTGAATGCTCGTGTCGTTTTCCCTCCTGGACCCGGAAACCTGCAGGGATGAGCCCGCCCCCCCCCATAAATCAGAGGATGGGCCATTCTTCGCAGCGGTGTGAATTTACATCCCAGCAGGCATGTGCAAGAACAACCAGTATTTTATTTTTGTAAATCAAATTAAAAACGGGCATGAGCTCCCAGTCCCTGCGGTTGAGTCACTGCCGGGAGCAGCTCCTCGTTAGGGTGAGCAGGGACGGTTGGCACAGGCCAGAAACGTCAGCAGAGCTGTGTTCTTCTGTCCCATATGGTCACTATTGCGGGCTTACGCTCGAGCCCAAGGGGGTGAGTCCGGGGGAGGGTGGTTCCTCGGCCTCCACCCCGAGCCAGGCTCTGAGATCGTTGCAGCGGCCTGGGTTTCAGTCCCTGGTACCCACGGGCCACCCAGTGGAGGGTCCCGCTCCTCTCCACCCGGGCGCTGCACGCTTCCGTGCCCCTGGCGTGCAGTATTACATCGGCTTGTGAGAGCCGGCTGTGGGCACCGCCCTTCCCAACTCCCTACGTGGTGCCTGAAACCGGCCACGCAGGAAATCTTCACAGCACAGAAATCAGTCCACGCCGCAAGTCAGGACCCAGCCCCACGGCTGAGAGCAGGGGGCTGGCTGTTACCAGCGCACCTCCCGCCACACCGGCTCCCTGTCTCTGGGCTGGGTGGGGTGCTGAGCCTCTGCCCGGCCTCCCAGGCCCCCTTCCCGGGCACGACAAGGCCTTTGTGTCCAGAGCCCAGACTTGAGAAAACCCACCCTCTCCTCGTTGCCCTGGGGCAGATCCCCGGAGGCCGGCTGGCTCTCTGGAGAGAAGGGGGGGTGCCTCTCCTTTTGGGTTTTGCAACGTTCTCCTCCGGCCACATTTGCGGCACGGTGCTCTGGTGCCAGCGGAGTGAGTGGAAGCTGGGGTGCCCACTCCGGCCCCCCGGGCGCCCCTCATGCCTGCCCCCACGCACACCGCCACGGGGCCTCGCTCCCCGCTCTGCCGCACCGCCCGACCTCTCGCCTTTGGGAGCTCTTTATGTAACCAGCACTAAATGTTCCATCTTGGACGCTGACTCCAAGGAATTGCTCATTTTCAGATATTTATGCCTTAAACCGAAGACCAAATACTGCTGGTTCCTGCCTCCTGTCTCTTCACGGCATCATTAGTCGTTTTCAGGAGCTGTGTTCTGTAAGTGGATCTGCTAGCTTGTCACTGCTGAGTTCCCAGTGACACCTGAGGAAAAGCCCAGAATAGCTCCAGCCAGCCAGCAGTGTGTGTGCAGGGAGAGAGGAGACTCACGGATTTACGGGGCACCGTGGGGCTCTCTTCTACAAACCCCAGCAAAAGCTTGTATCTTTGTCCAAGGAGGTGCGAACACTTTGCTGCTTATAGACCCTTCCCAGCTCTCCTGTGAGGAGGACACCAAGCAGAAGTTGGTGCTGTCCGGCTGCAGATGGGTACAACCGAGGCACAGGACAGTCGTCACAACTTCAAGAAAATTAAGTTCTTTATAGGTAGGAGCTCTGAATCCAATAGATGCAAGGGAAGTAGTGAAGTGGGAAGAGTGAATCATGTGTTCACACATTCATTTATTCAACAGGCTTCAGTGACCCCTTGTGTTGCCAGGCTTTTTGCCAGGATGGGGAGAGATACAAAGATTAATAAAGCAGGACTCCCACTCTCAAAAAGCCCTAAGTCTGGTTGAAGAAGCAGATGCTTCAGCAAATAATTTCAGTGTTATATGTGCAGGGCCGCCCTGTACAGTTGCTCAGGTGCTTCACTGCACAAATGTGCTTGGCTGAAGGGGCAAGTGGGACCTGAATTCTAGCCCTTAGTCTGCTGGCCAAGCCTTTGCCCTGGTGAGGAGCAGGGTCTGTCCAAGAAAGGGGTACCTTTTTCTGGTGGTGAAAAATGTAGGTGAGCTCTGCTGTAGCCATGGGACCCTAGTCCCACATTTCTGTAGCATCATCTCCCATAAACCATTCCAGGTACTAATCACAAATGGATGGCAGACCCTGTGCTCCCTCCCTCCCTGGGCCTCAGCCTCCCCTCTGCAGTGTGGGGGTGAGCCTTCTTGTACCAGTCTAGGTGAGCGTCATTTCTTGCAGAGAACCCTCGGGGTGATGATTCCTGCCTTTACTCCTGTAGGCGTGATATTCAGTAAAGGAAGGATATTCCAAAGGGGGAGTCCTGGACTTTAATCAGGACAGAAGGGCTGCCCGAGCCCCTGTGCCCAAAAGGTGGAGTATGTCATGCCCAGTACTGGAGACCATTCTGGGGGCAGTGCGATGGAAGTACGGGGCATTGGAGGTCCGAGGGGTGGGGATGGGCATACAGAGGTCTGCAGGGGGCCCCCGCAGACTCCAGCTTGTGGGTTCCAGACTCCTGATGTTTCTTCAAGGAAAAGGACAGACTAAGAAGTAGGCATCAAAGCAGGGACCGGGTCAGCATGGACACAGGGGGCGGGGTGCAGGGGCCCTGGGGACACTTGGCACAGCCTTTCCTGGGTCTCAAAGGGGTCAGGCACCTGCTGGGCCTGCTAGGACCCAAGGAGGCCAAGAACCGGGGCAGGGTGGGAAACTGCCCTTGACCGAGATAAAGACAGCGTGGTGCTGTGGGCGGAGCTTGGGCAGGGGGCAGCCGGACACCTGGGCTCACCCCAGCCCCAGGACCGTGAGCCTGAGTGCCTTTGGATCCTGCCCAGGCTCCATTTTCCCACAGCTAAAGCGGACACGGTCGTCTCCGCTCTGCAGAGTGCCTGTGAGCACAGGGCCCGGCTCAGGAAACGCTCCTAAGTGACAGTGTGTGTGAGTCTGAGCACAATGTGCTGGAGTGCGGCCCAGGCCCGAGCAGCAGACTGCTTCCCGTGGGGCGTGAGGGGACCCCGCCTGTCCTCTGGCTATTACAGCGCCTCCTTCTGCCGCACATCTGGATGAAGGGGCTGGGTGTCCAGCCTCTGTTACGGCTGCGTTTACTAGAAGGATCCTAAGCGAGCCCATCACCAAGGTTGTGTTCTAGAGACGGTGACAAGCTCTACCCAGGTAGCCGGGGACGGGCTTCTATTCTGGGCACAGTGTCAAAGATACTCGCAGCGTGCTGTCACATGGGAACTGCACAGAGACGGCGGGAGACGGAGCTTGGGCAGGAATCTCAGACCTCTGTGCGCGTCAGCACGTCCAGGGGCGTTCAAACCCGTGGGCTCGGGGAGTTGTGGAGGGAGGGAGGGCGGAGCATGCAGCTGTCACGGGGGTGGGGACTGGGGGGGGGAGTTGGCCCGGTCCGGTCCGCACGCTGTGCCCTGGGCTCCTCCCCGAGGCACAGGTGGGGCTTACCCCTTCGCGGAGTGGTTCCTCAGGGCACTGTTGGCAGATCAGGCCTCTGGTCTGCCCCAGTCTTGCAAGGCTGCCCGGCACACAGTCGTGGTGACGCAAATGAAGACCATTTCCTCTTGGAGGAGGCGTGGGGTTTGGTCCAAGGGGATGGAAAGATGAGCCTGGGTGGGAGAGAAGCCCACACTGAGCGTCCACCCTGTCTGCATCCTCTCAGTATGGGAAGCACAGGACCCGAGGCTTAAGACTGACTGACCGATGGATGGGAGGAAGGCAGGGAGGGGGAGAAGTCACCAGCAAATCCCGTTCAGGGTTCTCTGTTCCTATTAGTGTATTTGCATGGCTGGTTCAGCATACGTGGTCGGAGGACCCAGAATGCAGAGACCTCACAGCGGGCCCCCAGGCACCCTGTGATATTTATAGATGCTCCATTGTCCTAGTGAGGAGAACTCAGGCCTCTGGGACACTAAGGGTCAGTCACCTGGGATCCCAGAGGTCAAAGGTTAAACACTGGTGTAGACTGATGGTGGGTGCATATCTAACCTCATCGGGTGGGGATCTGGGCTGCTCGGGACCCCTGGCCAACACAGGGCCTGGCAGGGAGGGCCATCGATACTGGGAGGACGGTTGGTTGATTGGAGGGGAATTACATCACCGATCAAGACTCCCCTGGAAATTCAGAGCTAAAACTGTAATGACCTTTTGTAGCTGTCTGGGTCCTTAGGATGGGCGTTTCCGTGAGCTGACTTCTGATCTGACATCACCTTGCTTGGTGGATGTTTTTTGTACTGACCCAGGTAATGGATGCTTATAATACGTGCTAAGAATCACACTTTCCCTCGTGACTCAAAGCAAACGTGGGGTACACTGAGGGCTAGACACGCTAACTTGGTGCAATTTCCGGAAGGCAGAGCGGTGCCGGGGAGCAGATGATGTTTTGTCTTGTCAGGACTGGCCTGTGGCGGGAGCTCTCGGGTGAGGTCCTGGGGACCCCTGGGGCTCACGGCTGCCAGGTGGCCGGTGATGGCTCTGCCATGAGTGGACCCGGGCTATGGCTAGTTTGCACGGAACGTTTGCAAATTAAGGAAATGTGCCCCTCCAGGGGACTGCAGCAGCGTGCAAAGGAGAGTTGGCTGCGTTTCAGTCGCCTCGTGCGCCCTTGGTTGAGCATCTCTTTTTTTTTTTTTAGATTTTATTTATTTATTTGACAGAGAAAGAGAGCACAAGCGGGGGGAGGGGTGGGAGAGGGAGACTCCCTGCTGAGCAGGGAGCATGACACGGGGCTGGATACCAGGACCCTGAGATCATGACCTGAGCTAAAGGCAGATGTTTAACTGACTGAGCCGCCCAGACGCCCCTTGGTTGAACATCTTTGTACAGTAAACAACCTGGACCACTGTACATGCTGGGCCTTGAATGGAAAGGTCTCTAAGGCAGAGAATGTCTCACTTCCCTTGGTAGCTGGGCCCCTTCCTTTGAGCCTGCCCAGCACACAGGACCTCTTGTAGTCAGTTTGCTTCCCTCAGCCTTAGCAGCGTCTGCTCAGCCCTTTGGAAAACACGACTGGAGGGGGGACAGAGCGGCTAAGGAGGAAGGAGCACTTATCAGGTAACCAGTGTGTGCTAGACTGTGGGCCAGGTGCTGGGTTATAAAGGGGAGCGAAACCTGGTTCTTTCCCTACAACCTGACAAAGATACGGGGCCGGAGAGCACGGCACGGCCTCAGGACTCGGCAGCAGCTTCTCAGAGGACATCCTCCAGGACTGGCGAGCGAGCAGGGCAAGTAAGGGCAGGGCCCCCCGGTGGGGAGAGGGGCCCGAGCCAAGGCCATGCTCTCGGACACCACATGGCTGGGCTGGGGGCAGAGGCCGCCACGGAGGCGCTGGTGTCCCTCTCCCCCTGCCCGGCTGGACCCAGTGTCTCCTGTCCTGTGACGCCATCCTTGGCCTCCCCGGGTCCCTTCCCATAGGTCTCCCCTGCGTACATACACACTTCTGGTGGCACCTGGATGGCAGTCATCCATGCCTGGCCTCTCCCGGGGGTCACGGGCCGCTCTGCCTCGCCACAGTGCCCTCTCCGTGCCCGGTGCCCTCTCTGTGCCCGGTGCCCTCTCTGTGCCCGGTGCGGGGCTGGCGTCGGGTGTGGAGCGGGTTTTGGGGGAGGGGGTGCAGCAGAGCAGGTGCGGTGAGGCGGGTCTGGAATGGCTCTTGGGAGGCCCTAGGCTGGGGGGGTGGAGGGCAGGCACGGCCCCCATCGCCAGGTTCGGGCGGAGTTGACATCAGGGTCAAGGTCGCACCTGCTCTGCGGTGGGACGCTGGGGTGGGGGGGCTCTGACCCTCTGCTCCACACGGCGCCCCCGGAGTGCACAGGGGAGGGTCCCGGGGAAGAGGCCTCAGGAGCGGGGAGGAGCCCAGGCCTGCCTCGGCCGGGACTACATCTGACTACGGGTGACAGACACACTTTGACCGAAACCCGGAGCCCTCTCACCGGATAGGAAGTTCAGAGCTAGAACCCTCAGGTCAGTAGAGCTCCAGAAAGTATCACCGAGCTCCCGTCCGTGTGTCTGTCTGAGCTTCATCTGAACGCACGGCCCTTGGTGACGGCGGGCTGGTCGCCACGGGCCCCCCAGGCCCACCAGCCCCGTGGCCGCGAGAGCTGTTCTTCCTGCCGTCACCGTCCCGGCGCTCCCGGGGCCCACAGCTGACGGGCTGGCTCCTACCAGCCCCTGGCCCCTGACTGCCCTGGACCGTCCGGAGCCCGGCAGGCCACCCCGCCCACAGCTGGCGGGTGACGGAGGGACGGTGGCCCCACTTCCAGCCCTTGGGGCGGGGTCGGTGTGCGCGGAGGAAGGGCGCCTTCCAGAGGGCCAGTGAGGCCGCCGAGCGAGGCCCGCACAGCAGCCCGGGGGGGGGGGGGGCTGGACGGAGGGGATGGAGGGGGTGGTCAGCCTGCTCTGTGGGCGGGGGGCTGGGGGGCGCAGGAGCCCGCACAGCCTGCTCCCAGCTCTCAGCCCACACACCACACGCGAACACCCGTGCCGGTTCCACGGGTGACCTCAGATGGCACCACGCGGCTCTAGGCCCGGATGACGACGGAGGGCCCGGTTCTTATTCGGAGGGACTCAGGGAGCTGTCTGTATGCTACCGCCCTCTGAACATCTCCGCCTGGACGTCTCAGTAGCGCCCCGAGCCCCCGCCGCCAGGCTGGCAGGAACACGGGGGACGGGCCGGGTCTCCCCAGCAGGGCTGGCTGCCAAGAGCGTGGACGAGTGGCAGCTACGAGCTTGCTCGGGCCTGGGCTCAGAAGTCGGAAGAGGGCTCTTCTAAGCCAGGCCTGGGGCCAGCGCGGCCTCAAGCACAGGAGGGACCCGCTTTGTGTCCCAGGTCAGGAATGGCTGGTGGCCACCTCGGGAGACAGGCCTCGCAGTCAGGATCGGGGAGCCGCGGGGCTGTGGCTGCCGGTCTGAGGCTGAAGCCGCACCTGTGCACCACGGTCAGGTCCTGGGAGGGACTCTTGCCATCGTCCGCGGGCCCCTACCCCTCAGTGTCTAGCCTGGTTCTCCTCAGAAGCAGACCTGGGCCTCCCACTTGGGTGGACGCGCTTTACTCGGGAGGAAGTCTGGCCCGGGGAGGGTGGGAACCGTGCAATGAGCAGCCAGTCTTGCTGGCGGCTTCTGGGAGGTGGTGTGAACGCCCTCGGCGGGGGCGGGCTGGCTGGCCATCCCCCCGCTTGGCGCCCGGATCCCATCCCAGACGCACGGAACTCACGGGAGGGTTTTGGGGGTCGCTTGTCTAGGATACCTTTATTCCCTTCCAGCTCTGGAGGCTTCTTGTTATTGTGGTCCCTGGGCTGGAGCGGCCACACTGCCGATGGTCCCGGGCCCCGTGCTGCTGATCCGACTCCAGACTCCCCCAGGGCGACACATGGCTCCCCCTGCTGGCATCCCTGGGCTGCCCCTGCCTCTCACAACCCAGCGAGACGGACGTCCCGGCGTTGTCACCGCTGCACCGACTCTGAGCTGGGCCGGGTGACGCACTCCGGCCAGGGGGACGTGAGCAAGCGTGCTGTGAGCAGAGGCCTGCCGATGCTGTGCATCGGGCTTCTGCTCTCAGGACCCAGAGGAAGCCCACGTCCAGCGTCCCGCCGGAGAGCGTCCCGGGAAGAAAACCACACATGCAGGGAGAGGTCGGCCACACGGAGGAGCACCGAGCCAGCGGACGGGTGACCACGGCCTCCTGGGCCCCCCACCTGAGCCCAGTCCCCAGCAGGGGCCACGCCTGAGCACACGAACCCCCGCCGGCCACCTGTCTGCGCTCCGGACCCTCGGCGTCTCCAGCAAAGACAGATGGTCCTTGTCTGAAGCCGCTGTTTTGGGGGGTGACGCAGCACCAGATAACTGACCCAGCCCCCCGGGCCTCGCTTCCTCTCGTGCCCTAAGCACCGCTGTGCCCCTTCCTCGGGCAGTCCCAGACACACCCAGTTGGAGGAAGTGGGGGGTCTGGGCTTGATAGGAGTGGGGGAGAGGTTCGTGCCCCCCTCGGGAAGGGCATTCCCCTGTGGACAGGCCCCGCTTGCCACCCAGCACAGCTGCCCGCCGACGCCACCGGACGCCTCAGCAAGGACTATGCCGAGTTCCCCGCTTGGCAGCGGACTTCGGGCTTCTCCCCCAAGAGCAAGAAGGGGGTGCCGACTCCGTGGGCGGGGCCTCGGAAGGCCAGGGAACGCTGCGTAATAGGCCAGCTCAGGAGCCCTCCCCAGCCCCTCGGAGCTGGAAGGCCTCATCAGGACGCCCGTGTGGACCCAGCTGCTGCCAACAGTCTTGTCTGGGCTGCTAAGAACCAGCTCAGAAAACGCACGGATGTGGCCGAAATCCCAGCGCCACGTAACAGCAGAAGCAGAACACAGGCTCAGAGACCGGTCATCCTGGAGGATTTCTCAGTGAGTCCCATTGCTGTCCGTGTGCAAAAATCATTACCAGACGAAAATGTCAGGTCTGGGCGACGGGTTTTTACATTCAGTGGTGAGTGCAAACCCCAACTACAGGGCACAAAATTAATTCCCATAAAAATAAGCAAAGTCACTAATTAAAACTTCTCCCCATCCAAATTAAGATCACCAAGTAAATATATCTCCCAAGCTGATGAGTGTATCCAGTTCAAATTTGATTAATAGAACCTAATTTGTTCTCCCAGTTTTATGGATTAAATTCCCTAGTTATGTATTTATTCCCACCACCTTTTCTTCTTGAATCACAAAATAAATGTCAATTTCAGAAGTTAGATGGTGAATATTCATCTCTCTCTCTAGAATATTGTGGGTGGGAGGCTTTCTTCCTGATTTAGAAGAGGAAAAAAACCACAATTTAAATATGAAGTACACATAAAAGAAAAAGAAATGGGAAATGTATTTTAAAATAATCTTTTATTTTTCTATTTCCTTTTGATCTGTGTTCCCCGCTCTTGTTACCGTCCCCCCCCCCACAGGAGAGTTTTCCCATATGTTTACTGTGCGTTGTTTTGTGTGTTTGCTTGTCAACGTGCACAATTATTTTGTGGATGTGTATTTTTTAACTGGTGTTATCGGTGTTGTCATAAATCCCACCATTTCTTGCTGGTTCTTCGCTTGACACTCTGTTTCCAAGATGTAGCTAGATGAATATCTAACCTATTGATGGTACTGCGATAGGACATTCTGGACGTGCATCCCCCACAGCTGTCCGTTCTGCCAGGGACCGACCCCGGGGCCACTTCCCCCAACGCCATACACTTGTCCCTGTCCCCTTGCAGACCCGATAAAACGAACGTCCGTGCGTTTTGTTCACAAACCACAGTATATGTCCACACAGGCCTTTCAATTTGGTGCAAAAAAAAAAAAAAAAAATCCAGTGAATATGGAGATTTATGAAGCTGAATTTAGATTTCTTAAATTCTTTCTTTGTTTTAATAATGAAAATGTTCAAAGAGCTGCAGCAGTTAACGTGGAGCCTTTGAAAACACAAATCATTTCAGAAACAAATTATTTTCTGATCAGAACATACCCTGTGAATGAAAAAAAACCACATTAAAAAAATTGAATCGGGGGCCCCTGGGGGGCTCAGTCAGTGAAGCATCTGCCTTTGGCTCAGGTCATGATCTCAGGGTCCTGGGATCGAGTCCCTCATCGGGCTCCCTGTTCAGGGGGGAGTCTGCTTCTCCCTCTTCCTCTGCCCCCGCCTGCGCTCTCTCACTTTCTGTCAAATAAATAAAATCTTAAAAAAAAAAAAGGAATCTGATGTACCCACTTAAAACAAACACAACTCCCAGGAAACGCCCCCGAGGTTTATACGGGAGCATTTCTGCAGCTGAGCAGGGTTACGATTTGTTGGAGGGGTCACTGATCTTGGGGCACACGAATCCACAGGCCCTGGTCTGCTGGCCCTGGCCCCTGTTTGCACCCAGCCTGATCTGCAGCAACAGTGCTCTTGCGCCTCGTCTCAGTTACAAGTCCTACTTGACCGGGACGGAGTCGGATATGTCCACAGACACTCTCCTTCCCTGCTCTCCTTCCCTGTGGGAAGCTACAACTCCTACAGGGTGCATATCCCTTCCCTGCCCAAAGGCCCAACAGATTCAAAGGATGGACTTTTCAGTGTATTCTTGTGTTGTTTTTCCAGCCCCGACGTTCGTGGTCCTCATTCCCATCCGGATCTGGCAGCTTCCCATTTGGAGCCTGCCCTGCTTGGGAACCTGTGGCCATTCCCTGGTCACCTCAGTGAGCGGGTCGTTGTAGACTTAGGCAGACCTAGCTTCCCAGAGGCTCCTGAGCCCTCCACAGTGCTGGCATAGTGAGTAACCCGAGGTGGGGTTTTGTCAATACCTTTCACTGTGCGTGCTGAGACCCTCACTCTGGGTCAGAGGCAGCTCGCCGGAGGGCTGGCTGACCCCCTGGGGCATCGGGGTCATCTCCTGCTCTGGACCAAGACAAGCTGTATGCTTGGACCACAGTCCCCTCGGGTCTTAACTCTCATATTCTTCCTGCTGATCCTGGAACCTAGAAGTCTGTCCTCTGTTCTCTGTGATGCTGCACAATAGCTCCCTCCGACTCCCACTGAAGCCTCCTCTCAAAGGATGTGCAAGAAAAGCCAGGAACATTTTAGGGTTGGTTAATAAAGAAGGGAGCGTTCCCGAGCAGGTACTAAGGTGCGTTAAGCTATGACAACTGAAATAGTTTAGTACCGGCACAGGGATGGATAGATGACTAGAACGGAAGAGAAAATCTCAACACAGACCAGGAACCCAGAAGAACTGGGCATCTGGAGGCAACAGCGTCTCAAACCAGTGATGAAAGATTGGGAATACAGCACACTAGGCTGGGAGTCCTGCTTCATCATTGCTGGGGGCGGGGGGGAGTTAGATCCCTACCTCACACCAGATGCATGAAATATCTGAATGTTTAAAGAGAGAGAGAGAGTCATCAGTAGACTAGGGACGACTGGTGAAACTTGTATTTAACCTTGGAATGAGAAAAGCTTTATAAGTACAGCAGTAAAGGCAAAAACCATAAAGGAAAGTACTGATGGATTTCACCAAAACCAAAACTTAGGTATTTCCGTATCTACAAACCCATCAAAAATAAAGCTTAAAGGCGAAATAAAACTGGGGGAAATATTTATAGCACACATGGCAAATCATGAATGTCATCAGTACATCAAGAACTGTCACAGATAAGCGAGGTTGTAGGCAGGGCTGAGGGAGCCCTGGGTAAGGCACCTCTGCGTGAGGGCAGCTGAGTAAACGAGACCCCCTTCTCTCCTAATGGGCAGCATGTTGTTCCACCTCCTGCGGACGCTGGTTGGCCTCGTGTCTGCTGGCACTTCGTCTGCGCTGGTCCGCTGACTGCGGGGCCTCCACACAGGGACCCTTTCATGGAAGAGAGCAGCTGATGACAGCACAGCCCTGGGGCTTCCCGTGTGCCCACCAACCGGAGGGAGCTGGCCCAGGAAAACTGTGCAATGACCTGGGAAGTCTTAGCGAAGGGTCGGCCCCCAGGACTGGCGAGCCGGGCTCCAGGATGCGCTCTGCACCCTGAATGGATGAGCAGTGTGTGGAGCTGGGCCGTCAGGGACAGACACGGGGACAGGTCTGGGAAGCCGGGTGGGTCCCTGTCACTGTGGCCCCCAGTGGCACCCTTGTGAAAGCCGTGCTTTGTTCCTTGTGAGCGCTGATCCTGTCGGATGAGAGGCTGTTTCCCAGGTGTGGAACGCCTCCGTCGGGGGACGCAGTACGGGTTCCTCTGCACGCGAGCCACGGATCGGGAGGCGGAGAAACGTGTCCTACTGGTGTCTCAGAGGGGGTTTTCCTGGGAGCTGCACGCTCTCTGAGCAAACTGTGGCTGGCCACCACCTCGGAGGGGTCTCTGCGATGCGTCTTCTACCTCCACAGCCTCCACGTGCTCACGCAAAACGGCACCACGATGCCCGGAGGGGCTGGGGCAGATCGTGTGCGTACGGTCCCTAAATTCCTGTGCAGCCCACAGCGACCGCTCCTTCCGTGCCAACCTAGTCCAACCCTAGCCCGGCCCTCGGTAAGGCCTCGTTGGAGAGAGAAGCCCAAGCCCTCCCAGTTTCCAACGTTTCTCGGGTTTCCGACTCACGGCTGGTCAGACTTCATGTTGTGTCTGCCCCACTTTCACACCCTGATTTCCACAGCGTCCGCTCAGGCGATGCCCGCCCTTACTGCGGTGCAGGAACGAGCCACTCCGCACAGAGAACGTGGCCCCCCGCACCCGCAGCTCCCGACTGTCCGCCACCAGCTGGATTAGAGCAACACCAGCTGGTGGTGCAATCACGGACTTTCGAAGCTACTTAAAAATGTGCAAACCGTTTTGCATGAAGTGGCTTTACCTCATCAACGGTGGTGGCTTTCACTCCCCTGAAGGTTCTTCTTTAAGGAATCTGCCTCCCCTCCCCGCCTAGAAGCATCTCAGAATTTACTGTTTTAAAAGAACCATTTAAAAACAAAGTTTCGCCTCTAGTTTCTCCATGCCTGTGTAAGGGTAAATGCACACACACTGAAAACGACTTGATTCTCTTGTTCAAAACGAGAGGAGCATCCCCCCTCCTTCCCTCTTCTGAGAGCCTTTACTTTAGAAAACTTGTAGGTTGTTTCTCTGCCTCTTTGAAATGTTGGCAGATCTGTTCTAGATGCGAGATAAGCCTCTTGCCAGCTTCAGGGCCCACCCAGGCCTAGGATCCGGAACCACGTCTCTGAGAGGTCATCGTCTGGGCAGGCGGTGCTCTCCTGTCCCAGTTTCTGGAGGACAGCAGGAGCCTCCAAGCTGTAAAAGCACCTCGGGCCGCAGGATGGGAGCAGTTGGTTCTCCCCTTGGCTGGTACAGCTGGTCACCCCCCCCCCCAGCACGGCCGAGGATGGTTCTGGAGGGCCGGTGGTTGTTTCTCTTGGGGACGGGGATGTCCTTGGGGGTGTGGGCACGTGGCTTCGCGAGAGGCTCCTTTCTGTGTCTGCAGGCTCTTAGTGGGTTGCCTGAGATGCGCATCGTAGTCTGCTTTGATGCTTACTCAATAATAAAATTGGTTTCTTTCCCTTCTACCTTTGTGGGGAGGTTTTCTGGGTTGGGAGGAGATTTGTTTTTGATTATATTCTCCCCAACGCCCACCTGAAGCGCACACTTTACAGCGGCGCTCATGGAGGGTATCAGGATGAGATTTTGTTCAGCGCTCCGGAGGAAGGTGCGCTAGGCGATTACAGCAGGACGAGGGTATGTCCGTTCTCCTATCACTTACTGCCCACCTGAGGAGGCGAGGCTCCTGTTCAGGATCAGCCCTGGGAGGGGTCCTCGGACATCAGCCGTGGGAGACGCAGGAGTTCCTGACCAGAGAATGTTGTAGGGTTTTTTTGCTTTTTTGTCTTTTCAGAAAAAACAAAAATCACCTGATTTTCCAGATTCAGCCTACACACAGCTCAACAACACACCACATAAGTTAGGGCCCCGGGGGCCTGTTGCACGTCCGGGGGGAGGGCGCCCGTGTGGACGACACCCCAGGTGTGTGCGGCTTGCGCCTCCGTGTGTCGCAGCCGTGGGTCTGTGTCCCTGACAGAGTTTCTTCCAGAAAACCGTGTGCAGGTGACCTGTAACCACCGATGGCTGCTGCCGGAGAAAGGTGGGGAGGCAAGTCCACACAGAAAACTCCCAAGTCTCCTGAGAACTGTTCCTGCCTCTTCGTGTCGACTGATGAGACTTTGAAAGAGAGGGATTTCCAAGCCCAGCTTCCTTCCCCCTGCCTGGCCTGTGAGCCCCCGTGCCCGGCAGCCTGGCCCGCGAGCCCTCGGATGCTTCACAAGGAGCCCTTTTGCAAGGAGCCGCTCGCTCCTTCTGACTTGTATACACGTGGAAAGAATTATTTTGTATCTTTGAAACCATACCTGATCTCAGAGTCCCACTTCCCACTTTCTGAATGTCTCCTGGTGGAAGCACATTTTCCCAGTTCATGGGAAACAGGATGGAACCAGAAGCTCACACCAACAAGGTCCTTACCCAAGGGGCCATTGAGACCCAAGCTGCCCTACTATTGGCATTCAGACGGGAGACAGAGAAGGTTCCAGAAGCAGGGACTCTAGTCCACGCTGCTGGGATTTAAATCCCACTAACAGTGAGAGTTAGGGTCAAACTGAATGTAAAAAAGCAGCTCCAGGCCCCTGAGGGCAGCAGGGAGCCCCTGGGCTGATGTCCGCCGGGCCGGACCCCCCCCAAGGACCAGACGGGGCTTGCGATGTTTTGAACATGAAGGATCCAAATTCATTGCCAAGCAGGAGAGGTAAGTTGCCTGAAGCTCTTATTAGGAAGCAAAAGAACTTCGAGAGGCTGTAATACTGTGGGGGAATTTTAAACATTCCCTTCTCCCCAGACTAGTCTTTCTTCTGAGAAACGACTTGTTTTCAAAACCACCTGGCGGAGCGCACTCCTCGAACGATGAAATGCTTGGTTCTGGAACCAAGATGAACGCTTGGTTGCCGTGCTAGGCCGTGCCGCCCGACGGACTGCGAGCACATGGGCGCTGCCGCCGGTGAGCCCGGGAGTCCGTTGTGTTTGGCAAACTCTCAGGCCGAGGAGGAAGGACGCAGATGCCACGGGGCGCTCGTGGCCGGCTCAGCTCGTGGCTCCGAGAAAGAAGGAGGGCGAACAGGAGGAGGAACAGGATAGAGAAGAAAAAAATACAGAGACGGAGTGGAATAGCATCTATTTTTTCTTTTGATAAAAGTCATTATATTGTCAAAGGATCCTTCAGGAAAGCAGAGATCTGTGTGGACACGGCCATGCGTCAGAGCACGGTCTCTGGTATAAACCCCCCCATAGCCGGAGCTGCGCACACCACGCTCGCGGGACGCGGAGGCGGGATGGGGAGGCCAAGGGGTGCGCTAGGTGTCAGTGGGTGAACATCTTTATTTCCCGGAGCCCATCCTCCATTCTCCAGCCCCCCACGCTGCAGACACACATCCAGGACTCTGTCCTTCAGGCGAAAGGAAATACTGTGCAGGGCTCTCTCTAGAGAAATTGAGCGGCTGGAGCCGGGAACATCCCATCTGTAGGCAGGAGTCACCCCTGCGGATCACCAACCGACTCCCTGCTGTCCCCACCCGCATACGTAGGACAAACTCTCGGCTTTCTTACCGTTTTGTTTTTATGTTCGAAGGAAATCAAGGATCATCGAACATTTGAAGAAAGCCTCCAGCATGAAAGAGAGAGAGACCAAATAAACAGAAAACGTGACCCTGAGAAAAATAGATTAATTTGGGGGAACGAAAGGGAACTTAAAAAGTAACACACCCAAATTATTCACCGAGATTCTAGAAGACATATTCATGAACCCAGAACAGGACACCATGAAAAAGTCTCTCTCTCTCAAATAAATAAGTAAATCTTTTTTAAAAAAAATACAGGGTTCTTTCCCTGAGCCGAGGCCACAGAACTTTGGAATGCAAGGGCAGGCTGAGGGCCAAGAACAAGGAAGGAAGAAGACCATCACCAGACATACCGCCATGGAGGAGAGCTTGGAGGACTCTGGACGCGATACAGGTCACCTCGAGAAGAGCAAGAGTTAGATTACCAGGGGATTTCTCACCTGCAGCGCTGGATTCTGGATGACAATACAGCCCTGCCTTCCACGTTTTGAGGGAAAATTATAATTATAAAAATTTTTGAAATGAATCCATTTAAAAATAGTAAACCCATTACATGTTAATATAAGTGACATTTTAACGAAAGACAAGCTATTGGAAGTCTCTTTAGTGGCTGGTGTAATAGAAGACAGTGGGAGGCTCCTATCTGCTTCCACACTTGGTCGGTGGCGATATCTCCTCTTGGTTAAGGGAAAAGATTTTAACTTCGAATTCTATACCCAGCCAAGCTGAAATGAGAAAGTGGGAATAGCACATTTCAGACACGTAGGGTCTCTGAAATGTTACCTCCTGCAAAGGTAACTTTTCCCTTCCTTCCTTCCTTCCTTCCTCCCCCCACATTTCTTTCTTTTTCTTTTTCTTTCTTTCTTTCTTTCTTTCTTTCTTTTCTTTCTTTCTTTCTTCTTTCTTTCTTTCTCTCGAGGCTATTTGAGAACATGCTGCAGCAAAGCAGAGGATAAAGGAGTGAACCAGGACATGGGAGGGGCTGGGATGCATGAAATGGGAATCCACCGGGAAAGCAGGAAGAGAAAGCCAGAGGGACGCACAGAGCTGCCCTGTGAGAGAGGTGCTCTGGGGGGAAAAGGACCTTGATAGAACAGATTATATTGTGGAGTGTGTGCAAAAAATGGAAATATTGATCACAGAAAACAGAGCCTAGTTAGAAACTTCTGGACAAGCAAATAGCTGAGGGGGAAGGAGCGAGTAGCAATCCTCTGCTGCCTGGCTATGTGATGAACGATGGTCCCAGAGTCCCAGAGAGCAAACACAGCGTACTGAGTGTCAGCATTTAGTTGCATCCTATGGACAAAGCAAAGGTGACCTAGTGTGTGGAACAGAGCAGAATGCTCATGTGGTCAGTGTTAAAGTGCAATCCTGAGAGTGCAGCGGGCATGAGTAGAGGCCTGGAAGGAAGGAGAAACGGCTGAAGGGAAGCCAGGGGGGCTTCTCCTCTTGAAAAGGGCAAAATGTTTGATGGAGCAGGAAACACAGTGTTGGCTTATTGCTCAAATGTACGCAAGTAACCCAAAAAAAAAAAACCTAGCTCTAACTCGTGCTAGGACCACGGCAGGACGTTGGAGGGTGGAGGGAAGGGAGAGGCTTCAGCTAGTCACATGCTCATCCAGCACAGTGAAAACTCCACCACGCAATAAATGGAGAAATCAGAAAATAACGGTGGAAGCCGCTCCTCTGTCCTAGGGAGGTAAGTGCCGGATGAGCCCAGAACGTGGGAAGAGGAAAGGCAGGAGGTTGCTGCTTTTATTGAACATGTGTCTTAAAATTAATTTCAGGACATAAAGAAAAATAAATAGATTTGTGTGGTCCAGGCCACCAGCGTACATGGTCAAATTGGCTTAGTTTCTTCCTTGTCTTGTTTGATGAGATTGAGGTTGGGGAGGGAAGAATTGGGATCTGGCCTGTTTTCTTTCAACCTACATTTCAAATTTGGATCAGAATGCTCCTGAAGAGCCTTCAGGATCATGGTATGCAAATGAAGACCCACTCTTTTTTCAAATAACATCCTTCTTTCTTGTTGAATCTTATCTCTGTAGGAGGGTTGACAAATGTTCCCTGTTATCAACCACAACTTAATATCTTTTCAGTGGAGGGTGCTGGTAGTCGGGGTGGGATGGGATAGAAGACAATGTTCCCTCTTGCAGCAGCTCCCATGGTGTTCCATGACCGCCAGAGTCTCCTGGAAAAGTCTCGATCTGTCATCTGCCACCATCCTGGTGAATGCATTGGATGATCGGTCCAGGAGCTAAAGACAAATCAACTCACCAAATGAAGCACAAGAATCAAAGTTGAGGCTTTATTGCACCCCTTGCACCTCTTGAACTGCAGGGGGGAAAGGGGCACAAAGAGAGGAGCCTCTAAGACGCCTCATTAACCCAGACTGGCAGATCCTAAGTCCAGCAACACTCACATTGAGAACAACCAACCTGGTGTGCCCAGTGGAAACAGGGGGCCCAGAACGTGGAGAAAAATCCCACATTCTCTGCCTGGAATAGGTGTCTCCTCTTGTTGCGTAGAGAGCAGAGAATGCTTCTGAGCCAAACTTATTCATCATGAAGTCCATCCAACAGTGGTTATTCAGAGATGACTTAATGAGATTTTTGGGGGGGGAGAAGGTTGAGGCAGGTTTCTTGGTCCCAGTCGCATTTACCCACGAGCTAGTCTGCAGGACTCTGGGAGCTGACCTCTATAACTCCTACAGATATGGAACTTGGGCCATATGCAGTGTAAATTTCCACATGTGGATTTCTTGGCTGAAAAATATCCTTTGATGATTGTAGTGGGCATTGACCACATCTTATGGGTGCTTAGAACTTTTTGAGCCATGTTCCAGCCTTATGAGTCCCATGTTTTCCCCAAGGAAGAAACTTGGGGACCCATTTCCCAGCTTGCTTGGCTTCTAAGATGTGGGCACGTGACCTCATATCTACTGATCAGACTTGTCTCCTCGAGGCTCTGATGTGAGAGAGAGCAAGGGGCAGAGAGGCCTCTGGTGGACCCCCCTTTGCTGATGAGGTGGTGCTCAGGCACCTGACTTTTGGGGGTGGAGTGGCTGCACGGTGGAGCAGCCCCTGGGGGGCAGCGGAGGGGGGTTCAGTGGTACAGTTTTGGTCCTTGATCTAAGAACCTTAGACTCAAGTCTCGGCTTTCTCAACCGCTCAGAGAGCAGTGCCCTGCTCCTAATGAGCCCCTTTGCTGGACAGTCTCTGTTGCTTACAGCCTGGAGTCCTGACTGGCAGAGGGGTCTGTGCTGATGAGGAGAACCAGGTAGCTGCTAGCCTGTTCCGTCCGGTGAGCGCATATCCAGGCAACAGAAGCCTGGTGAATTTATGTATTTATGAACGTATTTATTCGTTCTATTCAGGCCCCCATATGTGAGTAAGGGTGGGTCGGGAAACTGATCTATAGGCACGAATGAAGTTCCAACTGCAGTTTTAGACAGCACCCTGAAGTCTGGTGCCTTGGCATTTTATTTGGTTTTCAAACAGAATGCTAGCTAACTTTGACTCTGAATTATGGTGGCAGAAATGTCATAATGACAATGTGATTATGATTGTGCTTCTCTGTCACCTTATAGCATACAGAAAGTAGATCTCTATTCTCCATTGAACTTCTGGAGAACGGGTGGGCTTTCCTGCTCGCATGTGGTTATGAAGGAACTAAGGTTTGGATATCTTAGAAAATGTTTTCATTGTGTTATTTTCAAGTATACTTAAATCAAGTTGTTCTTTAAAAATTTCCAAAGAAATTCAGATTCAGTATGAGAATGCACCAAAAGTCTGTGTACCCAAAGTCAGTTCAGTCCAAAATTTCTAGAAGGATTATTTCTAAGTGACAGAAATGACAAGAGAGGGGTTTGAGTTCAAAGACTGTAACTCGGCAGGATTTCTATTGTGGGAATTCCAGCTCAAAGAAGACACCAAAACATTTTTTTTTTTCGGGCTGAATATCGGAATTTTAAATGAGTTTATGTGGTCTAATACCCTAAAACCGGCAAAGTGGGTCTGTGTTTGCTCAAAGCTGAAGGAAACTTCCAGGACGCCTTAGTTATACCAACAGGAAATAGGCTTTTAGGACAATACATGCTTCAGAAGGGGAGTCCTCCCCCAAGCCCCTCTAACGCATGGCCATGGGGAATAACGGACAAGGGAGCTTTTCTCAGTGTGCAGAATTTGGGGCACCCATCAGGGCAGACCAGAGAATGGAGTCCTCGTAATCCTCAGGTAGCAGCGTGTGCCTTCTACTCTTCACGGGAGACTGCTTACTGGTTTCCCCTGTTCCATTTTTCCAGCAGGTACGTGCACACGTGTGTGTGTGTGTGTGTGTATCATTATCCTCCCCCCCCCCACTGCATATTGAGTATGTTTGGGGGTTGTTAAATGTATCATCTAATCACGGGTTGTGTGATCATCAGGAGCCACATCCAGAGCTGACTGAGAGAAATGCACAAGCGTGTATATATATATTTGATGTATGTAGGATAGTTGCATGTGTTAGACGGGCATTTAAGACTTACATGCATGGGAAGAAATGTGCGTGCATGTGTGTGCACATGGTGGGTATTCAAGGGGTGGAATGTAGCAGACGCTGCTATGGTTTCTGATTATTTGGCATGGTTTCCATATCTTTCCTCTGATGGAGTAATCCTCTTTTTCTTTGGAAAACCATCTCTACCTTGAACTCTGTTGTTTTGATGGGATTCTTCATCGTGGTTGCTAGTATTATTTTGGCCACAGAATTGGGGCACATGAGCCCGGTCTGTGCAGTTAAGAGTGAGCATGCTCCGGAGCACGGTGATTGTCTTAAAGATGAGCGTTTGCCCCACATTGGGCTGTCAGAGTCCTCGCTGAGATTTTTCAGCTCATGGAGAAGACCGTCTCTTTTCTGCGAGGCTTGGATGGCGTGAGCCTGCGGCTGCCAGGGGCCACACGGCACACCACCCAGAGAGAATGTGGCTCGCTACTGGATCAGCTGGGATCTGCTGAGTACTTACTAAGCACCAGGCCCTGTTCTAAGTGCTGTGTAAGCTTCCTCTCATTTAATCGAGGCCCCGACTCTCTGAGATAGGTTTTAGTATGCTCCCGTCTGAGAAGGGAGGAGATTGAGACAGAAAGAGCTTCGGTAATAAATCACTTGTCTTCACGGTGGAGCAAGGGCTCACATTCGGGAAGTCTGACTTGGTAGCCACACTGCCTTGCTGAGCAGAGCAGAGGAGAGCCCAGCAGAGAGAAGAGCTGAGATGTGCTTTGAGGAAGCCGAGACACGCCGAGAAGCAGATCACGGAGGCCAGTCGCACACAGGGCTGTGCAGGGACTGAGCGCCACTGTTTGCCCTTCGGGGCTTTGAATGAGTCCAGGTGCATCCGTGTCACGCGTGAGCAGAGGACTGGGACCGTCACAACTCCACACGACGTTCTGTTTCCACCGGAAGGAGACGTTCTACACGTGGGCTGCCCGACACAGCCCCCACTGGTCACATGTGGCTGCTGAACCATTAGAATGTGCCTAACGCACCGGGGAACCGGACTCTTAGTTTTGTCTCATTTGAATTAATTAAAATTAAAATTTAAATAGCTGGTAGGCACTGTGTTGGGCAGCATTGATCTGGAGGTGACAGCTAACGCTGTTCTCAGAGCCTTCCACTGCGAAACACGAAGGGGTGGAAGTCAGTTATTACAACCCAAGAGATTGGAAAAATAACAAAAAGCAAATATAAGGAGAAGAAAGGGAAGGATTAATGAAAACGAGAAAAAAGGTCACTGGCTCAGAAAAGAGGACACTAGCACGTAAATCCAAAAGCTAGGTAAATTGAAAGAAAGATGCACACATAATAAGGTAGGTAAAGAGCCGGCTAGCCCCACAAGGCACAAATACACAAAATTAGAAAGGAGAATGGAAAAATAGTCATAGACACAGAGGAAATTAAACAAGTTTTAAGAGAGTGTTTACTTGTCTTTATGCAGGTAAATATGAAAAAAAATGGATTACTTTCTAGGAAAATGTAGATTTCCAAAATTGATTGTATTGCAGATAGAAGACCGAAACCAACCCGACGGGCCGCCATGGAGGAGGGAGACAGAGCTGTGCGCCTCGGTCGGCCGGCGCGGGCTCTCCTGCCGCCTCCTGGCGCTCGGTCCACAGATGCTCACTCGTGCCTCGCTGCTGGGCTTTTCAGACTCGACAGGTGCCTTTCAAACAAAGTGCGAGTTCTATAAAACTTGAAGGAAAAGGAGAACCCCCAAACTCCTTAAATGGTACCAGAGGACTTTGTACATTGTGCTTTATACCAGCATGATATGGATTCAAATCTGACGAATCATGAAAAAGAATAGTTGAGGTGAACTTCACTTACAAAGATCAATAAAAAATCCCAATAAAATGCTAGCAAATAGAAACTATTAAAAGGAAGACATTTCCTTTAACAGCACAGGAAAAGAAAAGAATCATAACAAAGCAGGGCTATTCGCAGGAGTTAAAGATGGTCCAGTATAGAGTAATGTTTCCTTATACTCCATTTATTACCACTCTTGATTTAAAAAATTTTAGGAAGGGTGCCTGGGTGGCTCAGTGGGTAAAGCGTCTGCCTTCGGCTCAGGTCATGATCTCAGGGTCGTGGGATTGAGCCCCAATTTGGGCTCCCTGCTCAGTGGGGAGTCTGCTTCTCCCTCTCCATCTCCCTTTGCCCCTTCTCCCACTTGTGCTTTCTCTCTTTCTCAAATAAATAAACAAAATCTTTTTAAAAAATAAAAATAAAAAAGGCCTAGGGGCTCCTGGGGGGGGGGGTCCTCAGTCGGTGGAGCATCTGACTCTCAATCTCAGCTCAGGTCTTGATCTCATGGTCGTGAGTTCGAGCCCCACGCTGGGCTTTGTCCTGGGTGTGGAGCCTACTTAAAAAAAAAGTTTTAATGAAATAGGAATTGAGGAAAAGCCTAAAAGCACAGGTATTTCCTCAATAGGACAAAACTACATCTTGAGACAGAAGTAGCATTATTCTTAATGACATAAACCGATCAACAAGAGTGAAGTCCAGAACAATCACGAACACCCATGGTCACCATTGTCATTGGATAGTTTTTCTCCATCACTCAACACTAAGAAAAGACATGAAGGTGTAAAAGTCATAAAGAAAGAGACAAAATGATCATTTTTCCAAGTGCTATGCTTATGTAACTGGAAAACCCAAGGAATCAATTGAGAAAACTACTAGCAGCAGTAAGAATCCAGGGAGGCTGCTGATTTCCAATCAACATTCAAAAATCAGTAACTTTCCGAAATAAAATAGCACTTCACTAGTTAATATGCACAGAAACATGGGAAAAGATGCATAATCTCATTGCTATTTAATGAATCAAATGGAAACAAGTATCTTTGTTCATTGATCAGACTGATAAAGTTAAAACATGGACAGTAGTTAAAAGTGCAGGGAAATTGACATTGTTTTAAAATGTCAGTGAGAATAAAATCTGTGCAATTTCTCTTGGGGGCAACTGAACATTCTCTAGCATCATAGACACAATCCCAGTCTTTGACCTGGCACATCTAGGGGTTTATCCAACACATAACTTTCATGGGCACAAACATAAATATACAAGGGTGTTTCTTGTAGCCCAGTTTGAAATAGCAAGACTCGTAAAATCAGGGATGTCCAGCAGAGGGGGAATAATCATATAAATTTGGAATGGAATGCTATATGGTTGTTTAAAGGAATCTATAAGTGCAGATAGGGAACAATGTCATTCATATATATATATATAAAGGAAAAATATAGATATATAAAGGAAAAACCCACAAGACATCGATCAATGCTCATAGTATGCTCCCACTTATACCAAGAAAATAGAGATATATTAACAATGATCCCCGATAGATGAAGTAGGTAAAAACCAGAAGTTCAGACAAGAAGAAAGCCTTGCTCTTCCTTAATGTTTTAGTGTTTTACCTTTTCAATTGAGATGACCAGTATCAATATGTGAATGAGACCAGCGCTCATCTGGTCATCTGTGTGTTTGTGTATTCATGTAGCATGTCCTGAGCCTCCTCCCACCTTTTCCCCTCCCCACCTGTGTCAGGTATCGTGCTGGACCCCAAGGAGACAGCAGGGAACAAAGCATGAACGTTCTGGTTTCTTCCTTCATCAAGGTTCAACAGTCCAGGTGAGGGCTGTGCTACTCAAAGTGTGGTCCGCGGACTGGCAGCATGTCATTGGGAGCTTGTCGGAGATGCAGCACCTTGCACCCCACCGCAGACCTGCTTTTGAGGCAGACTCTGCATTTTAGTCAAGTCCCCAGGGGATTCCCAATCTGGTTTGCAAGCGCCGTTGTAGGGACCGTTCCCAAATACTGCACTCTTGCTAGTTCAGGTTCAGTGTCTGGGCTAGAAGAGAGAGGGCGTAGTTAGAGCTCTCTGGGAACGCGCCGCGGATGCTCACAGGAGTGTGGGGGAGGGAGGTTAATCCCCGCAGTCCAAATTGTACTATAACTTTACATTAGTTCTCGTCCTGCCTTTCTCTCAGGAGTTAACAACAAAATAGCTTTGCTGTGCTGTTGCTACGGCAACAGGGTCTAAGAGCGCTTTTACTTTTCCTGTTTCCCAGAGCCTGCTGACTAGTCTCCCTGCCTCCAGCCAAGCCTGTTTTCTGTTAATCAAAGTTGAAATCAAACGCGTGGCCACGGGGACAATCACCGTCCCCGCGTGATGCCGAGGTGCACTAACTGCCTACCTTTGCATTCATTTAGGGCTGTAGGGTTACGCTTAACGGAGCCCTGAATTCAGAACACGGTCGCCCCTTCCCACGGAGAGGAGAATAGCTTTGAAAATCGTGCAGTTTAAAATTTCTGTAGTATTTTTTTGCTGTATATAGTAAAAAATTAGAAAATGCAAACAAGTGGGAAAAAATACACAAGCTCTCCCAACTCATACGTGCATCTCATTTTCAGTGCCTGTGGGTTATCCCACTGTTGGGTGAAATGAGATGGCGCAGGAAGCACTTGGTGCTCGGCCTGACATCTAGTGAGTCTACAAGTCGTGGGCATTCTCATCCTTCCTTGTCCCAAATACTAAGGCAGGTCCTGGGCACAGCCCTTCCCTTGCAGCTCTGACAGCTCCCACTCATCTCCGGCGTTCCAGCCAGTCCGAAGCTTTCGCGGGTACACCTGCTGGAGACCCAAACCCACAGTCGTCCTTGCCCAAAGGACAGAGCCTGGAGATGCGAGCACCAGGCTCTCCATACCGGGGGCACCAGTCCTTTAGACTGGACCATACCTCAGTCCCTGATAGACCTTGTCGGTAGCTACCTCTTTTTCCTTGTTGCTTATGAAACAAAGGTCTGGAGAATTTGGGGATGAGCAGGTCATGTGCACCAGTTCCCTGATCTTGGGCAAGGTTCCCCCATTTTATGGATGTGGTAACGGTGGTCCAAAGAAGTTACCTGAGGTCCTATACCAAACGGATGGCAGAGGGGACATTCGATAGCTTTTCTGGTTCTCTTGTCACATTAAAAAAAATGTAATGTTTTGTTGGATTATAACATATTGCAGTAAAGTGTACACATCTTATGTGTGCAGCTCAGTGAACGCTCACATATGTATATACCCGTGTAACCACCGCCTACGTGGAAACCTAGAACAGGGCAGCACCCTGGCAGACTCCCTCATGCTCGCTCCCAATCAACAGCCCCACCAGAGAAAGTCACTCTCACCCTAGATTCATTTTTGCCTGCAACATGTGGTTCTGAGGATCACAGAGGCGGCTACCACCGTTTACACATGAGCGATTCGTGACCTCGTGTGGAGTAACATCAATAGCGTCTGATATGTCCCGACTGCTTCCTCTGTACCAGGCCCTGTGCACACGCACATGTCACTCAGCGCTCGCACCTTGATGCGGCAAACACTGCTCCTACTTGGTATCTGTTGATGTCTGTCCACCCATCCATCCACCCATCCATCCATCCATCCATCCATCCATCTATCATCGATCTATCGATTTATCAATCCACCCACCCATCCACCTATTTATCCATTCACTCTTCTACCCATCATCCATCGATCTGTCTATATCTATCTATCTAATCATCTGTCTTACAGGGTTTAACCTTCACAATGTGGGGCAGATTAAGCAGTCTCTGGAAGGCTGTTTATTTGCATCTGGTGCTGGGCCTTGAATCCCACAGAGCAGGCTGCTGGGGAGGGAGCTGGAAGGAAGGAAAGTAGGGGGTAGCAAGACCCAGCTGGGAGTGATCTCCTGCGGTCCACCCTAACTGTAACTGGAAACACACAAGGAAGAGGATCCTGGGAAATGTCGTGCAGCCTGGCCAAGTTGACACATCACAAAGCTTCCCCTCTTCCCTACACATGGGGAAACTGAGCCTCAGAGAGGCTGATGGACATGCCCAGGGCCACACAGCCAGCAAGGGTCGCTCTGAGAGTGTGGCCCTGGAGCTCTCCTAACCCAGGCCCTACTGCCAGACTGTGGGAGGCCGGTGGTAGCAAGAGCATCAGATCCAGCGGGCTGTAGGGCAGGTCCTCGAGCCCAGGGGTACAGGGCGCAGCGTGGAGCCCTTCAAGAGCAGGGGTCTGGGGTTGTGCAGACGCAGACACACAATGTCCGGGAAGGGAGTTAACCTCTGCAAACCTGTGTTCCGATATGCAAAATGGGTTAAAAATGGGTTGTACCTACTTCACATTGTTTTTGCAAGGATTCAAGGAGGTGATCCAAGGGCTTGGGGAGCCCAGTTACGATCTGTGATTCAAGAACTGTGCTGATGCACGGCACTCACCCTTGGGTGAAAAGCCTTCTCGGCTGGATGATGGGGAAGGGGTCATCATTGCTCAGCCCCAGGACCCCCGTCAGCCCAAGGGCACCAAGATGGAGCAGGGTGACAGCCGAAGGATCCCTACATAGGGCCAGGCGGGACTCGGCTCTGCCCAGGAGGGCTGCAGAGTCAGGGCGCTGATGTGGCTGAGGGGGACGCTGGGCAGGCAGACCTAGGGAACGGACAGTCCCGGGAGGGGTGCCCCCCCGCCCCGTCCATTTCCCTCCACCAGCAGAGCCGCGGCTTTCAGAGGAGGGTCTTTCAGACACTGGTCCTGCCAGCCCGTGGCCCCGGCTGAGTCAGCAGCGGGCTCCTGGGCATGAGGACAGCCCAGGCGGAGCCGGGGAAATGGAGCAGAACCTCGCAGCCCACTGCTCTGCCGGGGGTGGGGGCCAGCGCACCAGTTTCCCAGAGTCTGGTGCTAAATTTAGCATCTGGCTTCTTAGTGAGCTCAGTCTGTGTTTAGTCAGAGGTGGAATCCAGGGCCGATGAGACTCACCTGCCTGTCACTGCCCGGCTGGCCGGTGCCACCGCCCGGGGGGAGACACAGGACACCGACAGTGACCCTCATCCCTGGCCACCCCCCTCCATCCCCACGCCAGGGCTGTGAGGCCACCATGCCAGGTGCCTGACCCCAACTGGGGGGCCAGGGGGCCCCTCATACAGCTGCTTTTTTGGACCTGCTGACAATGATCTCCC
Organism: Halichoerus grypus; assembly: GCF_964656455.1. Classification (NCBI taxonomy): domain Eukaryota; kingdom Metazoa; phylum Chordata; class Mammalia; order Carnivora; family Phocidae; genus Halichoerus; species Halichoerus grypus. The sequence continues at coordinate 927,406 of NC_135719.1, forward strand.
AGGCTGGGTCGATTCCAGCTTTTCATCCGAGCTCCTGCTGCCTTCCGAATTTAACTCGGGGGGATGGGATTCACCACTGGGGCTGTGGGGCCCCAGGGTCCTTTTCTACTGGTTCAGGGAATCAGTTATTTCCTGAGGCCAGGACAGATCCCTGACTCCCTGGAAGTCAGGCTGGGGGTTTATGGAGCACCTACTGTGTGTGGGGCTCTGTGCAAGGCCTGTCAACCCAGAGCAGTGTTTAACACCCCGAGTTGCCACCATTCGTGGACCATGAAATCAGTTTGGTGGATCGTGACCAGCATTGAAGAGAACGAAATAAAATAGAAAAGACCAGAGGATGCTGAAAGTAGGAAGATTATTGTTTCCTGGAATGTTTGTATGTGTAGGTAAGGACTAGATTGTAAGGTAAAATGCATTTCTTGCTAAGGGCCAAAGTCTAGAAGAGTTTCAGATACAGGGTCCTAGAGGGGGAGGCATTCTGATACGATGTAACTACAGCCGTGGGAAGGGGTGAACTGTGGGTTTGAATCCTGGGTCTGTCCCCAGCTGAGTCTCTATTTCTCTCTCTCCCTCTTTTTTAAATGGATTGTAATCCAGTTTTATAGGATGGATTTTTTTTTAAAGATTTTATTTATTTATTTATTTATTTGTGAGAGAGAGAGAGAGAGAAAGCAAGAGACAGAGCATGAGTGGAGGGGGAGGGGCAGAGGGAGAGGGAGAAGCAGGCTCCCCGCTGAGCAAGGAGACCAATGTGGGGCTCTATCCCAGGACCCTGGGATCATGATCTAGGATCGATTTTAACAGAAGCTAGAGCTGAGGCACAGGACGTAGGGCCACAGTGGGTGCTCAACACTGGGTGGAAGCTGGTTATGTTGTTCCAAGTGCTCAGAGAGACCAGGAGAGGGGGTGGGACTAGCCCCAGGGCTGGTAGAAGCTTCACAGAGGAGCTGACAGCTAGCATGAGCTTACAAGGTGAATAAAAGCCTGTGAAGGAAAGTGGAGGGCGTAGGGTGACCGTCATCTCTCAAGGAGGGGGGGTGCAAAGGGTCTCTCCCAGGAGCAGTGAGGCTTGTTGGGCTGGCTGGTGGGTAGACCTGGAGGTGGGGAGTGACAGGTAGTGAGCCTGTTGGTGGCATGGGGCCCTGTGAGGATGGGGGTCCTGGAATCACATATGGGGAGTTGGGGCACCACCGGGGAGGCACAGGGATCCATTCAGGGGAGGGATGAGGTCAGATTTGCCTTGAGGGTTAGCTCCTCACTCTGTATGCTTTTTTCCATGATTGGTTTTCAAAAAACCCTCCCCTCTAGAAACTTAGAGTGGCCCCTAGCTGAGGCCAGTACTCTCAGTCACACGGCTGCAAGGACGTGAATTCTGCCAGCATCCTGAAGGAACTTGGAATTGGATTCTTCCCCAGTCAAGCCTCCAGATAAGAATGCAGCCCAGCCAACACCTTGATGGTAGACCCTGAGCAAAGGACCCAGCTAAGCCACGTCTCGACTCCTGACCCATGGTGACTGTTTGTTTTGTTTTAAGCTGCTGTTTGTGATCTTTGTCTTGCAGCACAGAATGCTAATAGCTTGTCCACTGCAAACACTCTAACCCAGCACATTCGAATTAAAGTGTTCATCCTTTCAGCACACTTTCTCATTCCAAATTTTTTTATAGCGTATTTATTAATGGATAGTACATTCATATGGTAAAATCTAAAACCATGAAGAATTTATGGTAGAAAGTCTTCTCTTGCTTCCCTGTTCTCAATTACTCAGTTTCCTGCCCCAGACACAATCTTGTTACCGGTTTCTTGTTAATCTTCCAGAGAAGTTCTATAAGTCTATGTGCAAATACCACTTCAGATCTACTTATACCTTGCACGAATGGCATTATGCTATATATACTATTTTGCACCTTGTATTTCAGTTAATATGTCTTGGAGATTCTGCATCACTACAAAGCTCTTTCTTTTTTTAGATAGATGTAACCAGGAGCGGTCCAACTGATGGACTTCTAGATAGTGTTCAATCTTTTGCTGTTACAAACAATATTGTAACATGACTTTGTACATTTGTAATTTAGCACAAATATCAATATGTATGCAGGAGAAATTTCTAGAAGTGGAGTTTTAGACTGAAAGGGTATCCGCATCTTTATAATAGTGATAGATATTGCCTCCCTTCCAGAGAATTCATAACAGTTCGTTCTTTTGCCAACAATATCAGAGTCCCTGTTTCTCTTACCCTCACCAAGACAGAATCAATCTTTTTGTTACTTGACAAATTATCTGGTAAAAGTTGGTTTCTTATGTGCATTTAAGTTGAGGTTGAGTATATTTTCATAGGTTCAAGAAACATTTGCATTTTCTTCTCCAAAATCTGTCTGTTCATATTCTTTGCCTACTTTCTTATCTGTTTGCTGGTCTTTTCTTCCCCCAGATTGATCTGTAGAGCTCTTTATTAGAGTAATTAGCCTTTTGTGATATGGATTACAAATACTGTATTTTTCCTAGATTGCATTTTGATTTTGTTTATGGTGGTTTTGCAGTATTTACTTCTACAGAGTCCAGTTTATTAGTTTTGCCCTCCCTCCCTCCCCTCCTCTCCTCTCCCTCCCTCCCTTCTCTTTTTCTTTCTTTCATGGCTGCTGGGTTTGCCATGCTTAGAAAGTCCTTCCCCACTCTGAGACAATAATAAAAATTTCCCATTAGTCTGCTTCAAAAATATTGGTAAATATGGCACAAGGAAGTCAGGTTCTCTGAAATTGACCAATAAAAAGACCTCTGGATAACAACCACAGAGGGAGGAGAAATCCCAACTTTTGAAGTCCCAGGATGGAGGCAGGTACAGTCTGGGCAAAGACTGAGCGCAGAAGTCAAGGAGATCCCAGCGTAGATCAGCCTGACTTCCCCTAGTCCTGGGGCCCAGATTTTGTCCCAGCTCCAGGCTCTGTCACCCTGAGTACCTGAGGCCCATGATACCAGCAGGTGCCAGCGTCTTCATCAGTAAAATGGGAATCCTATTACCTGCCCCACTTTGCGTGCCTCACTGGGTCGCTGTGAGGAACAAACCAGACCATTATGCAGGAAAAGGCCTTGCAGACCGTCCAGTCCCGTATGCACGCAGGTTCCCCTTCTCAGTCATCCAAGAATAAACATGTCCAGTCCCATCTACCCCAATGGCTCCCCCACCCTCAAAAGCGCCCTGGCTGGCACACTCCCAAGTCATGATTCGGCCCCTGGCCCCACATCCTCTGCATCCAAGCAGTGACCAAGACTCGCCGATTCTGAGGCTAAAATTTCTCCTGCATGTGTCTTCTCTTTTTCATTTCCACCCCCAGTGCCATTATTCTGTGTTCATCATTTCTTGGTTCAACATAACGTCTTCAGTGTCTGCTGGTCACTGTTCCTTTTCTTCCCGTCTCCTGCTCCCCAACCCCCGACCCCAGCTCCCCTGTCCTTGGGGGGGAGCTGGCCACACCTGCTTGGAGGCTTTTAAGCACAAATACGGAGGCAGAGCCGGTGATTGCCTGCGCACAGCCACAACCCCCTTCCTTGCTTGCAGACCCCAGCATGGCTCAGTAGCAGGTGAACAGGGCCCTGCTCCCGCCCCAGGGGCGTGACTCCTCATTACGTTAGCCAATCACGTAAGTCCCCGCCCCCTTCCAGTGATTGGCTTAGGAACGGGCGTGGGCCCAGTTCCGGCCAATGAGATGTGGCGGGAAGATTGCCCGGGGCATTCCGGCTCTGGAGGGTGGCAGGTGAGGACTGCCGTCCGGTGTGCGTGCAGGTGTGCGTGCGACGTCTGCAACCGGGGCAGGACCCTATGCCCCGCGAGCTGGTGACGGCAGAACGAGAGCAGCAAGGACCTGGGCCCAAGATAATGCTGAACCGCTGAGCTGATCACACCTGGAATTTCCCTAGGCGCGCCGGCTTCTCCCTGAGATCACCAGCGGGGGACGCGTTCTGGGTGGGGTTTCTGTTACTCGCAGCCACAGGTAGGCCCGCTGCTGCAATACGAGGCCCGCCTCTGCCGGCGGGCGCAGCTGCCACGTGGGCGTGCCTGGCGTGGGGGGCAGCTGGTTCTGCAAGGGTTTGCCCGGGTTACGTGTGTGGGGCTGGTGGTGTTGGCCCGGAGGAGGGAGGGTGCGGGGTGCGGGCGTGGTGGCAGAGATGCGGAAGCCAGGAGAACGGGAGCAGACCGCGGTGAGGCTCCTCTGCCTCCCCTTCCATCACCCCCACTCTTGGGGACCTGCTCTAAGGAATCGGCTGTGGGTCTTGCCGGGGCAGGGTCGGCCAGGAGTCCGGAAGAGGTCGTGTTCACGGAACAAGGTGGGAGACCCTGAGCCCAAACCGTCCGGGCCCATCAGGAGGAACGTGTAGCACCAGGGGCTGGTTGGGGCGGCGGCTGCCGGCACTCCAAATGGAGAGGGGAAAGCGGCCCAGCCCAGGTCAGGGGCCACAGGGTGCGAGGGGGCTGGAGGGGGGCAGGAGGGAGAAGAGCCCACTCAAGGCCTCAGCTCGGAGAGCGACCACAGAGCCCGGAGGCTGTGCGGGGCAGTCTGGGAGTAAGGCACCATGGCCCACCCTTGGGCTCCCGGAGATGCCACGGTGCTGGGGCCAGAGTGGGTCACGAGGGGCGGCCCATGGGCCAGCAGACAGGGGGCAGGACAGCCCTGACTCCCACCCTTGATTTAGAGGTAGACAAGTACCGGGTCTGGGAGATGGGCCTCCGGTATAAGGCTAGTCCCGAGTTTCTGGTGGAAGCAGGGTGGTGGGTGGAGTCTGCAGGAAGCATCCTGCTTGAATCTGAACACCCCAGTGCTGGCCCATGTGGGAGTCATGAGCTCTGGCGTTCCCCGCGGTCCCTAGCACCAGGAGAGGGCGGCACCGGGCTCGTGCACACACCCTGGGGGCCGGTGTCCCGCAGGGCAAGCCGGCAGCCTTGTTTGCTAGCTGTCACCTGCAGTCCCCTGGGGCTCCACAGGGCCTTCCCGTGTTTGCGTCCTCCGTCCGCAATCCGACAGCCGTGTTCAGATGCGATGGGAGTGCAGCCCGGCCGTCAGGGACAGGGGGCACCTGCAGCTGCCTTCTGTTGCCATAGCGACGAGGTAGGGAAACTGCCCCGGAGCTCAGGGGCTGATTGGACTGCAGGGCCAGCCTGCTTTCGTCCGTCATCAGGGCTCTGAGGCGTGAGAGCGTCCGGAAATATCTGAGACGAAATTGAAGTGGATGGGATGTTAGCGGTTTGACTAAAGGCTGTTGTCCCCCTTCCCTCCCTCCCTCCCTCCTGTGGCTACCACCAGCCACAACCAGACAACGTCCCGGCTCCTTGTGAATTAGCGATGGCCGCCAGAACGGCAGTCCCACTTCCTGCTGGCACACGGACTCACGGAGAATAAATACGTATCTTCCAGAGCATTCTTCAGAGTGACCTGACGATGGGCTTGCGGTGTCCTAGTCATGCCGGGCTGCCGTAACAAAACACCCCGGGCTGGGCGGCTTCAACCATAAACAGTTACTTCCCACAGTCCTGGAGGCTGGGAAGTCCAAGCGCAAGGCGCTGGCTGATTCGGTTTCTGGCGAGGCTCCGCTCCTGGCTTGCGGATGAGCACCTGTCGCGGTGCGCTCACACGGCCTTTCCTCTACTGTGTGCAGAGAAGTAAGCTCTCCGTGTCCCTTCCATAAGGGCACTGTTGCCAGCATGGGGTCCCCGCCCTCATGACCTCATCCCACCCTCCCTACCACACCTCCACGTACCATCACATGCGGGAGCTTTGACATATGAATGTGGGGGTGGGCACGGGCGTTTAATCCACAACATGGGAAAGGAATTGAAAGTGGCCCTTCGGTACCTATCAGGAAACATTCTTATTTCATTCATTCATCCGTCATTCATCTAACGATTTTTGTGAGTGCCAGACGCTATTCCACGTCCTGAGGATATAGCGTGACAATAATTCCCACGCCGTGCCCCCTCTGGCTTATGAAGATCCCGGAGCTGGTGTGGACCGTTCCTGAGTCCCTTTGTGATGACAGGTCTCCAGGGTGGTGGAGTCCTTCCCGACGCCCCCCACCAGCAGGCCCGGTTTGGTTTCCCCTTCTCTCTTCGCCCCTTCCTCCGCCCGAGTCTATTTCACTTCCTCTTGGTTCTTACCAAATTTGCCGTGACATTTCTTCTGGATGGTCTGACTATTAAAGCTCTTCATTTCTGGGGGAAAAGGATTTCCACACCTTGAAGCTTACCTTTTGGTGGCAAGGATAGGAAAATTGATAAGTAAGCAAGTAGCTCTATGCTCAGTGAATGGCAAGTAGAATCAAAAAGGCACAAAGCAGGGGAGGATGGTGGGGGCGCTAGATGGGGAGTGGTCACTTAGAAACTCATCTCCCACCAGTGGCTTCCCGCCGACTTCTGACCTCTCCTGGGAGACTGGGACCCCTCGTCAGCAAGTTTTGGCTCCGGGATTTTGCCAAAACTTTCTTAGCCTGTCCAAACTCCAGGAGATTTCCATGATGTCTTCTCTCTTCTCTCCTTCTGTGGGGTCAGACTTTGGTCACTGTGGCCTCCCCCTGCTCCTCCTTATTTCCTTTCCTGAAGACATTTCCCCTAATAAAAACCTTGCATGGCTAATCCTGTCTCTGATCCTTGCAGAACCAGGAGAAACACAGATCTGAAGAAGTTAGAGAGTGAGCCGCGTGGACTGCCAAGGGAAAAGTGTTTCAGGCCGAGGGAACGGGGCTGCAGTGGGTCCTGAGGAGCATGGCTGGTTTGCGTTAGATGTGGGATGTGATTTTGCCCAGTTTACTCGAAGGTGGTTAGCCTGTTACTGTTATCCTGGCAGGAGACACAAGTCTCATGGGTCAGAGACAACAGACTTCAGTTCTCCTGGCCCAGCAACGCATTCGAGGGCAGATGCTCTCCTCCTCCTGCTGGGAGGGGCTGCGAAGTCCCGTTGCAGGGGGCTGGGTGTAGAGAGGAGAAGCAACTGCCCCAGCAAGGGCAGGAACCAGGTAACTCGGGAGCTGGAGGACACAGAGTAAATACCCCAAGTGACCAGTCACCCAGCGTCTCACAGGAGGCTTGTCTTTACCTTCACCCAAGACTTACCCAGACCTGACCACACATCCCACGAAGGGCCAGGTGCCACCGCCCTGTGGGTCCTGGAGAGACCCCACCCCCTTCCCTGCTGGCCCGAGTAGCAAGGCTGAAACAGTTGTGAGCCTTCCATTTTCCACATTGTGTTTGGTGATGGCGGGACTCAGGAAGGGTGGGGGCGGCCTGGGAAGAGCACACGGTGCCTGCTCTCACCAGCACCATAATTACTTACCCCCACCCTCACTTACTACCAGCACTTGCCCTGCCACCAGGGTCCAGCTTGCCACCAAATTAGCAAAGCGATTTGCTCATGTGGAACGTGCCACTGTTGGGAGCTCCTCTCTCATTATTAGCTAATTTGCTGTGCTTTAACAGAGCCTTCTTCTCTATAACCATGGCAACAATGCAGAGCGCCGTGCATGCCTTTATTTTGGACTCTGGAAGCCCGAGCATGGTCTATTTCCGTCTCTGGGCTTCGGAGAGGCTGGGTGGGTCTGGAGGCATGGGGCTAGAGCTGGGGGACACACCTGTGCCCATGGTTGCGTGACCTCAATCGCAGAACTTCTCCTCTGGGGCCTCAGTGTCCTGACTGTGAGGTGTGGGCGCAGGGGTCCCTGGCCTCTGAGGACTCTTCCGGCAGCAGTTTCCGTGAGTGGGAGAGCGGTGTGTATCCAGGATCCAGAGGCAGAGTTCCGCGGGAGGCCGTGAGCTGGCTCTGTGCGTGGGGATGTGGGCTGTTGCAGCTGGGAGTCCCTCTTTCTGCTAATTTAGTGTCCTCACTATGTAATTATACTGTGAAATTCCCTGACTGAAGACACTTTTTTTTTTTTTAAATATCCTTCCCTGACTCCCACCACTCATTGCCCAGATTCGTGAATGGGGAAGGTGGGCGTTTGCAGCTTTTGGCGGAGAACGAGGGATGTTATGCAACCTATCCTTCTCTGAATTTCCTCAGCACCACCCCCACACTGGGATTCAGGAGGAAGGAAGGGGAGGATGTGGATTTTGACCCCTCTGGGCCTCAGTTTTCCCATCTGTCAAATGGGGAGGTACTTTTTTTACAGAGTGGTGTGAAAAGACATGCTGTGCGTCTGACCGCGGGGAGTGGGAGCAGAATGCAGACTTTCTCCCTGTTGAGATGATCTCGGGCAGGTGCCTTCACTCCTCCCAGCCTCAGTTCCCGGTCTCTGAGTGGGGTCGGTGATAGGTACCTTACAGGGGTGTTGTGGGGGTTAAGTGGGACACTGCTAAGCAGTGCCTGGCATTCCGTTGATGCTCAGTGGTTGGCATCGATGATGATTGTTCAGCGAAGGTGCTGTGTCCTGTTGCACCTGCAGGATCCCGTGTAGAGCTGGGCAAGTGTCCCAGGAGGCTGTGGGCAGGGCCGCCCGTTCTGGGAGATGTGGTCAGAACTGGCAACGCATGGACCTGTCAGCTCCGTTCAGAGCACTTCTCGGAGCTCCCCAGAGGCAGGTGTTGATGCCACATCGATGAGTCCCGTCCCCCTGATGCACTCCTGACATTTCCTGCCTGCCTTCCCCGGCCTGACTGGGCCAGCAGTCAGACTGAGTCACAGCCGGTCCCCCCCCCGCCCCCACCCCGGCCACCCCGGGGCGCAGGCGGGACGCGGCTCTGCAGAGTCCAGCTGCTGACAGGGGGCTGTTTCTCTATATTCCTATTTTAAAACTTTACAATTTGTTTCTTATTTAACATGCTTACTGTTGCTATTCTCACATAAAGGAAACACTTGGGATGCTTTGACCTTATTGATCTAGGGCCCATGTCAACGTGTGTTTGTTGGAACACGGATGAAGTTCTGGAGGGAAGACACTGGGAGTTTAGTAGATGTTACCGCTGGGGGCGGCTGGGACGTGCCGGGGCGGGATTAGCAGAGGTGTTTAATTTTGCTTTGAGTGAGTGCTCCTCCGTATTTTACGGTCAAAAAATTTAAAATATAAACAAGATGGGTTGCTTTGGAACTGGATATACGTTTTCAAAATTTAAAAAGACCAATGTTGAAAACACTTTTCAGGAGGAGTTCACTTCCATCGTGTTTCTTTGACTGTTTAGATGGGGCTGATCTTCGAACTCCCCCTGGGAATGAAGGTGTCCCGTTATTCTTCTTCTCGTTTCCCAAACGAGGGAGCACAGCCTCTGCCCCGGGACCCTGGGCGCATCAGCTAGCTCATGCCTGCTCCCGTTCCTCAAAGGGGGCCTTTCTTTCCCTCCCACCGGTGCGGGGAGATACTGAGACTCTTTGCAGACCTGTCTCCTGGTGAAGGGCAGGCTGGACGCGGGCTTCACAAAGCCCTAAGTACCCGCTGTATACACAGCCTCTTTGGGGGAAGATGCTCTGCAGCGGGGACCCTGGGTCCCACTCGAGAGAAAACCCAGGGAATGGTCTCATGGGAGGTGATGCTTCCTGCTTCAGAGGACTGCCTCACCTTGGACCTGAGAGAGGTCTAGCCAGTGTTGGCTCGTTTCAGGGGGACGATGCCATTCCCCCCCTTGATTTTCAGAGTTCCCTCTGGTGGGCATCAGGGCATTCGCACTTTACGGCTGAAGTCAGCAAATTTTACAAGTGGAGATCGAAAGCCTGCGTTCTGGTTGTGTGCCCTGCCAGGCTGGGGCCGCAGGACAGACAGCCACAGGCTCTTACTGGCGGGGGAAGGTGTGGGGAGGTGCCGACTCGTCCTGGGGGTGGGAGGGGCGGCGTCTCAGCAAAGGGTTTGAATCCCGGCTCTGCCGTCAATTAGCTAAGTTTCCTTACCTATCAGCCTTGGTTTCCTCATCTGGAAGAGAGGGATTCCAAACACCTCCCAGAATTGAAAGAGGACTCCATTCTTGAGGTCAAGCATGTAGGGTGCCCCAAGGGATGACTATTAATAATAATGCTCAGAAGACATGAACTTGTACGGTGGGGAAGGGCTGTGTGTGAGGCAGTCAGGGAAGTGAGGGCATGAGAGCGAGCAGAGTGATGTCACAGGCGCTGTGGCATCTGGAGCTAACCTGCCACTGACCGGCTGGATGGCCCTGGTGGGTTCCTTCTGCTCTCTGGGTCCCAGAGCTAAGCTGAACACCTCCATGCAAGGTGCACACACATCCATGGGGCTTGGAGGTGTTTCTGTCGGGCCCATCCCTGCCGACCCTTCTGTCCTTGTGCAGGGAGGGAAGGCAACGGGGCGGCCTGTCCCCCAGCTCCTAGAGGAGGCTGCATTTCTGAGCCAACCGGCACTGGACGCAGTCTGGCTGCCCCTGACTGGGTCATTCCTGAGGCCACACTGACCTCAGAGCCTGGAGCCCCAGGCCCCGCCTGCACCTGCTCACGGGCCTGGGGTTCGGCTTTCGGACCCCCTGTTTTGGTTTGGGTCCGTTGTTCCTCCTAGGTTTTCTGGGATTCCAGCAGCTCTGGCATCCCAGGCGCCCCCAGCCCCTCTGCCCGCCGGATGCCCCAGCAATCCCTTCTGGAGCCAGGTGGAGGTGTCTTTGTGTCCCCTGACACCACGCTGGGGCAGCAGGCGACGTCTCTGCCCCGGGATGCCCCCCGCTTTCCCTCCTTGGCCTCCTGGCTGTGGCTGCCCTGGCCCCGCACGCCCCTCCCCCAAGCCCCACCCTGACCTGAGCCCCCGGGCCCCCGGGGTGGGCGAGGACACAGTGGCCACTGGCCCGGCACTGTCTCAGGTGTTGGGGTTTCCCTCACTCGGGGTCAGCCTGAGGCCGAACAGCCTAGCCCTTCCCGCGCCTCCTTCAGCTCTTCCGACTCGGGGAATCTGGCCCCAGGAAGGCACTTTGCCCCGCCGGCCCCTGTGGCCCCAGCTCACCCAGCCACACTAGGAGGTTGGCAGGGGGGTGGGGGGTGTGGAGGCCACATTTCCCCTGGAGTGCTGAGCCCGACAGCCACACTTAGCCTGGGGGCTGTACCCGGTCTGTCCTCGGGCTCGTGCACAGGGCCCAACAGAGCACCTGCTTGTCAGGGCGTCTGACGCAGCATCTCGGGGTGAGCCCTCTGTGCAAGTGGAAAGCACGTGCAAATGCCTTCCCTGCCCCTCCCCCGAAGCTGGTGGGAGCAGGTGTCCAATCCCGAGGCAGGCCGGGAGCTCCCTGCAGGTGTTGGTGGTGGAACACAGACTCATCAGCAGTGGAGACTGGACCAGGTCCCCTAACCCCCGTCCAGAGCTCTGGCACACGCCAGGACACTAAGCGTTTGGAGTGGCCGACCTTCATCAAATCCACGCCGGGCGTGCCCGCTGTGCCAGGGCCTGGCCTTGGGCTGGTTCCTCAGACACCGAGCTGGGCCGGCAGGTGACTGTGCAGGGACGCACCTTTGCAGTGGGTCAGCTGCCTCTTCTCCAAACCACAGCTTGGACCGTGGCCCACAGACATAAAAGAAGAAATCCAACGATCCGGGCGATAGTGGAAATTAATAGCGGGAATTAATTGCCAAGAGCACAGAGACCGTGGCCACAGGGTTGGGTGACAAAGTCAGAAACCTTTCTCCCGTGGGTAGGCTGTGTTCACAAAACCCTCGGCTTCGTGAAGATGCAAGGGGCCCTCCATCAGTGAAAGAGCGGCCGTGGGGGATGGGCCTTGATACCGAGCCCTGCCCCACCTACCTCTCTCTCGCTGGGCCATTTTGGGCAGTTCACCGCAAGTCTCTGAGCCTGTGTCTCCATTGTAAGATGGGGAGAGAAATCCCAGCGGGCGGCGCTCTGGAAGAGGCAGCCAGGCGGGAGGGAGAGGGGGCTCTGGAGCCAGCCTTCCCGAATTCGGTTCAGGCACTGTCCCCTGTTGGTGGTACGACCTCGGGGCAAGTCTGAGCCTCAAAGCCCTCATCTGTAAAATGGGGATGAAACGACAGGGCTCGCATCAGATGCTCTGGTGAAGATAGAATGAGACCACAGGGTCTGCGCTCTGTTCACGATGGAATTTTTATGAATAATATGGTGCGTAATTGTAACATTTATTGAGTGCTTATCACGTGCCAGGTACTGTTCTAAGAGCTTTCTAGGTGTTAATTCACTTGACAACCTGCAGAGGTAGAGACAATCATTGTCCTTATCCTGCAGATCCGAAGAGCAGGTGAGGAGGTTGGTGGCTGAGTGGAGGGAACCGTGACGTTACCCAGAGCCGACGCAGCGAGCCGATGCCCTGTGATGAGCCGTTCCTCAGCGCACAGCCCGCCGGTCTGGGGGGACAAAGGCTCAGAGACCCCACCTGGCTTTTCTGGAGCGGGGGCTCAACCCTTCCCAGCCCAGGACCGCTCCCCATGCAAACCTGCTCTTTCTCTCATCCCATATATGCCTTTGTGAGACCACCACCCAGGTCTCTCACCCATGAATTTGGGTGCCTCCTAAACAGGGTGGATGAGAGCCTTCTGGGCAGAGGGGCCAGGATGTGGGTCAGGGCGCAGAGGGTGAGATGGCATCGGATTCTCAGGCACGTGGCTGAGTTGTTTGGGGCTGGGAGGGTGTGCCTGGGGGGCGGGGAGGTAAGCAGGGCCCGGTGTGTGGTTCCCAACACTATGTGCATGTGGGGTCACCGAGGTGCTGTAAGAGTGCTGAGGCTGGGGGCCACCCCCGAGATTCTGACTGCCTGGATGATGGGATTTTTTAAAAATTTTTTTATTGTTATGTTAATCCCCATACATTACATCATTAGTTTTAGATGTAGTGTTCCATGATTCATTGTTTGTGCATAACACCCAGTGCTCCATGCAGAACGTGCCCTCCTCAATACCCATCACCAGGCTAACCCATCCTCCCACCCTCCTCCCCTCTAGAACCCTGCATTATTTGTTTTTCAGAGTCCATCGTCTCTCATGGTTCGTCTCCCCCTCCAGTTTCCCCCCCTTCATTCTTCCCCTCCTGCTACATTCTTCTTCTTCTTTTTTTCTTTCTTAACATACATTGCATTATTTGTTTCAGAGGTACAGATCTGAGATTCAACAGTCTTGCACAATTCACAGCGCTTACCAGAACACATACCCTCCCCAGTGTCCATCACCCAGTCACCCCATCCCTCCCACCCCCCACTCCAGCAACCCTCAGTTTGTTTCCTGAGATTAAGAATTCCTCATATCAGTGAGGTCATATGATACATGTCTTTTTCTGTTTGACTTATGGATGATGGGATTTTTAAATGATTTCCTGTTGATTCTAACACCACATCGACACCTGGTGATCTAGGAGGTCATCCAAGGAAATGGAAGCCGCGTTCAGTATATAGACTTGCACTGTCCCATTCATTAATTCCCTGTAAGTAAGATTAAACATTCAGCTCCTCAGTCCCACGAGCCCACGTCCAGTGTCCAGGGGCCACACGTGGCTGGTGGTCACCATACCGGACAGCACAGACCACACTCGGCCTTGCAATCATCTCAGAAAGCTCTAGCAGATGGGACCGGTTCATCTTTAACTCCACCTGCTTAGAAGGAGAAGCCAGTTAAGCATTCTGAGAAGCAGAGCCCTAGGGGCCGGTTTCTGCTGGTCAACAGGTGGGATGCAAGCCAGCCTGACTGACCTCGGAGGGAGTGCTTAGGGGACTGTTCTGAGGGTCAGGGGAGGGGAAGCACTGAGCCCCAACATCGACATCCGAGCTGGAGAGGTTGGGCTTGGTTCGGGAAGGGGGCGGAGAGAATGCAGAACAGAGCAGGTGGGACAGACTGCGTGGTGGTGAGGAAGGAGCAGGAGTGCGGGCGCTGCTTTCTGGGTCCGTGGCCTGTAGGTGCCTCCCTGACAGCAGTTCTGGACCAGGGGACGTTTGGGCATATCTTGAGACATTTTTGGTTATCATGACGTGGGGTGTTGGGGTTGTGGGGTGCTCCTGGCATCTCACGGTGGAGGCTGGCAAACATCCCCCTGCTCGCAGGACTGACGCCCACAACAAGGAATTTCCCGGCCCCGCAGTGTTCACCGCGCAGAGGCTGAGAAGCCCGGGTCTCGGGGGAGGAGGAGGACCAGTCTAGACGGGGTGGTAACGACCATGGAGGGAGAGGTGAATGGACTGGACGGTGCTCTCAGTCCTCGTGACCGTGGGTGGTGAGCTCTCCTGCACACAGTGACCATCAGACCCGGAGCTCAGGAAAGGGGAGGAGGGGAGCCTCCAGACCATCTGTTGCATCCAGACCCTGCGGTGGACCCCTGGCTGCTCAGTGGGAGTCGGGCTGAGCGTGGGCCTTTGGGAGCAGCCACCCTCTAGGGGCGGGCAGATGGTGAGGAGGGATGCCACATCTTTGGAAGGCTCTTTGTCTGGTGCCAAGTGCTGTGTCCCTGCAGATCCTGCTTCTGTGGTGCCCACAGGGTCCCGCCCATCCTGCATCTTTAGGCATCTGTGGACGGTAACCCCATAGCTTTGCTGCTGGAGGACTTTACCCCTCCGGCTACATGTCGCAGTGCCTCAGCTTGTTGGTGAGAGATGTCTTCCAGACTCCTCGTGAGCCAGGCCACAGGCCTCCGGGTGTGGCCCTTTGGCTATGGGGGGTAAGGCTGGGAAGGGGGGCCCGCTCTTCACTGCTGGGGCCCCTCTGTCCCCCGCACCCCCCAGGCATGCACGGAGGTCGTCCACGGCAAGGTGGCCGAGTCCTGGGCTCAGGATGGCTTTGGTGACTGGGGGGGTGAACAGTGCCATCAGCTTTGAAGGCTGTCCCGTAGGGGGTTGAATAAGACCCTCCCGAAACCTATGTCCACCTGGAACCTCAGAATGTGACCTGATATGGAAATGGGGTTTTTGCAGGTGTCCTCTGTTAAAGATCTCGAAGGGAGACCCCCTAGATTTAGGGAAGACTTTTGATCCAGTGAGATGTCCTTACAAGGAGGGGAGAGGCAGAGAGATCCCCCAGTGAGAAGTCCGCTGGAAGACAGAGAGTCTGGAGGGACAGGGCTGCAAGCTGGGGGCAGCCTGGAGCCACCGGAAGCTGGAGAGGGAAGGAAGGGGTCTCCCCAGAGCCCTCAGAGGGAGCATGGCCCCTGACACCTGCTCTCAGACCTCCGGCCTCCAGACTGAGAGCATGTTCCTACTCTTCAGCACGCCCTGGTTTGAGGTGCACGGTCACGGTAGCCCCAGGCCCCTGGCGCAGACCCCTGGGTTTACACGCTCAGTGAACATTGAACACATTGCTTGTCTGGCTTCCTGGGCCTCACTGTTTGGGTGACAAGGGAAGGCTGGAGGCAGGAGGGCTTGCTGTCTCTGTCCACTCGCCGGTTGGTGGATGGAGGGCTGGGGAGGGGATGTGGGTCCCCTGCAGCCAGGGAACCATCTGGTGGCAGATGGAGGTTTGCTGCAGCTCCTGATCCTCACGATCAGTCGTAACGTTGGTCTTGACACCTAACACTGCTTTACAGACCTCTCCTTTAGTCTCACTATGACCCTGTTGAGTAACCCCGTTGCTTTGGTGAGGACACTGAGGCCCAGAGAGGTTCCCTAAGACTCACAGCTCGTGGGAGGCAAAGTCTGGGGAAGCCCCAGGAAGCCCGGCCTAGAACGCTGGCTGGGACCAGTGCATGTTGGCGGGCCAGCCTCTCTTGTTGGGTGGCCTGCTTCTGCCAGTGTGGGGTGTAGCGGGGCCGAGGACGCAGGAAGGCAGGTGCTGATCCGGTGCGGTCGAGGGATGCTGTCTAGATGAAGCCATTTCAGGGCCGACGCCCCAGACCTGCCGTGTGAGATTCCAGGGCATCTGTGCGGATGCCGCCGTTAGAGAGACGGCCGACTTGGGGTGGATCCCACACCCCCAGAGACCGAGGCAACTGGGACTCCACACAGGACGCCGTGGTCTGACCCCATCAGTCCCCATCCAGACCCGTCAGCTGGAGATGTCCCCGGGAAGTTAGTCATCATGACCAGGAATTAGTCACCGTGCCCCTCCTCCTATACCTCTCATGGTGGGGGGATGGAAGCTTCTGGACCGGGTCTGGGACTGCTGAGCTTGTGTGCGGCAGCAGCTCTGGGTGTGCGCTTCCCTGGGGAATGCCGGCTCTCCCTGTGTCCCTTCCCGACTCGGCCTCCGGGACGCGGTGTCTCTCAGGCTGGGGGCCACAGCGGGGACCCCGCTGGACACAGACTCCAGAGCTCTGTGCGGGACCTCACAGAATTTGGAATGCATGGGTCGAACGGTCCCATGATTTGACATATTTTGTCACCACCCACCTTCTGTGACCCCGAGGACACCCCCGGTTTCTAGGAGCTGAGGGAGCCGCACGCAGGGCTCGGGGCATGTGGTGGACCACACGGTATTCGGAGGCCAAGGGCCCCGGTGGGGGTGGGGGTGGGGGTGGGGGAGGACGGCCGCTCCACGGCCCACGGCGGCCAGTGGCCCTCTGGGGGTCCAGGCTCAGACCTCCTCCGACACGGCTCCCCAGACCGGGCGTCCTGTGACAACGGATAGGATGATGCAGATGGCGTGGCGGCTGCTCGTGGCTCCGGCGGCTGACTTGTGGCCACTGGGCCTGTTGACCTGTTTCCGCGAGTCCCCTGAGCCCCGCGGGCCTTGGCTCCCTCAGTGAGGGACCCAGGCCCATGGTAATGGCCCAGCTGCCTCGCAGGGATGAGGTCTGAATCAAGAGGAGCCGGAGCGGGGCAGCGGCCGGTGGACCACACCCGCCCCGGGGGGCTGGGTGCTGCTTGGTGCTCTCACGTGCTGCCCGAGCTGGGGACGCTGGCCGTGTCTTCGGAGAGGGCGCTGTCCTTGGCACACTTCTGCAATCCTGCGGTCAAAGGGCAGGTGTCTTCAGGCCCTGCTTCCATGCTTAAAAAAATGTCCTTGTTATAAAGGAAAGAAAAGATGGGGAAAAGCCCCTTAAGAATGGAAGGGAAGTGTGTACAACATGGGGTCACCATGCTGGCCACCTGAGCCGGGCGTGGTCTAACCTCCTCAGGCGGGAGCCCAGGCCTTTGGTGATCTGACCCGCGTCTCTTCAGCAGCCTGCTGTCTCCCGAGCGGCACTGGGCTTACTATTGCTCATGTATTTTTGAACGATCGGCTACCTTGTCCGTGCTCGCGTTGTTGCCTTTGCTGGGAGTTCTCTTTCCTTTCTGTCTGACAGCCCCCTTCTCATCCTCTGAGGTGGATTTACAGGAAGCTAAAGCACGTCAGCCTCAGAGTCTCTCCTGCACCGGCCCTTCCGAGCACCCACCCCCGGCACGGGGCCCTAGCATTGTGTTTATACGACAATGAAGTTTTTAGAAATTCGCCAAAGTGAGATATTTTGTCTGCACTTGGCTAAACCCACTGGCTCTTCCCGCCCTGGCGTCCTTCGGTCACACGGAGTCTCGTGCCCGCAGCACTGGAGACGCCCCTGACACATCCCTGCTGTGGTGGGGCCCCTGGCCCTGCCCCCGAGGGTCATGACAGTGGGGGGCAGCGGGATGTTCCTGGAAGTCCCCCGGCCTTGGAGCCAGCTCCCGAAGACTTAACCTCCTCAGCCTGACAGCGAACCTCCCACCTCACCTGACAGCACCCCCAACTCACGTCCACCTTGACCAGAGCCCCAGAATGCATGTCCAAGCCTTGCAATGTGGTTGCACGGCGTTTTAAGGACTATAAACATCTATGTTGAGTTGGAAGAGGAGCTCAAACACTGATACAAGATCTGAGAGTTTATTTAAAAAGTTAATAAAGCCCCAGTACACCATTTTAACTGCAGCCTGGAGAGACGTTTGGGAATGTTTCCACAAACAAATGAGAATTCACAGACTACTGGTTTGGACACGTACAAAGGTGTCTTTCTTCTGCTGCCTTTCAGTTTATTAATGAAAGCACGGAGAAGATATTCAAATAAAAATAAATGGAATAGAGAACAAAAGCTTTAAAGACGGGCAGCAAAATGAACAGGATCTAATCTGCAAATGAGGGGTGATTATGCAATTCATTTCGAAGAAGAGCTACGTTTTCAATACAGATAATGAGTTGGTTCTTGGATGGTATGATCATCCAGTGAATGAGGAGGAGCAATTGTGTGAACCTATTTGGAAAAGATTTAAGTCTTCTAATAATTTGGAATAAATGAGGATATTGACAAAGACAGCGTCAATGTGTGCCTTCGGTTTAAGGAGCATTGAAGACAAATCCTTGCAAGAAACACTTTGAAATGCCTTGAAATCTTACAGTTCACATATGAGAGATCATTGACAGAGGTTTTCCCAAATCGGTAGCAATCATAAAAATTTACTTGTCTTTAAAATAATAGGACGTGACATTATCACAACAATTCTTTTTTTTTGATCCTCACGATAGAGGAAAGATTGTTTTATCTTTATAGTCTCTCTACCAAAAAAAATTTTTTTTACATTGCCCACCAACTCATTGTCATTTGCAGAGACCATCAAAGATTGGGCATGCAAAAAATAAACTATTTTAGGTATAAGTCAAGCATTCTATTAATAGAAATGTTATGTTCTTTTTCTGATTTTCGTGAAGTTGGTAATGTTCTCCAGCTTTGAAATGCTGTAATTTGTTGTGATGTCTTTTCTCATTCTGAATCAATGTTAGATTTTTGTCCTCAATTTTGGCTCCATATTCTTTTACTTAGAGCAGCTCCCCCCTCCCCTGCAGGAGCACACACACCACGTAGGAGCATCAGGTCCCACGAGAGCGGATTCTAGGCCAATCTCACCTCCTTGGAGAGCCCGCGCTGAGCCCCCAGCAGAGGGAAATGCCATCTGCTGTGCGTTCCCACAGGACCACCGAGGCACTGCTGTCCTGCCCCTCACGGGGTGCTGTGTTAATGTGCTCCCGCCCTCCCCGAGGGGGAGAAGTGCCTCTCATGGATCTCGCTAGCGGCACACGGCGCAGGGCCTGGCCCTGAGCTTGGAGATGTGAGTCTGGAGTAAGAGAGCCCCTCGAGTGCGCGGTGAGAGTGCCCGCTGCTCAGAGCGCCCGTGCCGGGCACCCCCCCCGCCGCCCTCCCTGTCTTCCCAGGAGCGTCTGTATGAGTTCTCTCTTCTCCCTTTGCTCTCTGGGAAAGGCTGGGCACTCACTCGCTGTGAAATTCAAATGCCTGACTTTTGCTTAAGCTGTGTGCCTTCCTGGGCCTTTCGCTTTGACCGCAGGAAAGTCTTCAGCCCCGAGCAGGGACACGCCTGTTGGCGGACCTGTGGCGTGGAGAGGTGCGGAGGGCTTTGCTGCATTCTGCCCAGTCCAGGTAGCAGGCTTCTGGGGTCCGTGTGTCGCAGGCCAACTGGTGTCAGGAAGAGAGGGGCTGGGGATGGCCAGGGAGGGAAGGACTGAGTGTGTGTGGGGGACGGGGGCTGTCCCCGAGGGGCAGGGACAGTGGAGGGGCCACAGGATGAGCCTGGGGGTGGGCAAGGGGGTAACTGCTCTCTGCCTTCCATTTCTAGGGTTCCTCTGGAGAGACTGGGAGTCCGGGATGATTTCGCCCCTGAGAACATCTGGCTCATTTTTCTCTCTTAAACATAATTTGGGGCTCTGTTTCCTCTTCTGTCAAGTGAGGAGATAATCCTTGCACACGGTGCTGAATGCTGGGAGAAGCTAATCAAATAGCAGACATGAGATTATGCTCAGCAAGCACAGCGTCAAAGTAGGTGCTCAGCAAACACAGCCTCAAAGTAGGTGCTCAGCTAACGAGGCGGGGCGGGGCGGGTGCTCAGCTAACAGGCAGGGGCGGGGCGGGTGCTCAGCTAACGAGGCAGGGGCGGGGCGGGTGCTCAGCTAACGAGGCAGGGGCGGGGCGGGTGCTCAGCTAACGAGGCAGGTGCAGGGCGGGTGCTCAGCTAACGAGGCAGGTGCGGGGTGCGTGCTCAGCTAACGAGGCAGGGGTGGGGCGGGTGCTCAGCTAACGAGGCAGGTGCGGGGCGGGTGCTCAGCTAACAGGCAGGGGCGGGGCGGGTGCTCAGCTAACGAGGCAGGGGCGGGGCGGGTGCTCAGCTAACAGGCAGGGGCGGGGCGGGTGCTCAGCTAACGAGGCAGGTGCGGGGCGGGTGCTCAGCTAACGAGGCAGGTGCGGGGCGGGTGCTCAGCTAACAGGCAGGGGCGCGGCGGGTGCTCAGCTAACGAGGCAGGGGCGGGGTGGGTGCTCAGCTAACAGGCAGGGGCGGGGCAGGTGCGCAGCTAAGGAGACAGGTGCGGGGCGGGTGCTCAGCTAACGAGGCAGGGGCGGGGCGGGTGCTCAGCTAACGAGGCAGGTGCGGGGCGGGTGCTCAGCTAACGAGGCAGGTACGGGGCAGGTGCTCAGCTAAGGAGGCAGATGCTCAGCTAACAGGCAGGTGCGGGGCGGGTGCTCAGCTAACGAGGCAGGGGCGGGGTGGGTGCTCAGCTAACGAGGCAGGTGCAGGGCGGGTGCTCAGCTAACAGGCAGGGGCGCGGCGGGTGCTCAGCTAACGAGGCAGGGGCGCGGCGGGTGCGGGGGCGGGTGCTCAGCTAACGAGGCAGGGGCGGGGCGGGTGCTCAGCTAACAGGAAGGGGCGGGGCGGGTGCTCAGCTAACGAGGCAGGTGCTCAGCTAACGAGGCAGGTGCGGGGCGGGTGCTCAGCTAATAGGCAGGGGCGCCGCGGGTGCTCAGCTAACGAGGCAGGGGCGGGGCGGGTGCTCAGCTAACGAGGCAGGTGCTCAGCTAACGAGGCAGGTGCGGGGCGGGTGCTCAGCTAACGAGGCAGGGGCGGGGCAGGTGCTCAGCTAACGAGGCAGGTGCTCAGCTAACAGGCAGGTGCGGGGCGGGTGCTCAGCTAACGAGGCAGGGGCGGGGCGGGTGCTCAGCTAACGAGGCGGGGCGGGGCGGGTGCTCAGCTAACGAGGCGGGGCGGGGCGGGTGCTCAGCTAACGAGGCAGGTGCGCGGCGGGTGCTCAGCTAAGGTGCATAGCTGGCTGTTGAATGAGCGCTCCCCTGGAGTCAGGAGGCCTGCCCCTGTGGGCTGGGTGCCTCCCCAGAATTTCCCCAGGTGGTCAGAGGACAGTGCCTTTGCCAGTTTGGAGACGCCCGCGTGTTCCTGGAGGGGCGCCGTGGAGTCCCGGGGCCAGGGGCGCCGTGGGTGACGTCCCGTGGACAGGGGTTCTCAGCTGCCTTCCATCAGAGTCCTTTGTGCAGATGAACAAGCCCAGGGGAAGGCCAGTACGTGGACAGGTGAATGGGGCTGGGCTGGGGGAAGCATGAGGTGAGGGGCTCAGAGGCCCACGCCCCACGCTCGCTCTGCAGCTGTGGGGGCGGCTCTGACCCCCGCCCCGCCCCGGGGAGCAGCCGGGAGACCCAACGTTCCAGGGTGGAAACCATTCTGGTCTAAAGCAGGTGCCTCTGGGATCGGAAGGGGGACTGTCATACAGGAGGACGATACCGCCGGAAAACTCAGGGAGCCTAGCGCTGCCTCTTGGCCTCAGTTTCCCCTCTGTCCTTAGGAGCGGCAGGTAGTCGGCTCACCCCGGTCTCGAGGGGGTTCTGGCGGTAACTCCAGTAACACATGGCGCAAGCGCCACCTAGTGGCGAGACGGGGCTATGGCAGCTGGCAGGTGCAGGCAAAGGTGAGCTGCTGCAGGTGACCCCGCCTTCCGGCTAGGGCGCCGCCTCTGTGGGTACGGGTGTTAACAGGCATGGTGAGAAATGCACCCCCGCCTCCCCCGGCCTGCCACTAACCCCTGCGTCATCTTCCCCTCTGGACGTCAGCTCCCCATCTGCAACCTGAGGGCGAGGTCTAGGGATCCGTGCGAGGGATGTTGTGAAGCCCCTGAAATTTTAAGGAAATTTTGTGGGGGGGGCAGTTTTTTTTGGGCGAAGGTCTCCAGCTTTAACTGCTTTCTTAAAGAGGTCTCCTGGGAGCCCCTGCTCTAGATGAACCCCAAGGGCACCCAGGGCTCTGGAATTCTAGGAGCTTCCGCTCCGGAGTGCGTGCACATTCAAACAACCCAGAAGATCCACGTTTGGCAAATGCATCCAGTTTGCCAGTGACGTGGAGAAATACTAAGGAAGCCAAAGACAAATGAAAAGCGCCCCCCTGCCCCCCGAGGTAAATGCCAGCAAGTAAGGAAAGGCAGTTCAGTCCCCGGGGGCCCCAGGTTGGAAGCTGGGCTCTGGAACTCTGCGGACCTCCCCCAGCTGTGCGTGCTGTCTGGGCTCGCTGGCCCCTGATGGGACGGCCATGGTCCCCAGCAACTTCCAAGCCGGGCGCTGACAACGGGCAGGACTACACAACTAAGCCCCCTGTCTCGCTCCCTCTAGGCCGTGGTGATGGGCTCTGGACCCGGGCTCCCCCAGAGGACTACTCCGCCCTGAGTGCCCACTCTGGCCCCCCCTGCAGAGCCAGGTGGGGGCTGGAGGAGGAAGAGGGAGGCATCAGCCGTGGTGCTCTGCTCCGGGGCAGGCTCCGTGCTGAGTACGCTCCCGGAACTGGTTCATCCAACCCTCACATTGTGAGGATCTCAGGCACGGCCCCTGCTCTGGGATGGCCTCCTCCTCCACCGTGAGCCCGACATTGCCCACTGACCCCGCTGTTGGGATGTCTCGTTTCCCAGGGGTGGACGGTGACCGGGCGTCCGACCTGGACACTCCCTGCCCCACACCCGCTCTGCCGCGTGGCTGGGTCTGGGAGTCCGCCCACGCCTTTCCACACCTTTCCTCTGCCCCTCCCAGCCTGCGAGGTGCCGGCCCAGCCCCGAGGCCTGGCCCATCTGTGCTCCCACCCACAGGCTGCTCACCCGGCTTGCTGTCCCCGGCCAGCCTTCTGCATCTGGGGCTTCCTGGGCATTTGGGAAAATGTCAGATGTCATGCTTCCCTTCGTGAACGAGGCTGAGGGACCCGAGTCATGTGTACGCCCTCCACTCCTGTCTATCCGCTTCCCTCCACTGACCACTGACCAGGTCAGAGACGCCCTGTCCCTGCCCCCACCCGCTGATGTCGCGAGGGAGATCGTCATCTGAGGGATGGCTGGAGCCCAAGCAGGTCTCCGCAGATAACTGCCGTCAGTGGTGGGGCTGGGATCTGACCCGTTCAGAGCCTGTGCGCTTCATCCCCAGGCTCAGCCGCTATCCAGGCGAATCTCGCGGATCCGACCGCATCATCCCCCCTGTTCAACACCGCGCTGGACTCCGTGGGGTATGCCGGTTACATGAGCTTGCCCTCCACACCTTCACCCAAGTCTCGGTCCACGTCCACGTTGTGGCTCTGACCTCCTTCCGGTGACAGGTGCCTGTGAGCAGTCGTCTTCGGTTAGACTTGTTGAGCTGACTTCCAGTCCTCCTGGAAGCGTCATTATACGTCACTCCAACGTGTTCATAAGGTCGTCATACTGTGCACCCCCCCGGAGCCTAGATGAGAAGTAACTCCAGCAAATCCCAAACAGATATCCTGAGCCTACAAAATCAAGGAGAAGGACGGAGTCTTTCCGGTGACATCCTTTCCTTTCTTGCCTGTCTCTTGGCTTCTGTGTACTTCGCTCAACGAGCTCAATGACCCGAATCTTGGTCTCCACCGTTGTGCCCCCCTCACCTTGGGTGTGGAGTGGTGAGGCCTGCGACAGCCCGGGAAAACCCGGGAGAGGTTTACTCCTTCCTGTACTCGCGGTTCCCTGGGGGGAGCATAGCACACAGAGTAGGGCCACGGGGGGAAAGCACAGGGCTGGTCACGAGCCAGAGGGCGCAGGGGTCGAGCGCCTCGCGGTTTCCTCGGGTAGGGATGGGGGGGCAGCGTGGGGAGCTTCGGACTGGCTGGCTATGCTGCAAGGGGGTGCCCCCGCGAAATCCACGTCCACCGGGACTGCTGGAGCGCTCGGTCTGGGGCGACCTAGAGCCTCCGGGTGATTCTGGGTGAGCCGGGGTCTGCTTGTGAACAGCCCGTGGCCGTTCTGTCCGTGTGTGGAGGTGTGGTTCGTGCACACGCTCCCACCCCAGGAACCTGCCGAGACAAAGCCCAGCTTCTGTGCGCTCGCCGCCGAGCCATTTGGGGTCTGGCTGTTGTCACACGATGATCAGGAGAAGGAGCCACCGGGGGACGAGGACTCTGAAGGAACCCCTGTGTGACTTCTCCTCCAGGCTGTCGCGTCCCGGGCCGGGGGCAGAGGTCTGTTCCTTCCCAGTCACCTCCCCTTCCTGCCGTGCAGCTTTGAGCCGCTTCTCCGGGGAGAACCGGCCGTGGTCCCGTAATGGTTCCTGGCCACACCCGCGTTTGCGACCCGGGGGGAAGGGACCCCTGATTCCTACCCCAGCCTCCCGATGGCACGCATGCGAGGCCGCGGACAGTGCCGGCGTGGCTGGCATACAGAGCAGGTGGACTGCGTCCCAGGAGCACGGGGACGTCAGCGGTGGGACACACGGGGAGCGTTCGGTCACACGCTTCGTGTGGAGAGTGCGTGCTGAAGGCGGGACTCATGGGTTCTCAGGCGGACGGAGAAGAAGGGGACGTGGGGCGGGGGGTTCTTTCCCCATCTCCCCCTCCCTGGCCGGGGAGGGAAGCATGCTGAGTAGTGCAGGTGCCCAGCTGGACTCCCCGCCCTGGTGCCCCCTGCTGCAGGCCGGGGCAGGGCTGCGTCCCCCGCACAGACGCCTTGTGGTCTTGAAGTCCGGAGACCGGAGGACCCCAGCCCGGGGAGGCGCTGGCTATAGGGAGAGAAGCTCTGCAAGGTTTCACAGCAAGTGGGGTTAACTAGGCATCGCGTCTGCGTGCGTCTCCCACGACACCTGGTATCTCCGTTCTCTGATTTACTTCAGATAACGCCTCTCCGACTAGTGACAGTTCTTTTTATGAATAGGAACATACACTCTAGAGTTTAATGGCAATTTTATTATTCCGGGAGAAAACACACATTTGAGCATGCCTTGCCTCTACGTGGGGTCAGCAAACCTCCTCCACAAGGGGCTGGCGGGGAACGGGTTTAACGCGGTCTCTGCTGCAGCCGTGAACTCCGCTCCGACGTGTGAAGGCTGCCCTGGACGAGACGTCCACGTTCTCGTTCTGGGAGCAGAAGTGCGCGCCGGGACCTCGGGCAGGCACGGGGGGAAGGGACAGGAGCAGGCGTGGGCCGGCATTCGCAGATGTGTGGGGGAGCCCTGTGGCCGGAGTGGTGGGTGATGAGGCCGTGCAAGGGGGGTCTGCAGAGAGAGGTGGCACTGGGGGGGTGGGAACCCCCTGTCACCACCACGTACTCCCTGTGGGTCTCCCAGACCCTGAACACACCTAGAGTGCCCCCTGGGTGGTGTCCCCGGGGCGAGGAGCCGTGCCGACAGTCCCGACGCTGGTGAGCCCACCTTGTCTCGGCCTCTGTCCCCGCGTCCAAAGTCTGGCACCTGTTCTTGCAGGTGAGGGGCGGCCCGGATCCTTCTGGAACACAGAGCCAGACCCAGGCTTTGCCCCCAGGTCTGTGTGTTTGTCCATTGTTGCAGGAAGGGGCTTGCCTTGTTTCCTGCTTGCTTTCTGGGAATGGTCTGTCCTGAAGCTGGCTGGACCCTGGCTCCCGGCTTCTAGCTAACGTCCCCCCAGAGCTGCCATGCTCCTCACCACCCCTCCTGAGCCTGCAGGTTCCACAGGCTTCCACCATCAGACAAGCGCCCTCCGGTCCAGGAAGTCCGTGGCCGCCCCTGGACAGGGCCCCTGGAGGGTCCCGAGTCCTCCTGACCCGAGCCCTTGAGCGAGAGGCTGCCTTCATCCTGGGGCTGCATGTGACCAGGCCGCAGATGACCACGGCTCTGAGCTCCGTCTGCAGGTGTGCGGGCTTCAGCCCTCGTTGGGAACTCGCTTTGCTGTTTTGCTCCTCTCTGGATGTTCCCAGGGACGGTGTGTTGGGCCAGTTGGGGTCCCCGCTTCTGCTGTTCCCTGCTGACCTCTGTCGCTGCCCTGGGCTCTGCGTCCATTGACGCGCCTCAGGCCACAGCAGACCTGGGGAGAGAAGCTGAAGGGGAGACGTATTTATTACGACAAGGATCCCTCATTCTCCAAGGTGGTGCAGAAACCGTCCGTACTTGCTGCTGAGACTTTCGAAGCGCTCCCCACCGATGCCAGCCTGGCCCAGCCGGCGGGCCCCCCTGACACCACCGTGAGAGTGCAGTGAGTCTGATGTGCTGGGATCCCCGCACCGCAGGATGGCTCACTCCCTGCCTGGGGGACCCACCCAGAGTCCTCGCCTCTCTCCTGACCCCACCAGGGAGACGATGCGGCAGGCAGCCGAGCAGGTGCGGCCCGCGCCCGGAAGCCAAGAGGGTCTCGGGCCTGAAGAGCTTTCTGTGCCAGAGAACATGGGCTGGACGGTCCAGGCTGGATTTCCCCGCGCCGGGCCCTGCTCGCCGATTTGTAGACGCGCCTCTGCGACGGGGTGCGGATGAGCTCTCCCTGGCTCAGCCCCGGGATGCCGGGCACACGCAGCTCCCCAAGAGCAGCAACCGCGTGCCGGCTCGGGGCAGCACGGACCCCCACCGCGTGAAGCAGGCTGCGGGCCTAACGGGGTCTGCAGAGCTGGTGCCCACCCAGCCGCGGGCCCCGCGTGAGCTTGTCTTACAGAACCCTTGGCCTTAGCCGGAAGCCGCGGTGTTCCCGGGGGCTGCACAGCGTCCCCACTCGGAGATCAGAAGCCCCTGGGGGACGCCGGCCTGGGAGCGGGTGTGCTCCAGAGCTCCCAGGTGATCCGCGTGGCCGAGCCAAGAACTGCGGCTTGGAGTGGTGACGTGGAGGGGACCGGTTGTCTGAGTCCGCAGGCGCTGGGTTATCCCGGTGACGACTTCAGCCCAGTGTCACAGCACAGGTGGGGTTTTCAGCCACGCTGCGCGTCCGGTGCCCGTTGGCGGGAGACCTGCCCTGTGCAGCGAGCAAGGGGGGCTCCTCATTCAACAGAGCACCTCCTCGGCTGCCGGGGAAGGTGGCCCGAAGGTCACACCAGGCCCTGCTGTGTTTGGGGCTGCAAGTGGCCCGCGTCACTCCCTGGGCAGCCCCTGGCAGTGCTGGTGGCACGTCCCCCCTACCTCCCCAGGGGCAGGGAAGCGGAGGGGCAGAGTCGGGGACAGGGCTGTCGGACCAGCAGCCCCTTCCAGCACCGACCGTTCCGGAAGCTTCTCCAGAGGGAACACACAGGCTGCCCCGTTTGTTGCCCGCCTGGAAGCAGAGGGTTGCGGGCCCTTCTGGTAATTATCGGGCTTCTACACACTCCACTGAAGTTTACCAGAAAACGGGTGTTTCTACTTGGTCACGGATCCGACCGGCCAGCTAGGCGTGCCCGGCGCTCATGGTTTCTGGCTCGGCGCTGCAGAGTCTGAGGGCCGCGGCCGGACGGGGCTGCCGAGACTCCGCAGGCAGGGCCCTCTCCCTGCTTTTCTGTTTCAGGATAGTCTCGTTTTCTCCCCCATGTATTTACTGTTCCCCAAAATTTCAAATAAAAAACTGTTATAGAATTTAGTTATGATTTTTATTGGCCTTGGACTTCTTTATAATATTAGCTCTGCCTCAAGAAAATGCTCTGTAGTTCTAATTATTAAAATCTTCTTTCTCAATGATTGTTAGCATCTTTTCTTGTAGGTTATGTATTTCTTATTAAATTTATTTTCAAATATATAAAATATATATGTATACATGTACATCTATGTGTGTGTATATATATCTATATACTTATATTTGCATAAAACGTGTATAGGATATTTTCCCATCATATTTTCTAACTGCCATGTTCATTAAGTTTAAAGTGGATTGATATTTTGGGATAGATATCGTTATTATATTAAGAAAGTATTCTAATCTCAGTTCACAGAATACTTTTTTGTTAGTGGAGATGCCGGATTTTATAAAGTAACTTTTTGCCCTCTACTGATATGATTATAGACTTTTCCCTCCTTTATATTCTTTTCTTCTATGTCCTGTTTTTGTCCTATTGATGTGACAGCTATGATTTTTCTAGCATTTACCTAATTCCGGAGGAATGAAAGGAGATCTCTTTGGCTTGGTATCTGAGAACCTCTAACGACGAGTCCAAACGGATGTTTCCAGTTCTGCGTCCCATCTTCCCTCCAAACCCTGTTAGCACATCTCCCCAAACACACAAAAATTTCCGTAATCCCTCATGCTGCCCACTGCCTGAAACTCAGGACCCTTACCTTGCAAACAGGGACCCCTAAGCAATCTTCAGAGCGAGGGTGCCCAGATGTCCCCGCTTACTGGGTCCATTCTGGTTTGCACCTGCTGCCCTGGGGAATTCACCACCCTCAAATGTGTCCTGCATTGGGCAACGAATTACACGGTCACCTTCTCCTAGACCAACTGTCCCTGTTCCGAAAGAGTTGAACCTCTCCCCGCTGTGCTCCCACACCTTCCTGGGCTTTATAACACTGTATGGTGTCACCCACAGGTGCTCCATCCATTAGCCAAGGCTGCTGGTTGAACGAGTGAATGAATAAATAAATGTCATGACCTTGTTTTAAAAAAGATAAGGGCAGCTCCCTTTCCAGAGCATGTCCCCTCCCGTAGTTTATGTCCTCTGAGGGGCTCTGCCAGCTAGCCACGGGCTTGGCCATGGGCGTGACCGCAGGGCCGGGTAGCCAGACACCCTGAGGGCGGTGGAGACGGACCAGGAAGGGGCCCACGGGAAAGGCAGACTGCGGGCTGGGCCTGCCTGAGGAGGCGGAAGGAGCGGAGGGGACGGGTGGGGATAGAGGCAGGAGGAGATCAGAGAGGGGTGGGGGGAGACAAGAAAAGGAAGAAGGGGGGGTCCCAGGAGAAAGGGAGGGATGGGGGAGCCCGAGGAGGAGGCGAGGAGGCAGTGACCGCCCCAGAGCAAGGCTCTGCCCTCTCCTTGCTCACACTGCTATTTCGGGGATGCTAACTTCTTGGCTATTTGGGGAAACTCTGCAAGCATATTCACCTGTCTCCAATGTCTTGGGCCTCACGGGCCTGTGATTACGGAATCAGGTCACATTCCCCTTAACCACTCAAATTAGAATAGGACCAAGCTCTGCTGCCTTGATGTTGGAAACACCCCCCTGAAGGAATCCCGAAGCCCTATTTCTGCAGGTCCTCACGGTGCGGGTCGCGGGCAGGTGCAGAGGGCAGCATTGGTCCCGGCTGCACACTGGGACCCCTCTTCCCTCTGCTCCTTGCTGCCTCTGGCACCGGGGACAGGCGCTGGGCCCCGTCCTGCAGGGCTCACCATTGCAGAGCCCCCCACCCCTGCTCCCACGGCCCCCGGTCTTCGGGACAGGAACTCTGTTTCCCCTTCACTCCTCAGGCCCTTTTGTCATTTTCCTCCATCCCCCCCACCCCCCTCGCATATCTCCTTATGGCAAATGGTCCTCTTCTTGCTCTGATGTGGACCCAGTCGTTGGGTTTAGACCCTATTTCCAATTGAGGTCACATTCACAGACACCAAGGGTTTGGACCTGGATGGATCTTTGTTTTTGAGGCCACAGTTCAGCCCACTGTGGAGTCCTCACTTCCTGTTTCAGGACCGGCACTTTCCAGGAAGAAGGGCCATGGATTCTAGCCCCCCTGCCAGTGCGGTCCTGCTCTCTGACTCCCACAGGTCGTTGAACAACACGGCGCACACTGGTCCAATACTGAGGGATGGTGGTGCTCGGACCATTAGGACGGTGGCACACGCCATCACCCGAGGGCCACGAGGCACCAGATGCTCGTGCAGGAGACACAGCGGGGCCAGCAGACGTCACAGCCTCTCCCTGGCCATCACAGCTGAGCTGGAGCCGGGGAGGGGGCGCCGGAGGTTCTGGGAAGATTCGAGGCATCTGTAGGAGGACGTGAGCTCCCCAAGGTTACAGTCAGATGACAACCAGGTGCCCATAGCAGAATCAGAAGACCCTGGAGCGGTCTCATAGCCAGCTTTTCCTAAATTGTGCCTCCTTGGGAACGACAGGGCTGCCTTAGGCCTTACACAGGGGCAGGGCGAGGGGACCCTTAGTTCCTTGGCCAAATCAGTGGAGAGCTTGCTGGGTCAAGGAGACAGATGCATTTCCTACTGAAGAGCATCTCCACACCTCAAGCCAAGGGCTGCAAACTCAGCCCTCTGCATGGTGAGAGAGGGGAGCGCAGGCGGGAGAGGGGAGTGCAGGGGGAGGAGGGGAGTGCATTGGGCCGGGTGGGGACACCGGGTGCAGGCTCTGTGCATGGAGTAAGTGGTGGTAGGGCGAGCACTTCTGACCAAATGCCAGGGGCTGCTGCGGCCGAGCCCTTATGTTGACATAGGGCCAAGTACTCGGATACCAGGGACACCTTTCCCACAGAGCACATGGGTAAACTGAGCCCAGAGGAAGAGCACATGGCGGCGTCCCAGCCAGCCCGTGTCCCCTGCAACACATAGCACTCGGTGATGTCCAGGGCTCTGTGCACCTGCTGGCCCCAAATATTGAGGTGCTGGGAACCAGGGAGAGCTGGGCCGTGGGCTGACATCCCTCTTCTGTGTGCTGATGAGTACGAACGGCTTGTGCCGAGCAGAATAGACCATATTCGTGTCCCAGTCCCCACACTGGAGACTGAGGTTCGGATCCAGCTCAGGCTTCCTTTTTATTAGTCACGTGACCTTGAGGAGGCTTCAAAACCTCTTTGAACCTCTGCCTCCGTGTTTCAGTTATTCGTGGTGGGGTCACAACCCATCCCAAAGCATCTTCAGCCAGCGACGATCACTAAATTTGCTCAGAGAGGCGGTGACTAGCTCTCACTGAGAGCTCTCAGTGGCCCCAGGCCGGTGGTGGCTGGGCCTGGGGTCCCCGGGAAGTCTTCTTCACCCACGTGTCGGGCGCCGGAGCTGGGGAAGACTTGCTGATGGGCAGGACCCCGGGGTCTCCACGCACCCTCCCCAGGGCGCCAACTCCTGGCATGGCGGCCCAAAGCTCCCAGAGCCTGTGTCCCAAGTGAGACCAGCAGAAGCCGCGTGGCCTTCTCTAACCAGCCCCGAGGGCACTTGCACCTCATTTCATTCATGGAGGGGCCACAGAGCCCCCCCTTCCCCCAGGCTCAAGGGAGGCACCGTGGACTCACCCCCTGATGGGGTGAATTTGGGGACGCATTTACAACCATGACACCATCCAGTCAACGGGGCTAATAATACCACTTCACACAGAAGAGGGGCACCCCTGTGTACTTAGCCAGGTTTTTCCTGATGCCGTTTTGGTTATCCTGGTGTTTTGGACGTCATGCCCCATGCTGGAAGGAACCTCTTTGTGCACCGTCCTCGCTCTCTGTCCTCTGCCGCTTCCCCGGGAGGGGGCCCTAGAAGGGAGGTCGCAGGATCAGAGGGCAGGGACTGTAATCCACTCTTCACTTTTCATTTTAAATTACATTGCTGATAGAAATCACGTAATTAACAGTTAAACTTTATTGTCTTTCACATACTTGAAGACATCCCGAGAAGACAGCAAGTCAGATAAAAATATACTGCTTTAATAAGATATGCTGTTTTAAATATCTTTGAGAAGACTCCCAGGCTGAGCCACACTTTCCACACCTTGGCTGCGTGTGTATGCGGGCTGAGTGGGTATTTTGGGGCCTGCTTGCATTTCACCTTCACAATGCATAATCATAACGTTTTTGCTGAAGGGCAGATGGGCTCACAGCTCTGGAAACAGCTCCTGTGCTCTGCAGAAGGTTACCCTTTGTGATGTCCTGGCGTGTCCTCAGTTGGGGCAGGACCAAACAGCGAGGCCACAAGGGGGCCTGGTTGGGCAGGGGGCTGCCTGCGGTGCAGGCCCACGCTCCTTCCAAGTGGCATTTCTCAGCCTTTTAGGAACATCAGCCCGTGTCCTGTCCCGGGCTTTCTCACTCCAGCTTCTGGATGTCCCCGTGGCCGTGCTGTTTTGTGCAGAGTATTATGTGAGACATACAGGCATATGAACAAGATGACTTTGGGCTCCGTCTTCCCTTCTTAAGGACTGGACTGCTCAACTGGATGTGCGGAATCTCTGTTCTCTGCTAGTAAGTCCTGGACCCCCTTGACCAAGACCACGAAGAGGTCTGGAGATGTGGCTATTATTCGAATGATTATCATTAGCGTAAACCTCTGCTAGGCCTAAATTGTGTAGATTATTCCTTTTAGAATTGAATTCTTTTTGCCATCTAGACACATGGGCTTTGAAAGGGCTGGGTACTTTCTCTTTTAAGTTTCTGCAAGGTTCGTGGGAAAGTTGAAATGTCAGAACATGTCTTTCTTTGGTTATGAACTTAGCCAGTGACCTTGGGAGGGACTTGCCACTTGGTTAAACCCTTTCAGAGCAATGTGGTTCAGAGGAGCCAGCCCTGAACTTGAGCATTAAGAGAGCAGAGTCTTAGCTCTGGTCCTGCCATTATCTGGGGGTGGCTTTGGGCAATGGGCGTCTCCTTTGACGTCTTTAGATGCCCCACTTGAGACGTGCGGAGCTGAACTTGGCCAACCCCGACAGATACCACAGCTTTAAAATTTGATGACACGTGACCACTGTTCCTGAGGGTCTTACTCCAAGATCCCTTGGTTTTAGGATTCCTTCCGTCCTTCTGCTGTTTCCAGATACAAATGGGGGCTTGGGAGCACATCTTGTGTTCTTGGCTGAATGGGTTTAAAACGGCAGGGAGATTGTCTTAGGCTGGGGTCTTCCAAAAGTGCACGGTTAGACAAGGACTTGACGACAGGTGGTTTACTTAGAAGGCTGAATGGGAAGACAGAGAAGAGAAGGAGATCAAGACGAGGGTGTGGACATGTCCATCCCACTAGACACTTCCTGGAGAGCTATCTCAGAGTCAGCCCCCGACGGTGGGACAGCTGGGGTATTTGCTGTGGGCATAGCAATCACGTCCAGCTTGCATTCTGCACAAGCCAAGGAGACCCCTCGGGGGAGCACTGCGGACATGCATGCTGCAGGGGGCGTGCGCAGGGGGGGCTGGGGCAGGGGTCCTCCGGTCTGCCGTGGCTGACCCTGCATGGCTATTCTGATGCCCGCTCACCGCGTCCGAGTGTGGAGGAACCGTAGCTTGTACATCTACGTGTCTTAATCAAGCTTTAGAGTGTTTCGACGTTCCCGTCTGCGTGGTAGGAAGAGGCTGCACTGAATTAGAAGGGAACATCTCATTGGGCAGACGCTGGAGGCACGGAAAGGACCCATGACTGTGTTGAAATCATATGATGCCGGATGAACTTATGGAGTGTGGGCCGAGCCTGTGGGGGGAACAATGACAGGGCCCCTGGGAGGAAGAAGTTCAGTGTGGAGATAAGGACACTGCGGAACTTGGATGCCCAAGAGCACGGGCATTGAGGAAATGAGGATGTCCGGATGGCTTCCCACTGACGCGCTCCTGGCCAGGGCAGATTACAGTTTATATTCCCAGAGTCCCCTTTTCTCCCTCATCCCGCCTGCACCGTCGTTGTGGGGAAGGAGCTCGTCGAGGGCAACAAAGGGGAGCCAACACCATGCACTTTGCTGAGCATCTGTGAGCATCCACGGGGTGCACAGGCACTCAGTGTCCAGGGCCTCAAAGAGTGGGGCCGCCCCATCCCTGCGGACGGACAGCGAGAGTGACCTGCAGGGGGACGTGGGTGGGAAGTAAAGCCTGGAGAGAGGGGCGCATGGGGTGCTGAACCAGGACGGTTCCTGGGACATTTCAGTACCATTAATTTCTTGTCTTTTCTTATATACTTAAGCCCTGAGTTAGGATGAAATCATAAGCAGCTCTCGAGTGGGGCTTGGGAACCAAGGCCACATTTCCGTGCTCCTATTTATTTCTCCTTCCACACTTGGTGCTTCCCAGACAAGCGTCCAGACTGGCAGGTGGGCGTGGCAGGAGCTGATGCTATTGGTGGCCCTCGGTGGCCCCCGGAACAGGGCAGTGTTCGGGGAGGAAGTGGCGGGTTCTTGACCTGTTGCCTCCAGCTCCGAAGCGGGCTGGCAGCTTGAGCCAGAACCAGCTTCTAGAAATGTGCTTTCCTGGGCACAGCTCCCAGCGGTGGGTCTGCAAAGCCCTGCGGGCCGGGCCCGGTGGGCGTCCTCTGCGCGTCGTAATAGATTAACTGCAGGTGCTGAGCCCTGTCCTGGCTGCCGCCTGCGTGCTGCCACGGGGTGCTCCCGGGGGGCTGAGCTGAGCACTCCTGCAGGCCGAAGAGCAGAGCCCCGGGCACGTTTCAGCGCAGTGGGGCCAAAGCAAACACTGGGCGTCTCCACCGAGCACATTCCTGAGCTCATTAAACTGGGTGAAGTGAGCCCAACCGGATGGAGGCTGGGGAGGACACAGAGGTCGCAGCCCCGGAACATGACCGGGCAGGGCGGCCTCGTCTGGAGAAGCGCTGGCCCGTGTCCTGCTCCTTCCCCACCTGTCCTGATCCGGTCCCTTCCACGGCCAGTCTGACACGCAACCGCGGGGCCCGTCCGTCTGTGCCAGGCCCGGGGGCCGCCATCAGCACCGCTCGCAAGGACTTCGCCCGGTGGCAGGCAGACAGGCTGCCTAGAACCATTCAGTCGGCAGGAAGGGATTATGTGAGATGCAAAGTGGATGTGACAGCCTGCCCGGCCGGAGGAGGGGGAAGGATGGGGGTTTCGTAACCCGCGAGGGCCAGGCGAGGCCAGAGGCTGTGCAGAACCCCGGGTGGGGTCCGCAGGGGAACTGTTTGGACAGGTGGTGGTGAAACATGGGCAGGGTGTGGTCCGGCTTCTCGGCGGTTACCCCGCCGCCCCGTCAAGCCTGCCTCCTTGGCCATGACCGTCCCCTGGCTCCCGTGCTCATGAGCAGTAAGTGGCTTCCAAAGGCATGCGTGACCTGGAATCTTTGTGAGAGGTGTTGACAGTTACGGCCACTCACTCGCTTGTGCACCTGGACAGGCCGGGTGACGTAGGAGAAACCAAATGGGGACCCACATCTGGGATGGAGTTCTGCCCAGCTGTGAGGCCTTGGACGGGGATTTAGTGGGCAAGATGGGTGGGAGTGAGTTTTGGAGCATCGGGGACGAAGTCAGAGGAGAAAGGCTTGGGGGGACATCAGAGGGCCGTGTTTGCAGCCCCTGGCGAGCTTTTCCCTTTGGCTTAGCCGTGACCACAGTTGAGTATAAACAGTCTCCCCTTGTCCTCGTGGTGGGTCAGTATCCCCACGAGCGTCTCGTCTCCCTGAGCCCAGAGGCTGAGCTCATCCCTCTCTCCCCAGCATCCAGAGCAGTCCCAGCAATACATGGTCTCGTCAATGCCTGTTGGATGAATGCAATCAGAATGAAAAAGCCCCGTGCAAATGAATTCAGTGGAAAGATTATAAGAAATTTTAATGAGCATTTAAGCAATCTATGTTATTTAAATGCCCAAACATGAACATCCTTTAGACCAGGGATGCAAGATGAGAGGAGAGGGGTCTTTGAAATGTAGCTCTTAGTGCTGCCAGGGGGCTGGCTTTCAGACTGGGCACAGAGCGGAGCAGGGAGCGGTCGTTGGACACTCTCCAGGTTTGAGGACCTGCGTTTCCAAGCTCCTGTCAGTGTCTACGTGGACGGAGGCCCACGATGTGAAGACAAGGATGGCAGGAGCCCTGAAATAGGACACTTGCTTCCATGTCCCTTCTGTGACAATTTGGGTCCTTGGGAGGCGGTGACTGGGCCCCGCAGGTCAGGAGTTGGTCGGTTACCAGAGTCCCCCTCCTCCCGCTGCTTGGCCCTCCTGTGCCCTGTGTTAAAACACCTGCTTTCTCGTCTGCATCGTGTGTTCTGATCCAGGGCTGAGGATAGGAGAGCTGCATCCTTGGGATCTGGGCTGAGTTTCAACCTGGGCTCTGGTTTCCCACGGGCAAGACAAGGAGGTTGGAACAAGTGTACGGCCGCTTCCCCAAGACGGTGGCCTTAGGGACCCTGACCTATCTCAGGGTGGGGTCTTCCCTCCTCCCACACACCCAGACTCCCTGAGTCCTGGGACTGGGACCCACTGGCCAGAGTCCCTGATTCCACTGTTTTCCTGAGCCTCGGACCCTTGGCGCTTGCCCTTCAAGAGTCAGGGGCCTGCACTGTATCATCTGCTGGTGCCGAACAAGGAGCTGGTTTCCAAAGCCCCGTGGGTAATTGGCGCCTTCTCTATAGGACATGGATGGAAGAGTAGCTGGTCCATGGGACTGGACTGGCCTGACCCTGGGGAAGCCATCCAAGTGGACCGGCGATGCATCGTTTGGAAACTTAGCTGAACTAGCTGTCACCTGGGTCAAGGCCACTTGTGACTGCATTACCTTGTTAGTAACGTCAGCTACGCATCTGCTGAATTCGGTGTGCGTAGGGTGATCGGTTCACCTTCGCCCTGGGAGGTAGGACTGTCAGGATCGTCACAGCCTCCGTGCGGACGTGGAAGGGGAGGCTCTCAGCGGCCGGGGGACTTACACAGAGCCAGTGAATGTCCGGGTCAGGATTCACACCCAGGCCATGCTCTTCGAGTTACCCCGTTCGTTCACCTGTTCACTCTGCAGAGTGATACTTGGAGGCAGCTGTTACGACCCATTTTGCAGAAGCAGCAGCTACGATCCAGTTTACAAGCCCTGCGGAAGGCTGCATGCCCAGGATTGGACCGGGTCTAAGCAAAGCTCTTCCCATCACTCTCGGCTCGCCATCCTGGGACTTCAGCGGTACTAGCCGTTTTAGGGCTCAGGTACCAAGGCTCAGAGGGATTCATTCAGTGATTAGCCAACCAGGAGGTGAGTAGCAGCACGTGGGATCTGGAGTGGACGGAGGGTCTTCACACAACGCAGCACTCCGTACAAATCCGTTCCTGAACTCTGGGCCATTACCCTTTGAATTCATGCTGATGGAGAGAATCGTGTTCAGGTCTCTACAATGAAAGCCATGTATGTCCCTGGTTTTTGGTTTCCGAAAACTCCATGCCTGGATCCGTGTGGAAGGTCAAAGTCCAGAGGGAGGAATCCGACATGGTGGGGCGGTGAGATCTCCCCACCCCCCATCCTGTCAAGGCCACAGTGGACACACCCAGCAGGAGCAGATCTGTGGCTGACGGGCCCTGGCCTGGGGCCAGCACCTCGGGGGGACCAATCCCAGCCGGAGGAGGAGACTCTGGGCCGGGGCTTTATGAATGGCTAGTGGGTGTGGTGGAGAAGCAGAGTCCCGGGAGGAGCACAACGTGCTGGGCCGGCCTCAGACCTGTAGGAGCTTTTGGGTAAAGACTTTGCTAACTTTGGTTTCTTTATTAATTTTAACATTTACAATTAATTTAAAATGTTAATCGCTTCTTCTTCTTCTTTTTTTTAATGTGAACAATCTAGTACTTTGCACAGCTCTGCGGGGCTGCCCACCTCAGTGTCCGTGTGCAGGAACGCGAATGGCCCACCAGATGTCCAGAGGAGAGACTGGGGCGGGGGCAGAGCAGAAATGCGCAGAGAGGCCCGGGGGTGAGGGAGGAGCAGCAGGGAAGGTCCAGCGGCATTTCAGCTGGGAAACCAGACGTCCTGCAAACTTCGTCAAAACCTCTTCGTCCGCCAGTCACATCCCCTTATCACTTTTCCAGCCAGCTTTGTGACTCTAAGTGTTGGACGGAGAACTGATAAGGGTAGGTGATTGACACCTGCCTCCGGAAGCCCTAGGGTCACGCGCCCCGGAGGCCCCCCGACGCCACGATTCCATGATTCCCCGGGCAGCTTCTGGGTTTTGTGCTCAGTGAGGTCCTCCCTTGGCTTATTGGAAACGTGCTCTGTGCATCTGGGGCTGGGGGCTCTGCCTGAGAGCCGCGGGCAGGGGTGGGGGGGTGCTCACCGCCGAGACTCCCTCCTAGTAGTTGGGAAGTGAACAAAGAGGCTAACGGGCTTTGGAATTTTAGGCAATCTTACTTTAAAAAAAAAAAAAAAAAGGAGAGAAGGAATTTCCATGTGATCCGAGTGAAAGTCCCATCCCAGATCTTTCCCTCAGCAGATGACAGACACCACACTCCACTTATAGGGACCATATGTTAAGACAGAACGTTCCGGGGCACTCGCTAAACTTTTCTTTCTGCTACCTTAAAAGTGGTTGTTTATTATGTTGCTGGTTCAGATTGATCTTTTAGATTCATCATTGATTATCTTAAAGCAAATTCAGTGTGTCTCCGCTGACTTGGCAAATGGCGGTGACCTAGAAGCGAGTCTAACCACACCCATGTGGACAGACTAACCCCCAGACTCATACCCCGGCGAGCACAAGTGCTTCTACCTGCTGGCCTGTGCGTGCGGATCACACGCAACGGATCGCGTGGCAATCCAACAGGTATTGGTTTTTTGTTTTGTTTTTGCTGCAGTTACGTGTTAGGGTTTTCCTTAAAGCACAGATGGAGTTTTAAAGTTACCTGGAGATGCTCCAGTGTAACGGACTCTCAATCCGAGCTGCACGTTGGAAACATCTGGGATGCTGACTGATCCAGATGTGGCCCCGGTTCCATCAGAGTCTCCGGGGCGTGTCCTGGGCCCGAGGAGGCTGGGAACACGCCTGCAGAAGGTGAACCGAGGCCCGAGCGTTCGCGCGGGGGCCTCCTGGCTCCGAGGCCGTGCAGGCCGCCCTGGCTGTCCCATGTGGATGCTGAAGTAGTTGGTCCCCGGGGGCACGCTACGCCCGGGTGACCCAGCGTCCGGCTGTGATCCCACCTGACAAGTCGGGGAGTCCCACCACCCAGCCTCCAGCCCTGGCTGAGTCCCTCCTGCGGGACCCTAAGTATGCCTGTTTCCTTTGAAGTGACATGGATGCTGGGGCCACAGGGGACCCACTGTCTCCTCGGGCCCTCGTGCTCTAGGAGGAGGCCAAGCCCCCATTCTCTCACACATGAAGCTGAGTCAGCCCCCGAGGTCTCTGCCCGGGTCCAGGCAGCCGGGCGGTGAGCAGGCCGAGGGTGCTGGGAGGAGCAGAGGGTCAGCGGAGGCGGTGTCTCCTCCTCTGGATGGAGCGAGGCCAGTGAGGGGCTGGCCAGACAGTACGCGGCCATGTCCTGGAAGGCGGAGAGCCCCCCGTCCCCTGGGGTGCCATCTGATGCTGCTGGCAGCCGGTGCTCAGAAGGACAGCAAGCACAGGGCACACTTCATTGCAGTCCATTCTCCAAAGCTCTGCTTCCTTTCCACACCTCCCCCAGCTCTGTCTTTGTGCAGTGACTGTGTTTCCAATTTGGGGTTTTTTTTTTTTTTTTTGGATTGGTCCAAGGACATACATAAGGAAAGATAGAAAAATACCTTGTATTATCCTTGGGTGAAAGAATATTAATGACTAAAAGTGCAGCTCACATTTATTTAGGCTTACTGGGAAATTCTGTGCCAAATCCTTTACCTTTACATTTTAATAGCTTTTAAATTTATTTTTGAATTAAATCATTTAATCGCTATACTGAGAGTCAGCTGGGTACTGCTATCATCCTTCTCCGGTGTATAGTTGGGGATCCTGGGGTCCAGAGAGGTTAAGTAACAAGCCCCAGATCACACCATAGGGAGCAAGGTCGGGATTTGAACCCAGGTCTGCTGGATCCTGCTCACCCACCACCCTGTACGACCCTGAGCAGACCTTGGGTATGCAGCCGAGTCGGGCCAGGGAGGGTATGAATCTTTTCATCTATAAAACATCAGTTGATGCCCCCAACCCTTCTGAGAGGCACATTTTGCATTTGGGGACACTGGGATCCGGAGCAGTTTACCAGCCCAGTACCGAGGCTGGGGAGGGGAAGGGTGGGGACTGGGGGCGCTTGGTAGGCTTTCGGCTCCATTCACTCCCGAAGCCCCAGCCCCTGGCATGATGCCCGGCACGTGGTGGGCTCACAGTCAACGCTTGCTGACGTGCACACAGGGTCAACCCACATGCCCCCCGCCCCAGCCCAAGGCAGGCTTTAGAGATTCAGGCTTGGGAACTCCCTCCCTCCCCAGGAAGAGGAGCTGAGGGCCTGTTATGGACGAGTCCCATCCTGTGGACCGCTGCCCCAAGTGTGTTTTCCTTCCACACCCAGACTCTGCCAATGACTGCCCAGTAAGTGCCTCGTGGTCAGTCTCAAAAGCACCCGCGGCCACAGGTAGGGAGGACTCTGGGTGGTGATTCGGGAGATCTGGCTCAAGCCCACGCGGTGGCTCTTGCCTTGGTTCTTCCTTCCCAAAGTGAAGATGTCTGTCCCTCCTGTCACTGCCCCCCCACCCCCGGCCTGGGTGCCTCCCCACGGGGCTCGGTGCCCGGGGTCAGGGACAGGGGAGGCCTCTGCCAATCTGCTGTCTGCAGAGACCCAGCGGGGCATGCAGGTGCCCCCCACTTCCCCGCTCTGCTCCAGGCCACTGCCTGATTGCCCATGAAAAGCAGGCTTACTTCTGGCTGGAAAGGCCTGAGGCAGCGGATTTCGGTGTGAGTAAGCAATTCCAGGGGCATTAAGGGGAATGCAGGCCTGTCTGCAGCTCACAAAGCTGCCTGGGCTAGACTGAAAAGGAGGAGGAAGCCTGGGTTTCCTCAGGGGCCAGGCACGCAGCCCGCAAATTAAATCCCTGCACAAGAATGTCTTCATCTTTATGGATGTAGGAAGAGCCCTGTGCTTCATAAAAGGAATGAGGGACAGCAAAGCCAGGTTCAGGAAATTCCCTTCATCCTGGATGTGGGATCTAAGCAGCTCAGATCTGAGGCCCCTCCCGCCCCCCCAACGCCCCCCCAACCTCCAGGTGAACTTGCTGCATTTGGATTTGGGTGGAGGACCCCCTCCGTTTCCACCATGGCTGATATTCCTGGCTGGGGAGGAGACAGTCTCCTGTTCCTTTGCCATTCATGGATGGTTTGCACATTCTTTGTCTAATTCAGTTGTAACCACTTTTCAGAGGAGGAAGCCAAAGCCCCCAAAAGTCTCTGTCCCCGGCCCAGAGAGCGGCCGGCCAGGCACAGCCAGGCGCTGCTAAACACGCAGTGCTGGGAGGCCCTCCCTGCAGCACTGTGGACCGTCCCCTCCATCCCCGCAGCACCGCGGACCGTCCCCTCCATCGCCGCAGCACCGCGGACCGTCCCCTCCATCCCTGCAGCACCGCGGACCGTCCCCTCCCCGACCCTGCAGCACCGCGGACCGTCCCCTCCATCCCTGCATCACGCCCATCCCCACAGCCCGCCAGGTGC
Source organism: Halichoerus grypus (assembly GCF_964656455.1). Taxonomy (NCBI): domain Eukaryota; kingdom Metazoa; phylum Chordata; class Mammalia; order Carnivora; family Phocidae; genus Halichoerus; species Halichoerus grypus. The sequence goes on from NC_135719.1 coordinate 968,417, forward strand.
TTGTCAGCCCCAGACAGACAGTGTGAACTCTGGAGGGCGGGTCCCCGGGCCCTGCTTGCTGGCCACACAGTGGGTTCACAGGAAACACACCAAGTGGGTCCTGGGCTTTTCCCTCGGGCGCAGGAACAGTGCCAGGGACTCTGATGACCGGAAAAGTCCTCGTCAGGACGACAGCCCACATTTGCATCCTGCTTATCAGCACTTCAGCACCAGGGGCAGTGAGTCCTGCCACCACCCACAGGCCCAGGGCATTAACCCCGCTCGTCGGCCAGGACACTGGCTTCTCAGGGCCCCTGTGGGAACGGTGGGGTGAAGCCTGCAACTCAGGGCTTCCAGTTCCAACCCCACAAGATCACGGAACACTCCTGATCTCGTCTAATCAATAAACAGATCCCCGTACATCTCTTGCTGTCTGCCAGGCAACGTTCTAAGCTGAGGAGCAAACATTAACTTATTTAATCCGTAACACAGCATGAAGGTCAGCCCTGTTCCTCTGGCCAAACGGGGCACACGGGTGTCCAGGAAGCTGAGCTAGGCCAGGCAGCGGGCAAATGGCCGAGCTGGGATTTCTCAGAGGTCCGTGCTCTCACCACGGGGAGGCACGGCCTGTCCTTAGAAGGGATCATTAATATGCCTGTGCCGTGTGCCAGGCACCAGGCCTCAGGCGATGTGCTTCCGAAGCACCTGCTCCATCCCTCGCTGTGACCCGGTGAGCGCAGGAGCTGAACGTGGCCCCGGGTCTGTCCGATTGCAGAGCTGGAGCCCCGAGCTGGCTTCCTGCTCACTGTGTGGTGGTCCCCGGGGCTGTGTCCACACCCACAGGTCACACCCTTAGCGGTGACTTGGTTGTGCTGGGTGTGAGGCTTGGGGTTGGGGCTGGATCCTCTGTGCAGCTGAGTTTCTAAATGAGTAGAATTTCAGTGGAGCCCCTAATTTGGGGGCACAGCCTGGGGCTTTGGGGGTGGCTGGAGGAGGGGCGCCGGCAGCCCCTGCAGGCAGGGCTCTGGGCTCCGGCGCCAGGAGGCCAGGCACTCAGGTGAGTGGGGGGAGCTTGGGTGGGACCCCTGTTCCCTGGGCCAGGAGCAGGGCTGGCTCATAGCTCCTGCTTGGTTAACCTCTCTGCTGTCACCAGCTTGAAATTTTTAATTTTTTAACACAGGGCCCCACGGTTTTATTTTTCACTGGGCCCCACAAACTGTGTAGCAAGCACTCCCCTCCCCCGCCCCGAGGGAGGCCCCCCCACCAGACCCCTTGTGGGGATCAGATGTGTGATGTCCCGGTGCCAAGCACATCTCTGCACCCAGGTTGACGTCGCTGGGCAGACGCCAAACCCAGAGGCTGGTCACTGAGGACACCTGGCATTGGCCAGGGAGAGGCTCTGGAGCCGTGAGAGCACATGGTGGGGAGGGCAGATGCGTGGCACGTGGCCAGGGAGCTGTGGCCACGGTGCAGTCCCCCAGCCCCAGGCCGGCCACACTCAGGTCGCATCTCACTGCCCTAGCCTGGTCCCTGTGTCTCCGCTCTTGCAACCTCCGGCTGCTTCTCTACGGTTCCCGGGGTTCAGGGCCCGTCTTTAATCAGGGCAAGAGCATGGAGTCTGAAGCCTTGGTGAAAACACAGCTGAGGGTCCCCGTCCGGCTGCGGACCAGAGCCCAGAACCGCCGAAGCCTAGGGGCCAGGCCCAGTTCATAAAGGGAAACGAAAATCACAGTTTGATGACTCAGACATTCCACAACTGGACGTTTGAAAAGAAGCTCTTCCACAAAGAGAGTGGGTTATTTAACAAATGACATTGCTGCACGAAGAAAATAAAACGAGAGACACAACTCTGCCATGTGCAAAAGTGAATTCTTTGTGGGTTAAAAATCCAAATGAGAAGAAGCATACAAATACTAAAAGTAAAAACAGAAGTTTGTTTTTTGTTTTTTTTTTAAACAACCTTGGGATATGGTTGGCCTTCTTAAGCAAGGAAAGATATACCTAGTTGCCATAAAAAAATGATCGGATTTAACTATGTAAAGATCTAAAACTAGATGCGGCCGAAGGCAGCACGAAGTGGAGGAAGCAGGGGGCTGGGACGGGGGTCCAACAGAACTGTCGGGGGACGGAGATGGTCCATCCCGAGCTGTCCGGGAAGGCTGCCGCCAGCCATGGGCAGCGATCGGGCACTTCACGAAGCTGGTCTGCCTGAGGAAATGCATCTGAAATTAAATTAAATTAAAATTAATTTATATATATAGCCATAGGTGGTGGGTGGTTGTCATGATGACCAGCTCAGGCCTGAGAGGAAACACTTAAAACTTACATGACCTTGGACAAAGGGCACTGCTCCTAAAAAGCAAACTCCTCCAAGATGATAAGAAAAAGATGAACAGCTCAGAAGGGGGGGAAAAGAATACAGGACATAAGGAAGTGGAGGGGGAGGGGCAGAGGGAGAGGGAGAAGCAGGCTCCCCGCTGAGTAACGAGCCCGATGTGGGGCTCGATCCCAGGACCCCGGGACCATGACCTGAAATCAACAGTCAGACGCTCAACTGACTGAGCCCCCCAGGCGCCCAGGGAAAAGATTTCTAAAGTGAAAACGTAAGTGGAGAGCAGACACGTGCTTAAGCCCGCGAGTCGTCAGGGAAATGTCCATCGAGGTGGTGAAGTGCCCATGTTTGCACGTCGCGTCGACAAAACTCGAGATCGGGAACCCCCAGGGCTGTCAAGGGTGTGGAGAAATGGGAAGTCTTGTGTTACTGATAGGAGTGTCAATTGCTCTAGGTTTTGTGGGAAATTATCTGCCACGATTGAAGTCGGGTGCGCCCCGATGCACACGACCCCCTCGCAGGACTGCGTCTCAGAACGAATGCACCGGGATCTAGGGACGGCTGTGGGAACAGGTGCTCGCATTGCTCTCTGTCACAGCCCCAGCCTGGAGACAACCCCGGTGTTCATCAGGACGGGCACTGGGGGAAGGGGCCGGTCAGTCTCTCTCCTTTAAAAAGTTCCCCAGGTGGTGCTGAGACCGGGTTTGGGGCCCACAGAACGAGCTGAGCCGTAACCGAGCGCCTCATGCCCTATCAAACGTTTAGGTGGTTTTCAGCTTCTTGCTGTTTTGAAGAATCTTTTTGTGGTGAAATCCTAGAGCACATCTTTCACATTTTCCTTAGGAATCAATCCTCCAAGTCAGAATGGTTGGCTGTAAGGGCATGTACATTTTTGAAAGCTTTTTATAAGCGTTGCTAATTTAGCCTCCTTCTGACCTATTTCGGCGGATGATTTGGTTTGCTCATTGTACTAACTCCTTCTGCATAACTAAGCATTGTAAGTTTTGGTGGCTTCAATCACAACCACTATTTATTTGTTCACAAAGCTGCCATGTGGTGGGCGGGGGGATGGAGCCCGTCTCTGTTCCAGCCCGGCGGTGGGGGGACCAGAGGATCCACTTTCAAGATGTGTCCCCCCATGTTGGTGCTTGTTGCCGGCTGGGGGCTCACCGGGAGCACCCCTCATGCAGGCGCCCTCGTGGGCATGGTGGCTGGGCCCCCGTGGCCGGTGTGGGAGACGTGCCAGGAAGTCTCAACTTCTACATCCTGGCTTTGGGGTCATGGGATGTGACCCCACCACAGTCACAGACCAGGTTGAAAGAGGAACAAACACGGGCCCCATTTCATTTTGGGAGGAACGTCCACGTGACCGAGTGAGAAGGTCACGCGGGAAGGAATCATCCTTGGAAAATATAACCCAATACATAATGTCTTGGCAGCCAGTTTGATGACTTTCCTAGAGCCTGACCGCTGACATTACTTCTCCAGTTACAAGAGGTTTGAGGTATGAAAATCTAAGCCCGTGCCGGAGTTTCATCCTTTTAACATGACCTTAAGAACGTTAGCACTGCTGAGCTGGGCGAGGCGCCCTCTCTCCGGTGCCTCCCGGCGCTCTGGCGCAGAGACGGGGACATTTGCCTCCCACGTGGGGCTTCACCCGGGGGTGTGGGGCGTCTACAGGGCTCGGTGGAAAAGTTCATTGTATTTCCTGTACAGTATGTAATTCGGAGGAGTAAAATAAGATAAAAATGTCAGAGAAAATACGAAAGATTGGATTTGTATAAAAGTTAGAAATAAAATGTTTTTGGGTTTCTTAGTGAGAAACTTACTTGCGTTTGCTTCCAACTGTATTTTCAATAACCGGGTTTTATACCTGAAACGGCATGTGAAATCTCGGATCAGGCTTTTTAATCTCAGTATACTGACTGGAAACATGCCCACCCCCCCCCCACCAAATGATAAAGAAAATTAAGAGCCATTTCAGTATTTGAAATGATGCATGATGCATCCTTTCTTTTTTTTCTTTTCTTTTTCTGGCATTTGTGATGTTGAATTTTTTTCTTTGTTGTTGTTAATGTGAATGGATTTTGAATCCAGCCAAACTTCTCTATATCAGGTTTTTGGAAATAATCAAGGAAGCTCTAGTTTGCAAGTGTGCAGAGCGACCACCGGCTGAAGGCAGGGAGACCGCAGAGGGGCACGCTGTCTGCACGCAAGCAGATTCGGGATGGCTGCGTGGGCCGCGGTCACGTGTCTGAGAAAGGCCCAGCAGAGGGCGGGGGGCACCTCCAGGCAGCACTTGGGGCCTGCAGCCCGGGGACACTCCAGTCCCCCAGTCCCGTCTGTCCAACATCCTGTGGCCTGCAAGGGTCCCGGCACTCGGCTGGGAAAGCTCTACCTCCCCACGGTGCAATCAACAAACATGTGCTGGAAACTCCGTTGGGTCCTGGAGAGAAGCTCCCTGCTGGGGACATGGGATGTGCAAAGTCAAGGTCTTCCCCTCCGGGGGCAGAAAAGGGGGATGGCTCCTAGTCAAACCCCTCGTGTCCCCGATTCTGAAAGCGCTGTCCAATCTGTTCGTGGGAACCGCTGGGAGCCTGCAGGAGAATGGGTAGGGGCACCGCGTAGCCGCGGGACACTAGCCGGTGCACACTCGAGGCTTTGTTTGGGGGATGGTTCCGGAGGGCAGCGTGCTTTAGTCAAGCCTGTCATGAGGTTCGTCATGCTGAATGAAGGTCACGGACATTTCATAGTGGAGACGTGTCCCATTGTGTGCGGCCTCCGTCTGCAGCCTGGGCACTTCTGCATCGGGAAAACGGGCTCGGGGAAAACCGTGCTTGTCTTCCAGTGAAGGCTCACACGCGCATCCGTCCATCCATTTGGTCAGTCTGGCATTCCATTGCTCCTCTGGCCATTCGTTCAGGAAACACTCAGACATTTGGGAAACACCTACCCGATTGTGTCCTCGCTCGGTGCCGGGGAGAGAGAAATGAGGCAGGGCCCTCCCTGACGTTGAGACTCTCTCCATCTGGGGACAGATGGCGTCACACGCAGCCAGGGACCACACGGTGTGACCATGGCCGTGGAAGAGAGGAGCCCTGGACGGTGTGAGCTCAGAGGAGGGCACATCCTGGAGGCTGGACCAAGGGAACGTGAGGTGGGATGCTCCCTACCTCCAGACCTTTCCGTGCAGGATGCACACGTGCACTCATATGGGTCAGCACCTCTGTGGGACGAACTCAGAGGAGAAGGCCCCATCACTCTGCTGGCACCAGCCCCCTCCCTGCCTCCTCCTTGCCCACGGACACAGGTCAGGCCCCGCCGGCCTTCCTGCCTCCCCCCTACCAGTGATCCCAGCCGGCCTTAGCAGCAGGACCCGCCCGCGCTGGGCCATGCAGCCTCCTCTCTGCTCACAGCTGTGGTCCTGAGCGTGCGCCCCACTCTCCTGCCTCCAGGTGTCAGAACGCTTCCGAGCCAACCAGTGTTTATTAGCACAGCTGGTTTCTGAAGCAGGTGCAACGCGTCGGGGCCTGGACACGAAATGGGTGGCTCTGTTTTCCCAGTCACTGCCCTGGCTGTGTTACGGTGAAGGTCTCTCCCTCTGGGCAGCAGGTGTCCTGGCGACGGCTCAGCCTACTTCCAGAAAGTTCGGTCCCTTGCAATTAGGAAGAACTCGCCTCTCTTCTCTTAAAAATGTTGATCTCACATCTATTTAAAGCTCTTCTCCCCTTTCCCCTGAGAGCAGGTGAGACTGGGAGGGCCAAGGTTTGGGCTGGAGGCTGGAGGCTGGCTGGGGTGAGGGGCAGGGTGCAGTCCGCTCTGACCGCCCCTGCCTCGCCGTCCTGGTGCGGCCCCTGCAGTGCAGGCAGGTGCAGAGAGGGAGGACAGAGGTTCTCTCCACACGCCCGATTGCAGGGGTCCCTTTGCCTGGCTGGCACTGCCGAGCCACCGGCTGCAGCCAGGTGGGATCCGTTGTCCACCCTCCTGGTGGCCTCTCTGCCTCCTGTACCCCTCACGACAGCCCCCGTTACACCCCCTCCCTCCAGAGAGTCCCTCCCAGCCCTGGTCACCTGGGGGTATGTGGAAGTCTGGAGACAAAGCCCGGAGGCTCCCAAAGTCTGGGCTTCTCCTTTGGCTTCCCTGCCCTCAACCTCAGCTCCCCTGGTTGGGCGCTGGACCCCGCCCCAGACCTTGGTCCCCTCCCCCTGGGCTGCTTCAGCTGCCCATTCGCATACAGAACCAGCTGTGCCGTGTGCCTGTGGCCTGGCTTCTCTCTTTTCGGTACCCTGGCCCCCTAGACACTCTGCCCGGGGCTACCAGGTTTAGAGGACCCGCCCCTCCTCCTCTTCGTAGGCTCCACGCCCAAGCCTGACTCGTTGTGACACCAGGAGCTGACGGCCCCTGGAGCAGTATGGACATGCAAGCCCAGGCCACTGTCCATCGTCCTGGCCTCCAGCCCTGTGGCAGGCATGCTTTGGGGCAGAAGCTCCTAATGGGGCGGGGGTGTGCCCAGAATTGGGGTGAGCTGTACTCAGTGCTCAGCTCCAGGCTTTTTCAAACCCATCTGATGCTTGGCCTGCATTCCTGGGCTCTTCTGTGTCACAGACTCATCCTTTGTTCTGTTGTAACTCATCCTCGGTGGCGACCTATAGCACCCCCTGTCCCAAGAGCCCTGCTCTCCTGCTTTTTAATTAGGTCTAAGTGTGATGTGCTTAAGAACAAGTAATGTTCACACCCAATTCTGGATAAGTTTCACATTCGTGTTTTTAAAAAAAATTGTGGTCAAAGCCACCTGAGCTGAGGCATACACTCGACCGATTTTTAAGTGTACGATACGGTATTGCTAAGTGCGTGCACATTGTTGTGGAGAGGGTCTCGAGAACCGTCATCTTGTGTGGCTGATACTCTCTGGTCACTGAACGCCATGGCCCGCTCGCCCCACCCACCGGCCCCCGATTCCATGCTCTGCTTCTGGGGGTCAGCTTTCGATGCCTCGTGGGATCGTGCTCTATGCGTTCTCCTGTGACCTTCTCCTTATTTCCCTGAGCGTAGTGTCCTCGAGGCTCATGCCGTAGCAGCTGACAGGACTTCCTTCCTTGTAAATGGGTAACAGCCCGTTGTGTGTGTACCCCACCTTTTCTTCGTCTCATCATCCACTGACGGACATTCAGGTTGTTTCTACCCTTTGGCTGTTGTGAATAAAACTGCTCTGAACACGGGAGTGCACAAACCTCTTTGAAATCCTGGTTTTTGTTCCTTTGGACAAAATACCCAGACGTGGGGTTAAAGCATCACATAGCAGTTGTGTTTTTCAGTTTTTGAGAAAATGCCATACTGTTTAGTATAGCGGCTGCACCATTTCCGTCCCCACCGCCAGTGCACAGGGTCCTAGTCTCTCCACATCCTCGCCAATACTTGCTATTTCCTGCTTTTTGTGACAATGGTCATCTTAACAGGTGTGAGGTGACATCTCATTGTGGTTCTGATTTGCATTTCCCTGGTGATGAGTCATGTGGAGCATCTTTTCATGTACCTGTTGGCCATCTGGATTTATGTCTTTGGAGAAATGCCTGTTCAAGTCCTTTCCCATTTTTTAATTGGGTTATTTGGTCCTTTTTTTTTTTTTGCTATTGAGTTGTAGGAGTTCCTTACATTCATATTTATACTTCATGGCTGCCTCCCTGAATCCCTTCAGCCTCTAGGGGAAGTGACAGGAGGCGATGGCCAAGTCCCACAGCCGGCACCAGGGGCTGGGACTCTGGTTCCTTTCCTTCCGGTGAGCATGCGGGGGGACCCAGGGGCCAGTCACAGGGTGCAGCAGCAGGTGGGGCCGGCTGTTCTGGCCCGGGGCTCCAGCAGGCATCATTGGGCCTGTGATCAGAAGCAGTGGGTTTTGTACCCCAGAGGCAGGTGCATTGTGCCTGGTGCTGACACGCTGGGAGCTTTGTGGGACGAGGGCATCAGCTGTGGAGGAGGGATGACAGAAGCTGTGATGACACCTTTGATTCCTTGAAAATAAATGCCTACGTAAGAAGGATGTGTGAAATTCTCAGAGGAGCATATGGTTGAAGGTTGGGGAGCAGGGTTGGGGGTGCAGGGTCCAAATTAGAATACACGGCCAGCGAGTATCAGAGGTTTTCTGATGATAGGTTTGGGGAGAAGGAGCAAGGAAGAGATAGCACCCGACAAGGGCGGGTAGAGAGGGGAATTCCTTATCTAGGGGAAGGTAATTATTATTTTTAAAAATACTTTATTTATTTATTTGACAGAGAGAGGGAGCAGGAGAAGAAGCGAGCATGAGCAGGGGGAATGGCAGAGGGAGAGGGAGAAGCAGGCTCCCTGCTGAGCAAAGATCCCGATGTGGGACTCGATCCCAGGACCCTGGGATCATGACCTGAGCTGAAGGCAGATGCTTAACCAAACTGAACCACCCAGGCGCCCCTAGGGGAAGGTAATTATCATGCAGACAATATTTTCCCTATAACATGTATATATGCTGGTTGTAAAAGTACATTGATTCATTGTAGAAACACTGAAGAAGACAATTATAAAGAAGGAAATAAAAATAACCCATAAATTGCATCTCAGAGATAACTGTTATGGACGTTTTGGGGTATATGGGCTCTGGAATCAGATAAAGTTGCATTGGAGTCTGGTTCCAATAATGACTTTCCTCTTTCTTCCCAGAATTTTGCCACAGGGCCCCTGGAAATCCCGTTTCCACGGCGTCGTTGTCTTTACGGTTGGTCTCCCGCTGTTCCTGGGACCCTGTTTGCGAGACACACTTCCCAGCTCCCTTGCCATTCAGTGCGATCCTGTGTCTAGTCTTGACCAGTGAGTTGTGAATGGAAGTGACGTGTGTCATGTCCAGGCTGGAGCTGTAACCTGCCTATGCAAGTCTGCCTAGCGTTTTCTTCCCCTCTATATGGATGAGAGGCAATGCCCAGATGGTGGCTCCTCCATCACCTGGAAAGGACTATGATGAGCAGGCTCCCCTGTGGACCTGGGGTAGCACGTAACAGAAGCAAAAATTAATCATCATTTGTGTTCTCAGAGCCCCAATCCTGTTGGGATTATTTGTTACAGCAGCATAACTTGGTCTGCACTGACTGGTAAGCCAGTTTTTCTAATCCACATCTACTCTCTAGAACTTGGTTCACCTGGAACAAGCGAGTGGCTTGCCTTCCCTCTGCTGACCCTGGGCTGTCTCTCAGCAGCCTCTGCCCCGTTGCTTCGACAGTACTGCCTACTGGACCGCCTCGCCTACATGTCTCAGGGACCTTTCAGATGCTACAGCACATCTCCAGCTCTGCCCATCACCCGCTCACCTCTTGCCCAAGTAAGCAGCATCTCTCAGGCTTTCCCATCTCCGTAAATGGTACCTCCATCACTCTCGCTGATCAGATCAGAAACACGGCCATCATTCCTTCCACCTCTTGTTGACCATGATATCCAATCAACCACCACTCACTAATTCTGGCTCTGTAATATCTCAAATTGTTCACTTCTCCCAGGACTACTTCTGGGTTAAGATCTCTTCGTCTTTCACCTAAAGAGATGACAGTCTCCTTGCTGGCTACTTGCTTATGGCCACGTCCTCCCCAGTTCCTATTCCACTTTGCAGACACACCCATATGCCATGACCCCCCCTGCCCCAGGACCAAGCCCAGATTCCTTAAAACACCATTCAGAAGCCTTCGAGCTCTCACCCTTGCCCCACCACATGCTCATCATTGCCACCCTTCCTGTGCGCTCCAGACAGAGACCCTGGTCCCGGTGCTGCTGTGGGGCATCCCCACCGACATTTCGTGAAGCCTTCCCGCGTAACTGGGGGGGAAGCTCAGCCACCACTGGGAACTGTTGCTTTGTCAAACCACGCCATCTCCTCCACAAACTTTCCCACATCCCAGCATTTGAACAGGACAACAGCCTGTCTGTTGGAAACACTCATCTCTTCTTCCATCCCAAAGCCCAAACCCTGACCCAGTCACGAATCCCAGTCACACCTCCTCATTCACTTAGCAGCTCCTATTCCCTTGTCCACTGGTGATCCCACGTGGTCTTCACAGAGCCCTCCGCTTACTCAGATCTATTGCTGTGCCTCTGTTTCCCCTTCTTGTATGCCATAACCCCAAGGGCAGAAGTTGCCCCTAGTTCAGCCTCTTAAAGCTGTGTCCAGCACGGTGTCCAGCACATACAAAGGACTTAGTGCACTTGTGGAATGTATAATTGAAGAAGAAGAGGTTAACCTTCATGGCTTGTCCTTGATGCCCGCGAGTTGGTGCCTAGTCAGCGTCTGAAAGTGCCCAGTGGCCCCTGATCTCACCGTTAGCTTTGGAATCTAGCCTCTGATTGGCACCACATTTGCCGGCATCCACACGTGGGGATTTTTTGGGAGCTGGGACCACCGCTTAGCAGCAGGGTGGCTTGGGGCAAATGACTTAGCTCCTGTGCCAAAGGTCCTTTCTGTGTAAAATAAGGATGATGATAGTATGTACCTCACAGTGTCTTTGAAAGGCTTCAGTAGCATAAAGCACGTAAGCCCCTTGGCAGTGTGTCTGGCCCGCAGGAGGGGCCCATGTTGGTTTGCAAACTGGCCCCACACACAGAGGGCAAGGACGGACTGAAGAAAGAGGCGGCCCACTCCAGATTGGCAGGGATTTAGTAAGCCAGGGAATTTGCGTACGAGGCTTGTCTCGGGCGACCGCAGGACGAGTGGTCTTTGCGTCCTCCCTCCAGAATCTAAAAAGTTCATAGAGACGCCTTAACTGTGCTCATCGTGCCCGCCATCCAGACGGCCTCAACCCCCCATCACCACATCACGTCTGTGCCCTTGAACACGGCTCCCGCTGTGGGGAGAGCAGGCAGAATGTCCGCTCCGGGGACGGGAGGGGGTGAGGAGCCTTCGGCCATCTGGGTCCGGCTCACGGTCCGTGGGTGATGTGCCCCCGCTGACCTCCCCGCATAGCCCCTCGAATGGTGCCTGTTCGTGTTGTTATTGACCACTGAGTGGTTCGGCGATCTCACCTGCAAACGTTCTCAGTCGCACCCACCAGTTACCGAGCTTGTCCTCCGAGCCAGGGGGACGAAAGAGCGTGGAGCGTCTCCTTGTCCTACAGGGTGGCCTCTAGAGCAGGGCCACCCTCTATATCAATGCCTTGAGTTCCAGGCAGGTGGTGGGACGAGTTCTGGGGCGAGACACAAGCAGAGACTGAGGCTGGGGCAGAACCCCCGGCCCCACGCTGGGCGGGGCTGATGCAGAGTCCCCCTGCCTGGCTGTCTTCTGGGAGCGGCGAGACTCGAGGGTTTCTGCCAATCAAGCTGACGTGCAGCAAGCGGCTCGCTGGTTAGTCTGGGCCATTTCTGGAGTGCCTCTGTAATAGTCTAGCTTCTATGAGTGCAGGGGGAGCTTCACAAATGTCTTTCCTACCCTACAGTGTGTCCCCTGATGTACCTAGAGATACTAATTGGATGCCAAGTGCTCTTTCTCCTGCTGAAGGAAATGTCAGTTTCTAATAATACTCTGTTATTAGGCCACATAAGTTCCTGCCTGGACAAGTCTAAGGCCTCATCACTGGCCTTCCTGCTTCACACTCTCCTCCATGCTCTGTCCTCAACGCTGCCACTTTGGGGTGGCCATTTGTCCACACCGCAGGCCTCCGTGGCTCCCTGAACATGGGCTAGGGACCAGGATGGAGGAAGGAGCGGGGCTGCTGACGTTACCCCCAGTCCCACCCGGGGAATGTGTGCATCCCCTTCCCACAACTTCCAACTCTGCATTTAGAGGTCCTGCCCTTTGGGTGGGGGGAGTGATGCTCCCAGGGGCTGTGACGAGAGTTTCAGTAAAGTTCAGGCTGCTGCTTGGTCCCTCTGGGTTCTTGGCGCTGACAGGGAAGGGAAGAAGTCACCTTCCTGGCCGTGGTAATTGTGGCTAATTGTCAGGTGAGCTCGGGCTGCCCGCATCCAAAGGAGACGGAGAAGATGTTTGCCATGAAAGGATCCACCGAGCCCCTTTAGTAACCCCTGTCCGACTTCGATGGCAAATGGTCCGGTGCTGGAGCCACAACCTGAGAAGGGCTCAGACCACAAGGTCACCCAGAGAGAAACCACTTAGATCAGAGGAGAGGCTCACTCGGGGGGGAGGGTCCCAGACGCTCAGCAGACAACAAGGACCATCAGCAACCTCCACACAAGCTGCAATGGCAAAGCCGTAGCTCAGCCCTTACCTTCTCCATGTAAGTCCCCCCGGAAAACCGTGCAGGAGCCGCTCTCCGGACGTGCACATGGCGACAGGTCTAAGTGGCACAGGGTGGCCTGTGGTGGCCCCGCCAAGGGCCATCCACGTCTCTCCCCCTACAGGGCCAAAGCACAGCCCCGAGGAATGGCCCTTTTCCGGCTCAGCCGCTCTCCTCAGAGACTTTCCTAGGCTGGAGAGAGCCACCTCACCCGATGTCATGCCCCCTCCTGGAGCAGCCTGTGTCTGGTGACTGGGTGACGTGGCGCTAAGATCTGGTCCCTTTGCCCCAAATTGGGAAAACTCTGGAGGCACATCTGAGCTGCAGAACTTCCCGCAGGACTGGCTGGGGTCTTGTTTGCCATCACGGTCCAACTCTTCCTTCTGTCCATCCTCCTTCCTTCCTCCCCAACATGTGACTTCGAGTCTCCACCCCAGCAAATCCCTGCATGTAAGCATCTGTCTGCGAGCCAGCCTCCTGGGAGCTTGACCTGCAAACCCTCCTCCATCCCCCATTTCTTCATGCCGCTGCTTGGAACTCCGTTATGATGGATGGAGCTCCAAGTGGCCCCATGAGGATGAGGGCCACGCCTTAAGTTTGCTGGCGAAGGAGTCTAGCAAACTGGGTCCTGGATGATGGTGGAGCTACCATATTGGCACAGACGGCTTAGATCTGAGCTTCAGTCCTTTAAAAATCACTGTTATTTGGGGTCTCTGTTACTTGCAACTGAACATTAATTCTGGTGCAGATACCTGGGGGAGCGGGCAACGGGAGAGACACACCGGGTCAGGGAGGAGGTGGTGGGAGGCTGCTGGTTCACATGTGGGGTTGACCGGCACACTGACAGTGCTGAGAGCCACGGTGGTGCACGCCCAGAGGAGAGGAGCAGACGAGGAGCGACTGACGGTGCTGAGAGCCACGGTGGTGCATGCCCAGAGGAGAGGAGCAGACGAGGAGCGACTGACGGTGCTGAGAGCCACGGTGGTGCACGCCCAGAGGAGAGGAGCAGACAAGGAGCGACTGAGGCAGGCCAACATTTGCAGGGAGGAAGGGAGAAGGAGACAAGGAGGCCACATTGGAGCAGCGGCTGAGGAGGGAAGCTGGGGGTGCCCCCTGCCCAAACCAGGGCAGGAGAGCCATCCATCCAGCGAAGGTGGCCTGGCGGGTGGGTCCCCATCACGGACTCGACGGGGCCCCAAGCCTTGTGAGAAGGCACCCGAGGCCCGCGGTGGCCATGCTTGCCCCAGGCTTCATGCTCCCCTCATACCAAACGGCCTTAGCCTCTTGAGCGCCCACCGCTCACTGTTCTGGCCTCAGTCCCTTTGCTCAGTGTCCCCTCTGCCAGGAACGCCTTTGGCACCTTCCCGAGCTGACTTCTCCTCACCATCGTGCTCAGCTTTGTTCAGGTTTCTCCAGGAAGCCCTCCCTGACTTCTCCTTCCCCGCCCCGCCTCCCAAGCAGAGTGCCGTGCTCCTCCTTTGAAATCACATCTTCCACAGAGAATCCTGAGCCAGTGGTGGAGAGTGGGACACTCATCTCTGTACCACAGGGAGCGCATGAAACCCACTAGGTGCCCTGCAGACATTTATGGAATAAGTCATCGTTCACTGCAACTTCTGTGGCTTATTTAAATCTCCATCTAGTTAGGAATCCCATAATAAATCCCTTCATTAGGCTGTCTTGTGTATTTATCAATTTTACCTAAAATGCCAAGCTCACCAAAGTTCTTTGCAAGCCATAAGCTCTCTGATGCACTTAGGGGATGTCGCAGGGTTGGGATCAGGGCATGGCCCCTGCTTGTCCTCTCTGGGCTGCTCGCCGAGGCTTCTTCCAAACTGACACCCATCCCTGTCCAGAGACCCACCAACTCCTCCCCATCCCCGTCGCAAGAGCGTTTACGTTCAGTTATCCTCATCCCGCCCCCCCAACCTGCACCTTTGAAACCTCTCCTTGGGAACAGCAGACTCTACCTCCCACTCCAGACAGGTTTCTGTGCTAATCTTAATTTGGAAATAATCACTACAAATTGGATCTCTATTCGGGACCTCCCACGCTTCTCTATTTAACTCCAGCACGTTAACAAATACCAAAATATTCCTGTAAAAATATTTCTCCCCCACAGAACATTGTTCCTCGTTCCAGGCTCCTCTGTTTGATGCCATCCGATCCGGGTTGACTGTCGACTTAATTATACTTTTACTGAGACCTGCCGTGTCTCCGCCAGATGCGCCGTGAGAAGAACCAGAGCCCGGGTGGAGGGGGACAGGTGGGCAAGGTGATGCAGACGGGCAGAGCCTGCCTCTCCATCGTGGTGATAAGACGCAGAAAGGGAAGACACACCAGCCAAGGATAAAGTGGTCATGCTCAGATAAATGAGGGCTGGCAATCTCCACCCATATGTTTGAAAGGTGTTGCCAGAGATGGAAGTTTCTGGAATTCAAAGCAGGGGCTTTCTCCACCGCTGAGAGGCGGCGTGTCTGCTACACATCTCGCTCTGACACCTCTATTTGGAGGGAACAGATGGGGATGGGTGGGTGGGAAGCCCGGAGAAAGGTGTGGAATGTACCTTCTAGATCAGGGATTCTAAGCAGGGGAGGCTTTGTCCTCGCAGACAGACGTGGGGCAGTGCGCGGCCGGTGGGGGGCGGCGGGGAGGGGGAGTGCTGCTGGCATCTGGAGGGAAGAGGCTGGGGATGCTGCTGGAAGAACAGCCTGCGGGGCCCAGGACAGCCCCGACCAAGGATTGTCTGGGGCTGAGATCCTGCTGCCGACAGAGAGGCTCTGACCTTCCTCCCACAGATAAACTGTGCTCACTGGGGGCGGAGGAAAGACTCTCTTTTCCTCTCATCATATTCTCTGTGTTTAACTGGTTATTTGAGCAGCATACATCAACTCAGTGAAAAACCAGTGATAGGCTCTTCACAAAAAAACAAAACAAAACAAAACAAAACAAAACAAACAAAACAAAACAACCTCCTCTAAAAATGGCCGGTGAATTCAGGTCAATAAATGCAAACGAAACCAGAAGTTGTATATTAATACCAATAAACGTTTAATTTAAGGCAAAAAGAGGAAGACAAAAGGGGAGACTTTACAAAGATAAAATTTACATTTGCCCATGAACACATAGCTCTTCGAAAGCCTTAAATACGAAGTAAAATAACATCAACATAAAATTCTTTTAAAGCCACAAAACTGGGTGTGGGGGGAAGAATAGAAACAAGATACAGCACGCCTCATTTTATTGTGTTTTGCTTTACTGTACTTCACAGATATCTCACTTTTTACAAACTGACGTTTGCGGCAACATCCACTCACTTTGTGTGTCTGCATCACATGTTGGTAATTCTCACAGCATTTCAAACTTTTCATCATTATTATATCTGTGATGCTGATCTACCATCAGTGATTACCGCTCACTGGGAGCTCAGATAGTTTTTTAGCAATAAAGTACTTTTAAATTAGAGTCAGGTACTTGTTTTAGACTTAGTGCTATTGGACACGTAATACACTGCAGTGTAAGCAAACATAACTCTTACATGGGAAACCAAAAAAGTTCATCAGACTCACTTTATCATGAAATTCGCTTTATTGTGGTGGTTGCTGTGGGACCCAACCTGCTACATCTCTGAGGTGTGCCCATAGGAAGAGGAGATGCTCATGCAGTTCATGGAGGGTTTAGTAGACCTCCCTCCATAAAACAGGTATGGGTATTATGGATAAGGAAATGAACTCTGCACCCTAAAAACAGACAATTCATTTCCTTTCAGGAACCTATGGGAAATTTGATTGAAAAATACAATTAATTTTAATATGACAGTAAAGAAAATTGCCAATTAAAAAAAAAAAAGTACAGAGCGTATTCCCCGATCCCAATGCAATCAAACTATAAATTAAAGACAAAAACATAAATAAAATGCCTAGCTCTTCTTATACTTTAATCTCCTTCTTAAACAACTCTGTGTCCAAGAGAAAAGCAAAACTGCAATTCTAAAGCTACGTTGCCCAATACGGTAGTAGTTAACCACCCGATTGCTGTGAGTATGAACACACGAGATTTGCAAGACTTACAATGAAAAAAGAATGTAAACTATCTCATGAATATATTTTTTACTGATTACATGTTCAAATGACAATATTTGGGGGCATTTTGGATTACATAAAGTACATCATTAAAATTATTTCTACCTGTTTCTTCTTTTTACTTTTTTAATGTGGGTGCCATCCACTTAAAAGTGACAGATACGGTCCTATTATGTTTTTATAGGTAGAGCTGCCTAGAATATCTATAAAGATACATACAGTAAACACAATGTATCAACACTATAGAACGGGGTTCATGCAGTATTTGGGAGAAAATTCATTAGCTTAAATATTTACACTACTACGTAAGGATGAGATGAGACACAATTAAGCAACTAATGCAAGAATTTAGAAGAAATATAATAAAACAAACCTAAGGAAAGCAGAGGGAAAACACCAATGACAAGAAAAACAAAGTATTAAGTAGAAGACACACAACATAAAAACTGATACAAAGATTTAAGAGCATAAATTCAAGATTTGCTGAAAAAATTATTAAAACATGGTAAAGCACAGCCTAGCCTATTGTTTTTATTGAAATATAACTGGCGCCCAATGCTCTGTAGGTTTTGGTTGTGCAACACGTCTATGCATCACTCACGTGTCGTGGGGTCACTTGTCTCTTGTCTTTTTAATGGAGAATGTATCTCCAAACAACGTTTGAACTGAGCAAAGGAGGAGCACTTAAGGTTTAGGGAATGTTTATAGAGGGTTTTGCAAACCTCTGGTTAAATATTAGAAAATTTGGATAAAATGTATAATTTTCTAAAAGAAATGTAAATCATCAAAATTTACTCAAGAAGAGTCAGACTGAGGGGTACCTGGGTGACTCGGTTGGTTGGATATCCGACTCTTGACTCTTGATTTTGGCTCAGGTCATGATCTCACAGTCGTGGGATCCAGCCCTGTGTTGGGCTCTGTGCTCAGTGTGAAGTCTGCCTCAGATTCTCTCTCCCTCTCCCTGCTGCTCACTCTCTCTCTCTCTCTCTCTCTCAATAAATAAATAAATAAAACCTTAAAAAAAAAAAAAAAGAGTCAGACTGTGGAAGAAATTGAGAAAGGTATCTGAAAGCCGCCCTCTGCCCATCCCCTTTCATCTGGGTATGGGGTTGACCAGCTCCACAGGTGGATTCCACACCGATGGAAAATGGGGAGTAATGATGACCTTTTATAGACCTTTAAATTGATTTAAAATCAATTCAGAAAATTATAATAAAGCCACTTTCTTTACAAGTGCTAAGTCCATAGATTTCATAGGTAACTTCTTTCAAATGTTTAAGATACAGATAATTACAGTTACTTAGTATTTCCAGACACAGGAGAGTCTCACCCAACGCCTGACCAAACCTGATATAAAACGGAGAAAGAGAAAGAATGAGAAGCATCTACAGGTCAATCTTCATTATGATAACCCATGCAAAAGTTTTAAATAAGATATAGGCAAGGAGAACATGGAAGGCATTAAAAGAAAGATACATGAAGAGAAATGAATCCTGAGCATGCAAGGATGGTTCAATCTGAGAACATCTTATACATATAGATGCATTTGCTGTCAGCCTTCCTTTCAGTCTTCTTAAATCAGCAAAATAGACACTAATGGAAACATTATAATCCCGCACCCAGAAAGCTAGCCCAACTTCATGTAAAAAGCCAGAAGGCTTCCCGTTGAAGCAGGAAGTAAGAACTCCCACTATCACGTATTAGAACAACAGAAGAGGCACAAAACTTGCACAGGAAGATGTATATGGTTATTAAATTTATGCCAAAATCAAACCTTTACTATATTATGGGTAACAACCAGTTAGAAAATCTGATGGCAGAGAAGATGCCCTTGACAATAGAAACAAAAAAATACCGAAGAACAAATGTCATAAACCTTAGGGCTTGGTGCTACAAACTTAAAATTCCTATTAAAAGCCATAAAAATGGTTTTAGTAAATGAAAAGCCTCTTTTATTTTTCTTTGGAACACTCTTCTGTGGGGATACTTTCAATCCCTGAGTTTAATCTCTAAATTCAGTGTGTTCCCTATCCCATTCCAACAGAATTTTTTTGGAATATGATAAATTAAAACTAGATTTTATCTGGTAAAATTAACCCAGGATTGGGATCAGATAAAGGTCTGACAAAGAAGAATAATGAACATGACCATGACACTATTGGGTATTAAAACATTGGTTAAGGCCACAGACATTTAAAACAATATAATTTTAGAGCAGGAGAAACGGAGAGATCACATAGGAGGATAGGGAATCCAGAAATGAATAAAACACGTATGGGAATTGGGCGTTTGATTAAAATGGCATCGTTAAATTTGTCTGTGAAAATGGGTTATTTAACAAACCTTTGGGGAGACTCATTAATTATTTGAAATAAAAAATTTGGATTTCTTACCTTATTCTTCATGTGCAAATATACTTTGCATGGATCCAAGAGTTAGTTATAACAAATGGAACCATAAAAGCTAAATTAAAAGAATAATTGGGGTGCCTGGGTGACTCAGTCGTTAAGCGTCTGCCTTCGGCTCAGGTCATGATCCCGGGGTCCTGGGATCGAGCCCCGCATCAGGGTCCCTGCTCAGTGGGGAGCCTGCTTCTCCCTCTGCCGCTCCCCCTGCTTGTGTGCTCTCTCTCTCTGACAAATAAATAAATAAAATCTTTAAAAAGAAAAAAGAATAATTATAGAGGACTCTGCATAGCCCTGTGCAAACAGATTTAAACACAGATTAAAATGAAGGTGGAGTGAGTCTTAAGAGGGAAGCCCCTTTTATGTGTGTGTTCATCCCAGGGGCCCCGTGGTGTCAAAGGCTTCCTGCCAGGTGACTCCTGAAGCCGAGCTGAGGTCAGGGAGTGGGCAGGTGGCAGGTGTGCTTCAGGACAAGGCTGGGCCCTGAAATGCCCTTCCCCCCATCACCCTGGGTCAAGGCCACAGGAAGCAGAAAATGCAAATCGTAATGATCGGGCCCCCAAACTTGGCAGTATTTGTATGCAAAGACACCTTAAAACACACAAATCAGCTGTCAGAAACGACTAGAGATGACGCGGCTAGAGAAGCGGTCACCAATGGACGCTTAGGACACTGGTGACCACCACGGTCTGGAAGGAAATCCACAGCTAGCGAGATCCCGCACGCGGTAACAGAACACGGCAAGGGCTTGGGAACAGACCCAACACAGGATGCCAGTGACCCAGGCAGAGAGTGCTGATCCCCGAAGGAGCCGGGGCAGAGGCGGGCAAGCAGGAGGGCCCTCGTGAAGATACTGAGTCTCCGCGCATCAACACCTGGGCCTGGGCGTGGGGGGGTTCCAGTCACCACGCATCTGGTTTTACCACTGCTGTTCTTCCTTTGGGGCACCCTTCCAGCTGGAAAGAAGAGGTCACCTTTGAGCAAATCTACGCTTCCCTAGTCCAGTGGCTCTCCAATTCCAGCATGTGCAGAATCACTGGAAGTTTCTGATTCAGTAGACCTGGGGCGGGGCCCAAGGATTTGCTTTCGTAGCAAGTTCCCGGGTGCTGCTGGTGCTGCTGGTCGGGGGGACTCGGCTTTGACACTCACTGGACTCGTCAAATGTCTTAGGGGCCAGTGTAACTGGAAGCTGGCCTATCAGTTCTAGCCTCTGAGGGTCCCTTGGACCTGCCCATCACTAGACCAGTCTCCAGCTTCATCCCCAGGACTATCCACGGGAGGCAGGCCTGGCAAGGGATTGTATGTGGGTGACAAATGGCTGTCATCCTCTCCTGCCTTCTTCCTACCCTTTATTGGTGGGGAGGTGTTGGAGGGACGAGGAGACAGTAGGGTTGGCCTTGTGGGTGCATGGGTGGCTGAGTGCTTGAGGTTTCAAAGCTCATGGGATCTAGACACAAGTTCTAAAAGTAAGTGTTAGCCCAGCAAATCCTAATCTGAAATGCCAAACTTCTTTTGAAACTTACCAAAAGAGCACAGCTAGAAGAATAAATGACCAAGAATGATAGATAGTTGGGCGGGGGAGGGGGTGCTGTTGGGGGGATATATCTGTCTTGCATAGAAAACGATTGTAGAGCAATAGTGATAGAACACTTGGAGTGCAGCTACAAAGAGAAATGGTCTATAAACCATGCAGAAGACGGTCAAGCGCGAGATCAAAGAATGGAAAGGGCTGTGTGGAGGGCTCAGCACGGGCGAGCAGCACAGAGGGGATAGGGTACTCAAACCCTCACACTGCAAACTGAGGACTGACTTTGAAAGAGGAATTAGATTCATACCTTCTTGTACCCACCGCAATTAAAGTTAAATCTTTAAAAATAAGAAATCATAGAGGAAAAAGTGGCAGTCAGAGTTTGCCACTGGCCATGCTTCTTGTGGAAGTAAGAAGGAGGGGAGGGAACAGCACCTGCCGAGCGCCCCTGTGTTCCCTCCAACTTTCAGACAAGGACCTGAGGCACAGAGAAATCCAGGTACTTTGTCCGAGTCAGATGGGGAGCTGACCCCACGCTCTGTGCTGCCCGTCCACTGCCCTCCAGCCCAGGCTGCAGAGGAGATGGGGCTGCCCGGTTCGGAAGAGGAAGCTCAGTGCTGGTCCAGTGCTAGACAGTCCTGGGGGGGTGGCAGTGGAATAGGTGAGAACCAAGGTTGAGCTCTGGTCAAGCTGCCCCGTGGTACAGACTTGATGAGTCTGGCCAGGAAAAGAGGGCAGAAAGTGCATCCCAGGGGCCACCTTCTTGGAACAGGGATGAGGATAAGTAGCTGGGTCCCAGGAAAGGTTGGGATGGTTGATGGGGACACTGGGGCACATAGGAGCCATAATTTGTTGCCCAGCCCTCCTTGCTCCTTAAGCCTCCAATCCCATCCGCCCACGTGTAGCCCTAGCTCCCCTTTCCAAGAAGCCTGGAGAAGCCTCATGGGGTCATAAATGAGCTGGTGCCTTGGGGTAAGGACACTCGGGTTAATGGTGTTTCTGTCACTTCCTGCCCAGTAGCCTCGCCCCCCTGAAACTTAGCAACACCCATCTTGCAGAATTCGTGTTCGGATTACATGAGACGAGTCAGTCGGGTAAAGCCTCAAGCATGGTGGATGGCACAGAGTAGGGACTCAATCAAGATCTGTTGAGCAAGCGAATATGTTTATTTGCTCAATGTATAGGTTTACTCATTGGCTCCGGAGAAAGCTGGAAGCCCGGGAAAGGAGGTCTATCTTGCTAGTTCTGCCGGGAAGACAAGAATTCCACATTTTTCATCTGTTGTGGTTGAAACCTTCCAATTTGGGAAACTGGGTCAAGCCACATCACTGTGCATTAATTATAAGCTGTGGTTCCAGCAACCTGTGGAAAAATGGGGAAACAGTCCAGCACCTGCAGTCTCCTGCAGCACCAGATGGGCCTCGGTGACAGTTCCGTAATCACCGCCCCCTCCAGCCGCAGGTGTCCGCGTCTGGGCAGCTCACAAGCGACTGCTCATGCCCATGACTGCCCGTGACCTGCTTTCAAGGAAGGTCATGTTTTCCCATTTCGTGGGTGAGGAGATTGAGGCTCCAGGAGATAACACACCTGCTCATTCACCTTGTCACAGATTTAAAGGATGAAGCCGTGGGGAGTCCTGCCTGGTTCCATCTGCCTTTCTCCCCTGCGGCCCCCAGGTGAGGTCCTGAGGGTCCCGTCCGTAGGCTGCACCCCATCCCCATTTCAGAGTCAGTCGGAAGGAGACAGAAGGAGCACAGGAGACTTGATCCCGTGGACTCATGAGGCCATGACAACTATGCCCATGTGACCGTTGCATCCCGGGACCTGGCTGCCCGGCCAGGAGGCTATAACTTACTCTGGGGCTGTGGAGATGTGGCCAGAGAATGTGAACCCAGTCCAGCCCAGGGCTAGGGGCGACAGCATCTACCTGGAGAGATGGATGTTGCTCCCGGCAGCGGGGAGAGGCTGATCCACTGGGGATCCACTGGAGATTCACTACCAGCCCTTCCCAGTGTCCTCCCCTTTGACCTTGCCGCATGTGGGCATGCGCTTTCCTCCTGGTGCCCTCCCTCCCTGCTGCCGACCGCGGCCGGCTGTGCCCTGGGCGGGACATGCCCGTCTGCAGTTTGGGGAGGGTAAGTCCAGTTCAGAGAAAAGAAGAGGGGAACCAGACTGTGGGCCCAGAGCCAGGTGCCCGCCCAGCCGAGCTCTACCAGCTGGAATGGGCCCCCGGCTGACGTCCATCTCTGCAGTGACTAGAGGCCCTGGTGTCCCCGTGTGGGTGAAGTGGGAGAGGAGAGAAGGGCCCAGGGGTGCCGCAGCCACACGTGCGGGTTCTGTGGTCGTTCCTGCGTCCCAAGAGAGCCCACGGCATGTTCCCTGCTCCGAAACCCTCACCGCTGCGCCCATTACACATGGGGGCGCCGGGCGGTCCGGACTTCTCTCCCACGGACTCCTACCCCCTGCTCGGCACTGTCGCCGCGCCCCAGACTCCCGCCCAGTCCCTGCATCTGTGGCACCCTCGCGGCTCAGTGACAGAATCTGGAAGGACCGTGAGGTCCCCTTGCGCAGCCCTCCATCCGCAGAAGGGGCATCGGAACTGGGCTTTCTTGTTCTGCTTCTGGAGCAGCTTCTCCCCAGCTTGGCTTCTTTTCCTCAGATGACAGGGGCTCTGCCTCCTCACTTGCCTCTGATCCAGGTGCCTTCTGCGTCCCTACAGCGTTCTGGGCAGCCCTCCCCGAGTCCACAGTGAGCCCCCGGGCCGCAGAGGTCAGACAACCCCCCGCCATGGGGCAGCTGGAAGCCACTGTTCTCTGGAGCCATGCCCTGCCCTCTCGTGTGCCCCTTCCCAGCCCGGCCCTCGGGACGCTCACCGCCAGGAGGGCACCGACGACGTGCCTGGGGACAGTCTTAGTGGGCTCCGATGGCCAGGCCAAGAACTCTCTCATCCCCCAGGTAGCCACGCAGAACAGTGCCAGGTTGGATCAGAAAGTTCACACGGGCGGGTTTGGGCGTCGCAGAAACCCAGACTGGAGGTGGAAGAGGGTTCAGGCGCTCTGTGACTACACGGGTGAGCTCTACGCAGGTGAGTGGGGGTGAGCTCTACACAGGTGAGCTCTACGCAGGTGAGTGGGGGTGAGCTCTACACAGGTGAGTGTGGGTGAGCTCTATGCAGGTGAGTGGGGGTGAGCTCTACACAGGTGAGCTCTACGCAGGTGAGTGGGGGTGAGCTCTACACAGGTGAGCTCTACGCAGGTGAGTGGGGGTGAGCTCTACACAGGTGAGTGTGGGTGAGCTCTATGCAGGTGAGTGGGGGTGAGCTCTACACAGGTGAGCTCTACGCAGGTGAGTGGGGGTGAGCTTTACACAGGTGGGTGGGGGTGAGCTCTACGCAGGTGAGTGTGGGTGAGCTCTACGCAGGTGAGTGGGGGTGAGCTCTACACAGGTGAGCTCTATGCAGGTGAGTGGGGGTGAGCTCTACACAGGTGAGTGTGGGTGAGCTCTATGCAGGTGAGTGGGGGTGAGCTCTACACAGGTGAGCTCTACGCAGGTGAGTGGGGGTGAGCTCTACACAGGTGAGCTCTACGCAGGTGAGTGGGGGTGAGCTCTACACAGGTGAGTGTGGGTGAGCTCTACGCAGGTGAGTGGGGGTGAGCTCTACACAGGTGAGTGTGGGTGAGCTCTACGCAGGTGAGTGGGGGTGAGCTCTACACAGGTGAGTGTGGGTGAGCTCTACGCAGGTGAGTGGGGGTGAGCTCTACACAGGTGAGTGTGGGTGAGCTCTACGCAGGTGAGTGGGGGTGAGCTCTACACAGGTGAGCTCTACGCAGGTGAGTGGGTGTGATCTCTACACAGGTGAGTGTGGGTGAGCTCTACACAGGTGAGTGGGGGTGAGTTCTATGCAGGTGAGTGGGGGTGAGCTCTACACAGGTGAGCTCTATGCAGGTGAGCTCTACCCAGGTGAGGAAGGGGAATGATTTAGGAGGAGAAAGGGACAGGATCAGTGTAGAGGGTGGTGTGTGGCTGGGGGAGGTGGCCCATTAGGCTCAGGGTACAGGGACAACCACCAAGACAGGGATTTCAGGAGGAAAGTGGCTCTAGGGGGAAATGCTGGGTCTGGTCCTGGATGGAGGCCCTGGGACCTCCAGGTGGAGACATCACCCAGGCAGAGGGATATGAAGGTCTGGAAGCCGGGAGAGAACATGGGCTGGGGAGGGATATTTGGCTATCATTCCCCTTTTAGGTCCAAGATTCCTGAAGCAGGGTGGGCTGTGGATAGAGGGTGCGAGTGGAGAGAGAGGCTCTGGCCCCAGGGCTGATTTTCCGCTTCCCAGAGCAGTGGTCCAGCTGGCTCCACCAGAGCCTTGGCTGTGGCTGTGGTCTTCAGTGTGCATGAGCAGTCAGATCCCTGGGAGCCATCTGGGAGACCTGTCCTTTCTTGTGGGACCCAGTTCCAGCTAAGATGACACTAATAATACCCAGTCACCTCTCAGGACTGTGAGGAGTCAGGAGCTAATGAATGCACTGGGCTCATTATGCAAATACCCTGTCCTGGGCACAGCTCACTCAGTCCTTCCTCTCGCCCCCCAATTCTGGATCTGTCTGAAGGTGCCTGCAGGCATGCACGCGGCCCGGTCTCCCTCCAGGTATCCGAAAGCCTGCGCCCGAGCCTCTCTCAAAAATGAAGATCTTAATTGGCAGCCCTGTCTTGAAACGGTTCTGGCTATGAAAACGCTCACTTAGAGTCAATTTCTATTTCTAGTGAGAAAAGCTAGAAAAGAGAAAGCGTTGCCCCGGGGCCTCAGCAGGTGGGGGCTGTGTGACTTAGGATGTCTCCTTCTCTGGATTTCTGTAAAATGGGAATATTGGCGGAGCAGGGTGAGCTGTCGAGACCCAGCATGGATGGGTATATGATTCTAGTCCACACCAACGTATCATGGTCTACCAGTGCATGGGTCGGAAATATCAGAATGCACTTCAAAACAAGAAGCTAATTTTCATGATCTTGCTTACTCGTTCAGTAAAGATGTATGGGGTACCCACTAAAGGTCAGACACTGTGCAAACTGTGGGTGAGGCAGTGGGGAGCAAACACAGGACAGCCCCTCTTAGGGCTCCAGTGGGAGGTACGAGACGGGCAGGAACTGCAAGGTGTGAGGTGTGGGCAGAGAAAGAGGGAGGCAGGAAGGCTGGGGTAGAGGCTCTCCCAACTGTCCCGGGCTTGCTGGCTTGTAGCTTTCCTGCGGGACGTGCCCAGTCTACCTCTACCTGCATAAGAAAATCTGCTGAAACACCCAGAGGATGTGGTGCACCCGGTCCCTGCATTAGGGGCCCCCTAGGGTCCCTAATGAGGGGTCCTGGGAGGGAATGTGCCCGCTGCTCATTCTTCCAGCCTCACTGGGAGCTTTCCCAGTGTCAGCAAGCGTTGACTCCTCAACTTGTGTCTGAACTATTTTTAACTGTCTGTCGCCATGGCAGCATGAGAACCGCTGGGAGAGATGTGGCCTTTCTGTCAGCTCAAGACGCCGGCTGCCCACTTGTCTCGCTTGATCCCCTGCGCGCCGGCGCCCAGATCATCTGTGTCACACCCCGCCTTCTACGGCAGAGCTGAGCTGTGTGCTTCTGCACCTGCGAAGGAGGGGCTTCAGTGGAAATGAGCCCGAACCAAACACACCCACCTCCCTTCCTGCGTGTGTTCTGGGGGTCAAGTGGTGTTACGCAGGCATGAGAGTCTCTGCAGGTCCCTGGGACTTTCCGTTGCCAAATCCTTGTGACAGCACCAGCGTCCACTCCTGCCCTCCGCGTCTGGCTCCCGGGCTGAGGTCGGCCAGCCTTCTAGGGCGTCTGCAATCACAGACGATATCATGTACTTCCTGACTGATGGTGAGGCCCTTGCCTGGTTCCCAGACCCTATGGCGCCCCGCAGAGCCAGGTCCTGCACCTGCCCCCCCAGGACAGGTGGGCGCTGGAGCCCTTGGTCCTGCCTGGTCCCTCCATCAGAGAGCGCAGGGCCAGCCTGAGGATAGAGGCAGACACCCGGTTCACGTCTGCTGACTGCAGGAAGGGAGGGACACAAGGGCCAGCAGGGAGAGAAGTGTGGTATTGTGACCTACAATAAGAAATTTAGATTTGGTCTTTGTCCTGTTCCCAGCACAGAGCATCTGAAACCCTTGGAATTTCCCAAGTGGCGAGAGTGATAAAGGTCCTTTGTTATGTTAACGAGGTGACTGCGTTACCTAAGGATGGGGGCCGGTCACCGGAGGAACCCAGTGTGATTGGAGGGTTGGAACTTCCAGTGTCTTCCCTCCCTCCGTTTGGAGAGGCGAAGGGGCTGGAGACTGAGCTCCCACACCAGTGGCCAGTGATATAATCGATCATGTCTACGCAGTGAAGCCTCCAGAACAACCCAACAAGGGCAGGTTCCCCAGACCTTCCTGGTTGGTGAACACCTGGCATTGCGGGGGTGGGGGGTGGGGGGTGGGTCATGAAAGCTCCGCCCCCTTCCCCACACCTGGCCCTCTGCACCTCTTCCATCCGGCTGTTCCTGAGTTACAGCCTTTTATAGTAAGCCAGTGATCCAGCGAGGGCGGTGTTTCTCAGAGCTCTGTGAGCTGCTCACAGACCCCAGGAGCGGCCGTGTAGCTGGAGGGTCTGAGGCCCAGGTGACAGCTGGGACTTGTGATGGCCTCTGAACGGGGCACAGTCTTGGGGACTGAGCCTTTAGCCGGCGGCGTGTGATGCTGTCTCCAGCTAGGTGGTGTCAGAACTGAGTTCAGCTGTGGGCCGCCCAGCTGGTGTTGGGGAGCGGCGTGCCACAGAGAGCAGCCCCCACCTGCTGGAATGGGGCTCAGAATCCTAGCAAGCCAGGGAGGCTCTCTGGGGGAGGCTTCCCCAGCGACAAAGGACTCGAGTCAGGGAGTGGACGGTGGAGGGAGAAGGAACCCCATCCCCCAGCGCCTCTGATTTAATCCTCACATTGTCTGCACTTTACAGAAAAGGAGGCTGAGGCCAGAGGGTGTGAAGAGGGGGCCGAGCACTGGCCGGTCAGCAAGTGGCTGAAAGAGATGTGCCCTCCTCATGCTTTGGCTCCAAAGCTCTGACTCTTTCCTCTCCGCTTGGCCCTCCAGGAGGAGGAAGGGACTCGGGTGGGGAGGGGGCATTTCCGGAAGCAGGAGGACATGAGTCCCCCTTGGCCATGGCGAGCACCCCCTTGAGTGCAGCAGTCCTCCCCGCCCAGCATCGCTCGTTGTCTGGGGAATGGCTGCCACTGGGCACGGGATCGTGGGCATGTGTGGAGCACGTGCATCTTGCAAGGTGGCAGGTGCACATCCTTCAGCAGGTGCTCCGAGGGGTCCTGGAGACTGGAGAAGCGCCCCCAGCCTTCAGCAGGTGCTCTGAAGGGTCCTGGAGATTGGAGAAGCGCCCCCAGCCTTCAGCAGGTGCTCTGAGGGGTCCTCGAGCCCGGAGAAGCGCCCGCAGCCTTCAGCAGGTGCTCTGAAGGGTCCTCGAGCCGGAGAAGCGCCCCCAGCCTTCAGCAGGTGCTCAGAGGGGTCCTGGAGCCCGGAGAAGCAACCCCAGCCTTCAGCAGGTGCTCTGAGAGGTCCTCAGGCCTGGAGAAGCGCCCTCACTCTGTGGGCCGAGCTTCATGGGAAACTGCACAGAGCCCAGCTCAGAACAAGGAGCAGAGTTGTGCTTCACATGTATTCTGGGTCTTGCGCCCTCCTCCTTGTGTCAGGACACCTCCCCCTGGATGGCCAGTTGTCATGTCTCTCCTCCCACCCCCGTCCCACTGGCCTCTCACTCCTTCAGACCCAGTCTGCAGCAGGACCTGCCTCCTTTGGTCATTTTTCATACACCTTTGTCTGTCTGGATTTTCTAGTTCTCTCGGAGGACAACCAGAAATTCCTTTTTTTCCAAAATTTTTTTTTGCCTGTGGAATTATCCTTTAAGACACTTTATTAAAAAATAATACTTGAGCAGCAGAAGAAGCTTCCAGAATCCAGTAACTTAGTAGCTCACTAAATTTTCCAGCTACAAAGAGTGGTCTTAGAGGTGATAGATGGAAAGGAGGAAGAAGCACTTCTGAACGTGGCCTCTCCCTGGGGATTGCAAACAGGACTGCGGCAGGAGGGGGGTTCCGGGGGCGTGCACCTGCTTTGGCAGGAAGTGAGGTCTTCCTGGAGAAAAGCTGCCATGGAGGGAAGGAGTAGTTCCGGGAGCACAAGCCTGGGATGGAGTGGCCATCTGCATGGCGTCTTGGAGACAGGGACCACCAGGGCCGAGCCCCATGGAGGGGCCCAGGAGGCTGTCGACCTGGTCTGGGTTCTGCAAAGGGCCTGAGAAGCACGTCCACGAGTGCAGGGGCACATCCAGAGGGAATGCATCTTCGGTGAATTTCTGGGAGGCCATGGGGAGACCTAGAGGGATATATCTAACTGGGGGGGCTAAGACCCTGGGTCAGGGCCCCTGGGGCATGAGCAATTCTACTGGAAATGGAACAGACAACAGTCCCCAGGGAAAATGCTCCAGGCTTTTGCGGGTACCTCAGAGACGGACTCACCCATTCATCCTTTGCCCCACCCCAGCCCCAAGTCTTCCCAGGAGGGCCGGATTGAACAATGGGGGTCTGATCCACGCCTCCCCTGGTCTCCCCCAGGCTTGTTTTTAAAAATAACTCCTATACACAAGTAATTTACCCTTTGTAGGAAATTTAGAAATACAGAAAGGGAAAAAGGAGACAACCCACTGTAATCCCATCACCCAGAGATAACCATTCTTCACATTTTGACATCTAGCCTTCTCTGTGAATATTAATATGTATTATACACGCACACATACGTGTGTTTATTTATATGCACTGGTTTATGGAAATGCACATTTATGCAATGTGTGATTATTTTTTTAGCAAAAAGGCATCACACCATGGCTGAGAGTTCCAGCTGCACCCAGACTGCCTGCATCCCGACCCTGGCTGTTAGGTGCGGGCTGCGTGGTCTGGATCTTAACCCATCAGTGCCTCAGTTTCTTCACCTGTCAATAGCCAAACTGGTGGATGAAAAGTAGAATCTCATCATTGCCTGAGACTGCGGTTTGGCGGGGCGTTCGTGTTTCTCGTAATTCCTTGCTCGCGCCCGTCCCTCTGAGGGTTTGCGTCCTGTGTGTGAGACTCCGCAGGATCTGGCCGTCCGCCAGCCGGGGGCTCGGACCCCAACCTGCCTGCCTCCTCAGCCTCCGACACCTTCACTCTCTCTTCAGCTTCCTTCCACGCACTGGCTCCTTTCCACCCATCGACATAATCAATGAACATGCTGGCTTTAAAACATGCTCAGTCTCTCCCATTTTAAAAGAAGAAACAAAAACTCTTGCTGAACTTTGTGACCTCCTTCCCTTGTCAAGCAAACTTGCTAAGAGCCGTCTGGACCCACCAGCTAACTGCTCAGCCTGGTGTGGTTGCTGCCCACCACCGACCAGGAGCGCTCGGGACGAGGTCACCAGTGGCCTCCCGGCCGCCAGGTCCAGTAGATGCTTCTCGGTCCTCGCTCCTGGCATCACCACCTGCCCCCTCTTTCCCTTGTCTTCCTGGATCCCGCACTCTCCGGCCTCCTGGCCTCCCTGCCCCCCCTCCGCCCACTCCCTACAGGATTCTTTCTGTTCCCCGCCCCCGCTGGGGAGAGAGGTCCTTCTGCTCCCCAGGAACCGACCAAACTCACTCACACCCGTATCCTCACTACCTTGTAAATGTGGACGTTTCCTGAATCTATCTCCGGTCAGACCACTGTCCTGAGCTACAGATCCACATGCCCCCCTGGACACCTCCTTTAAGACACACCCAAGCCGTCCAATCTCTGTGTCTCCCCCGAAATCAAACACCTTTCCAACCGACCCATCCTTTCTCTTTCGCTTCTGTCTCTGGAAAGGGTCAGACTCCCGTCCCTATTAAAGTATCAGGGACTCATTTCAAAAGGAAGCCAAGCAGTGGTTACCTTCACAGCTGAGTTTTCGGAATAAGAAGATGGGGGGGCGGGGACCGGGGGCAGTAATGTCACCAACATCACTAATGCCGTTGTGCTCTGTATTCGGTATGAAGCAGGCCCTGACACTTGGCAGACAGTCAACACTTACGGTTATTAAGTGGATGGAAGCTCATGGGACCAACAGTAATCATGTTTTACAAAGCGCTTTAGCTGGAAGCTCGCAACGATTATTGGGGCCAACTGCAGCCCAGAGAGGGGTCTGTGGTCCTCAGCGCACTTCCAGCGATGCAGATGAAGCAACTCAGAGCTGCCCACTTTCCCCACAGGGTGATTGCTCTGGGGGCACCACGCTGCCTGGCCGTCGAAGACACCCCCTGCACTTAGCTGAAAGTCTTGGGCCCAGCTGAGGGCTTTGACGAGACACCCTCCAGGTCGGTGTCCTTCGAACAGAGGGGGAGCTCCATATTGCCCGCAGAGGGTTTTCTTACATCTGGCTGGGCTCCTGGGCCCTGATGTCACGGGAGGGAGCGTGCCGATGTGTGGTTATCAACATCCTAGGGAGGGAAGGGCGCTCTCTCTCTCTCCCTCTCTTTCTTCTGTTTTTGTCAGCCTGAGCAGGGCTCTGGGATCAAGCAGCATCTGAAGCCTTTACCTTCAGCTGGGTGAAATAAAGAGTTCTACTTTCTAAAATCTGTTGGTTGGGTGTTTGGCTTCCTTTGTTCTAGCAAATCAGCGGCAGTGATGTATTTCCCGGGTTTCTGTCATTTATGAGTTGGGTGATCATACACCCCGACGCTGTAGATCAGCACATGACAATGACTCAACCTCTACGTGGATTTTCTCTTATCAAATTAAACATTTCTATTGTTGCTATTCTGTTCTATTTTTATTTAGCATTGTTTTATTTAGAATTCTGTTTTGTCTGGTATAGGTCCTTCGTTTTATTATATTCGGTCCCATCCCTATATTTTTGTCTTTTTTCTTTCATTTAGTTTTAGGTGTGCTTCAAGGAAACAGCAAAGATTTGAGTTTTGTTTTTGAGTCACATTTAACATTTATTTTGTCTTGTCTTAGCTTTGCTAAGAACTTTTAAAGTAATTTTGTGTGGTGAGGCTTTTTCTTTCTTTCTGTTTCCCCCCCTCACTCCCTGGCTTCTGGCAACTACTGATCTGCTTTTAAAAAGTGATTAATTACAGATAACTTGAAGGGAGAGAATCGTAAATAAATCCCCACTCAACTTCAACCCAAACTCCGCTGCACCTTCCTGCTTCTCCCTCTACACAGTGTTGTGTGTGTGTGTGTGTTTGGTTCGTTCTAGATCGTGTTAAAGCTGTGTTTCTCTAACGTTTTGTTTTCAGGACTCCTTTGCAATTTAAAAAAATATCGAGGACCCCAAACAGCTTTTGTTTGTGCGAGTTAAACTTGATACTTATCATATTAGATATTAAAACTGAGAAACTTTATTTACTTATTGATTCATTTAAAAATTATAACACACCCATTACATGTTCACATAAATGATGTATATATATATATATATATTAAAGATTTTATTTATTTATTTGAGAGACATAGAGAGCAAGCACAAGCAGGGGGTATGGGGAGAGGCAGAGGGAGAAGCAGACTTCCCACGGATCAGGGAGCCCGATGTGGGGCTCAATCCCAGGACCCTGAGATCATGACCTGAGCCAAAGGCAGATGCTTAAACGACTGAGCCACCCAGGCGCCCCTGATCTATATATTTTTAATGAATAAAACTATATAAAAAAAAACAGCAAGAAGAGTGACATTGTTTTACATTTTTACAATTCCTTTCAATGTCTGGTTTAAGGCAGTTGGACTCTCAATGAAAGACAGCTAGATTCTCACATCGGCTTTTGCATTCAATGGTTACATTATGTTGTTTGATGGAAATACGTAAAGGGAATCTGGCCTTGTACAGATTCACGTTTGGCAAAGGAAGGTATATTTTAACAGTATTTTGAGATCTTTGTGGATATTCTTTTTTGATACTCTTCTGAAACTTGATAAATACTAGTTTTGGGATGTTACAATGTGGAATCTGACATTCTATCAACGTACTTTTTGTGCTTTGTTACATTAAAATCCATTGTTCTCCCTTGCACTCTGAGTACATCTTCCCTCATACATAATTTTGTTTCATCATGCCTCTGTCATTTGGAAAGCATCGGTTACTAAGTTATGCAGATCTTCCAAATGTCGACCTATTTTATTACACAATATTGAAAAATTACATTTGTTAATATCATTCCTAGTTTTTCTGAATATCCCTACATTCTGGCAAGCTGGCAGATACTTTTCCTAAATTTTAATTTTCACTTGAAAGCTCAAGTTTTATGATTGGCAACAAATTTGGTCCATTTTTTCACTTAAAGTGACACCTGACTTTGTTAATTTTGGGGAAAATGTCTGCCAAATACCCAATAGGATCATACTGACCATAATTGAATGGACCATAATTTATCTGTTCGTCGGTTTTTCAAGTAAACATCACCATGCTCCATGGAAGAAGCAGCTAGGTCAGCTCAAAAATGCAAATGATCTCACAGGTGCTTTTCCTTGAGACAATCATCCTTGGGTACAGAGCAGAAGGTGCTTGATGGGTACTTGAAACTGAATAAAGGAAACCTCATTCGAAAGGAGCTGGAAGGCCGGCATGGGGAGCTCTGACACCTGCCACTCTGAAACCCTTTGCAGACCCAACCTAACACCCCCGGCAGGAGGAAAGGTTTCCTCCCGCCCCAGCAACAGCCCAGCCAATGAGAAGCCACTACACTTGGAGCTCCCAGGTTACTCCAATGGGATTTTAGTTTACATCAGGCTCCCCAGCCCCGCCCCTTTCTTCTATAAAGGAGCCTCTCCGCTCCGTTCTCCCGGTCCCCGAGGCTGCGGCGGGGCTCGGTCCCCTCCAGGTGCTCTTCCCGACCAAAGCCATTTTGCCGGTAAGATAACTGGCTCTTTTACTTTTAAAGTCGGTTGCACTTTGCATTTTATTACATCGAACATTAAAAAGATATATTCTAAAAGGTCAAGATGTAACAAAATAGTTTTTATTGCTTCCTATAACAAGTTCTTCAGTGAAACAGCTTTTTAAAAGTTTCTCGTTATGAAAAAAAAAAAAAAAAAAAAAAAAAGTTTCTCGTTATGACCACGTGGCGGTAGAGAACACAGTGACTGCAACAGTTTGGGGCCACAGCCTTGATTTGTGCCCAAGCACCATCACTTTGACCTACGGTTGCTTCTGCACATGCTGGATGAACCTCAGGGAACCCCTTCGGGGTCCGCGGACCTCACACTGAGAACTGCTGTTGTTAAGCAAACCCCAGACATTATATCATTCACCTGTAAATAACATGTATCCCTAACAAACGCGGAGTTAAAAACACGTAATCTCAACGTGGATACCATACGTGATGCAGGTAATAACATGCTCTCAGCATCCCCTAGGATACTGTGTGTCCAGCCTGTGTCCGAATTTCCCCTAACGTTTTAACACCTTTTTTTTTTTTTTTTTTTTTTACGGTTGCTTTATTTGAATCAGGATCCAAGTTATGGCCGCACCTTGCATTTTTGGTTTTGTGTCTAAAAAGTTGACTTCAGTGTCCCTTCCTCCCTCCATTTTTATTCCATGTATTTGTTGAAGAAACAGGATGATTTGAGCTGTGGAATTTTCAGCATCCGGGCTTTGGCTGAGTCCATCCTCCTGGCCTCATTTTACTGTTTGGTCTTGGTTTCCTATAGGCAGGTTAGATCTAGAGCAGGACCTCTCAGCGCTCCTCTGCTGACGTTTTGGACCAGATCGTTCTTGACTGTGGGGGCTGTCCTGGCACGGTGCGGGTGTTCAGCAGCATCTCTGGCCTCTACTCACGGATGCCCCGAGCATCTTCTCCCCACCATCCCTGGGGGACGAGGCACCCCCAGCTGAGAATCACTGCTCTCTAGAGGTTCAATTAGATTCTGGGTCAGCTTTTATTTTGGCAAGAATAAGTCAGAGGTGGTTCGGAGCCCTTCTCATTACATCTTCTCAGGAGGCACATGGTGACTGCTTGTCCCACTTTTAGTTACGTGAAGATTGGTCCATGAGGTCAGGTGTTGGCCCCTCCTAACCCACCACCTTTAAAGCCCCCCACCAGCCCTCCTAAAGTTTTCCCACCACTGATAGTCGCAGCCTGGATCAGGTGTTTCACTGGGGATGGAAAGTGGTGATTTTTTTTTTTTTTTCTAATTCAATCATCCGCTTCTGTCTTTATTAGCTGGAATAATTTTCTAAAGGAGAATTTTCCCTGATTAACTATTTACTACCCTGAAATACTGTCCCTATAGAACGAGGCTGGATAAGAGTCTAATTTTTTCTCTTTATTTACTAATTTTCAGAAAAATAAGTTGGTGTTTGTCATATAATATAAAAATATATTTTGTCTTTGTCCCTGATGGTTCCTGAGGGACAGGAGTGTCTTTTGTTCATAGATCTCTGATCACGCCAGAGTTGAGGTGAGTGAGGTGACCTGGGGGGGCCCTGTGGGGGGTAGGGTGTGTTCCAGAAAGTGATTACAGGGGGGAGCTTTCAGCCCCACCCACCAGCCTGGGGCTAGAGATGGAGCTCTAGAAAAACTTTTGAACAGAGATTCCAAGAGCTTCTGGGTAGCTGTGCAGGAGGGTGGGTGGGTGAGGCTTCCCCCCAAACCTGGCCCGGAGACCCTGGGGTCTCTTCTGTGGGGCTGTTGCTGAGTCACATCCTTTATAACAAAGTGGCAATAGCAGATACAGTCCGGCCAGAATCCCCATGTCCCCCTCCCTGGGCTCAGGTCACTTTGTGTCCTCGTCCTCACGGGTAATCTGTGAGTGGTTTTCCACAGCCCTGCCATTAGCATCTGTTACTCAGCGTTTGTGTTTGCATGACTATAACAGGTAAGGGATGTCATCTTAATGTAGATTTAATTAGGAATGTTCTCCCCTGCTGTGTCATTTCCTCCCTCCTTCCCTCCCTCCCTCCTTCCTTCCTTCCTGCCCTCCCTCCCTCCTTCCTTCCTTCCTTCCTTCCGGGATTCATGGACGATCCCACACCACAGAGGTCACATGCAAAGGCTGTTGCTATTGTCACGAAAGCCAGGTCCAGCTCCGAACAGGCAGGAAAGAGTCCTGCCACCTTGGCGCCGACTTCTGACAGGGAGAGACCATTAATGCACCATCACTACGTGGTGAGAGGTACCCGGAAGACAATTGAGAGGGTGAGTGACAGGTCAGTGGGTGACATCTGTTGGTGCATTTGCTGAGTCACCCGGACGAGGCGCCAGGCGCTGGGTGAAGGCGTGGCCAGAGTCTTTGGTGAAGATGGTGGGGTGAGCGTGTAGACTCCTTGGTCACGCGCAGCACTGAGCACCAGGGGACGCGCGTGTCCTGGGCCCTGTGAACATGGCGAGGGTCCGATGTGGTCTCTGTTCATAGGCCAGCAGGACAGGAAGACGAGTAATCCAGCCATACCATAAGAAAAGTGCCCTCCCGGCCACACAGGGCTTCAGACGCTGGGTGCTGGGCAAGGGGGCACCACCCTCAGGTGGAACCATGGAGTGGCAAGGGTCTCCTTGGAGCAAGCCCCTCATCATCCTCCTGCTTGTCCGTCAGCACAATCTCTGGGGCCTGGTGGCTTGTGATCTCGGGCACTTTACTTCTCTCTACACCTGTCACGGGCAGAATAATGGCCGCCAAATATGTCCACATCCTAAACCCTGAAGCCTGTGAAATGTGTGGCCTTCCACAGCAAAAGAGACTCTGCAGGTGGGATTAAGGATCCTGAGATGGGAAGGGTATCCCAGTCTACCTGACTGGTGGAACTGGAAGGGTCCGTTTGAAGGAACAGGGAGGCAGGGGGTCAGAGTGAGACAAACAGGGCCGCCAGGGGCCAGGGAGGGTGGGCAGCCCAGAGGGGCTGAGGCAGCAAGGGACCAGGTTTCCCCGGAGTCGCCACCAGGAATGCAGCCCCGCCGGTGCCCGGATTTTAGCCAAAGGAGGCCCATTTCTGCCCTCTGCCCTCTGGAACTGTAAGATAATAAATCTGTGTTGTTTTTAAGCCCCTAGATCTTGGTAATTTGTGACATATTGGAAACTAACACAACCCCTCGGCTTCCTTATCCCCTCGACGGGGATCACAGCAGTTCCTGTCTGTGACATTGCTGTGAGGAATCCCTAAGTGGTGTGCATGGGGTGCTCCCAGCTCAGCAACGACTCACGGGTACTATTCCCCGTGTCTCGTCTGGGGCCCCGGCTCGCATCAGCAGGGGACGTCCTGACCACACACAGGCCTCTCTGGACGCTGCTGGAGACCACAGAAGGTCAGGTCCCTTGGGGACGAGGGGTGTCTGGGAGGCGAAGCCGTAGCCCCAGGCCCAGCCACCCGGTGGGCTTCAGTTAGTGTCCTCAGTCCTTTCAGTTTAGAAGTTTTGGGCCTCGTGTGGCCAGCTTGGCTAATCCTGTGCCCTTCCCTCCCCTTTGCTAGATCAGTGATGGATGAGGCCGGGCCCCGGTGGCCCTGCTGTGAGACAGCTGTCCCCGAGCCCGGCCTCGGCCGCCCGTCCCCGACCCTACTGAGCCCGCTGCCAGGAGGGGCCTCTCTGACCAGGTGCAGGACGCACAGTGTTCCTCGACTTTGGTGCGACATGTTGCAGAGTTTCCCAAAGAGGGTTTTCCGGAACCCCTGCATCAGAACATCAGCCCGGGGCCTTGAACAGGATACAGAGTCCAAGTGTTTTGGGTGCAAAATGACGTTCTCAGTAAGCACCCAGCTTCTTCCCGAGCACATCAGAGTTTGAGCATCACTCCAAGGGTGGTCCATGCACCAGCCTCCCCCAGGAACATGGTAGAAAGGCAAGTTCTCAGGCCTCGGAGACACTTCCTGGATCAGGGTCTCTGGGGGTGAGCCCGACTGTGCCGGGATTCTGACGCACGGCCCAGCGTCGGGACCCCTGGCTGAAGGCAAGGGCCCTCAACCGAGGCCGACTTTAGAAAACTCCGGAGGAGCTTGACATTCACAGGTTGCGCACCGCTCAGGCCCCAGAGCCCAGAGACCCCCGTTTAGTCGGTCTGGGGCGGAGTTCGCGTGACTGTAAGTGCATCCCTGGATGAGAGCGCCCAGGACAGTGGTTATATCTGGGGGCACGTCTGCATCCATGGGAGGCTTGGCAAGGTCTGGAGACATTACTGGTTGTCACAACTGGGGAGGGGGTGCGGCTGGCATCTGGTGGGGACGGGCCAGGGATGCTGCTAAGGTCCTATGGTGCACAGGACGCCCCCCATCTCCTCCCCCGCAGCCTGCCTGCCTCAGCCCTTCTCAGCCAAGCCTTTGCTCAAACATCACGTCACTGAGAAGTAACCAGCTTTCCTGACCCACTTTCACTTGGCTTAAAAAAATACAGAGTATCCATGACCTTTCAGCATAACATACAATTTGCTTCCTTTCATATTTGTATTTATTTCTTACCACTTGACTATGCTTCATGAGAGCATGAATTTTTGTCTGCTTTCTTTTTTTCTCATTGTTGTTTCCCTAGTGACAAGGTCCGGCACATAATAAGCCCACAATAACTATTTGCCGAATGAATGAATGAATGAATATAATGTAAAGGTAACAGATTACAATATAAAATTGCACCTTCCGGGGCACCTGGCTGGCTCAGTTGGTGGAGAGTGTGACTCTTGATCTCCTGGATGTGCGTTTGAGCCCCACATTGGGTGTATAGATTACTTAAAAATAAAATCTTTAAAAATAAAAATAAATAAAATAAAAATAAAATCGCACCTGTGATATAATTGCAGTTTTGTAAAAAATGTATGTAAAATATTTAGTTTTTTTTTTTTCTAAAAGCTGTTATGTGACAGGCATTTGCATATTTCATGATACTTTTATTGTTCCTCCCCTTGAACGTGAGGGAATATTCTGCCTTCCCCTCCTCCAACCTCTAGGGG